>NC_090658.1:92712394-93015425 GCF_013368605.1 Nyctibius grandis | reverse complement strand
AAACCAAAACGGTGTGTGATCTTTCATGGACCAAATGAAGTCTTTTACACAGATGTCAACTGACCTGGATTTCTAGCCTCTGAATTGCTTGACTTGTCTTTTAAAAATACGCACCTAGATGTAGATGGATGCAACAGCAGGGACAGGTGGTTCTACCTAAATAAATACCCACAAGCATTTCTGAAATTATAAAACTTTGAACACTCCAGAGAAAATCTGATTCTCCAAAAGTTATGGTCTCTACTAGACTCACAACTTCACTAAGTCTATTCAGCCAGCAATCATGGTGACAAACCACGTCTTGCCCTTTGCAGGCACTTGCAGTGACTCCTCATGTTTTTTTTATTACCACAAGGCGTTTTTGGCGCAATGGGTAAAGTTCTCCAGCCATTGACAAGAAGGTCCTGGATGCTGTGTGTGCAAGTTTTCAGAGGATTTTGTGCTGAATGTGGACTGAGATGGGGGCCCACAGTGCACATGATGTAGAGTCCTCTAGCCACACACAGATGCCGTACGGTAGCATCATGGCCCTGACAGAATCCCAGCTACACTTCACAGGCTCAAGTCTAACGTGGTCCTGACTGCTTTCATAAGCAGTCTGGTTGCTCTTCTTTTGCCATGGAACCTTTTGGAGTTTAGAAATTAAAATAAAATTTAAAAAAAGAAAGAAAAAGAATAAATGTTTACCTTATAGTAACTCTGTAAATTTAAGGTGAATTGTTAACTTGGATTCTACCCTTTGGGGCTTATTCAACTCAGGCAAGTAAGACTGGGCTGCTGTGGCATTGCCCAAAGGAGTGTCCTGCCCCATATGAATACCTCATTTACCCCGTTCCTTCAGGATTCAAGGAGCCCAGAAGCACAGGGATTTAACACCAAGGAAAAGAGTTACTAATCCATACAAACAAAGCTTCTCAAAAAGCCTGCTTGCTGTAGGTTAAGTAGCCCTTCTGTATTCTTTCCACAGTTACCCACATGGATCCCACCTACCAGTTATTGTAATGCGTAAATCCAAGCCCATAAAGGTTTCCTTAAACATGATCTTCTGAAATAGGCATCCAATCTGGAAGACCAGGCCACATGAGGAGCATTCAGAACACGAACCAAGACTCACAGAGGTGCTTTGGAAATCTCAGAAACGTAGTTGTTTTTCAAAACAGGCAACTGATGCTCTACAAAGGATACAGCCTTTTTTTGATATGTTTGTTCTGCCTGACAAGTTCAATTTGCCAGGATGCTCTGAAGACCAGGAAAAGATCAGTTTCAGAGACATCTAGCCTCTGAAATGGAGCTCCTCCTCTACAACTACCTGAAAGGAGGTTGTACCGAGGCGGGTGTTAGTCTCTTCTCCCAGGTAGCAAGTGATAGGATGAGAAGAAATGGCCTCAAGTTGCGCCAGGGGAGGTTTGATTGGATATCAGGAAAAATTTCTTCATCAAAAGGTTGTCAAGCATTGGAACACGCTGCCAAGGGAAGTGGTTGAGTCACCATCCCTGGAAGCATTTAAAAGACGTAGGTGTGGTACTTAGGGACATGGTTTAGTGGTGGACTTGGCAGTGCTAGGTTAACGGTTGGACTTGATGATCTTAAAGGTCCTTTCCAACCAAAATGGTTCTATGATTCTATGATGCCTTCCTGTGCCATTGCCTCTCAATGCTGGTATATCTTCAGACAGACAGGGACATTCATTTATTAGGCAGACAGGTTTTAGGTCTTGAATGCTGACAGGAAGACTAGGTGGTTGAAGAAAGTCTATCCCCTTATTTGAAAAACATTTTAAAGAACTCCTCATTTATTACAGAGATTTTTAAAAATATAGATAGATCTAGGTAAAACTTTTAGAAGATATGATATGTAGAATATCGGAATTTTCTTGAAAACATCATGACCAGAAGAAAATTCATATAAATGAGAAGGAATGTACTAATTAGCTAACACAACTGAGCTGTAAACTCTATGCAAACGTGCATACCACAGTTGCATGTAATGGCAGTATGATCTAATTTAAGAATAAAAATAGGGTCAGACTTCCAGGTTTGGGGTCTCAGGTGAGAGGCTGAATATTTTCTATGACAAATAGCTTGTAACATCTCCAGTAATTGTGTTTAAATAATTTTCTAATAATAAGATATGTTTTTTTTAAATTTTCTCTATTTTGCTGCCATGATTTTGTAAGCATGTTAGAAGAATACAGAGGTATTCAGATCAAAATGAGAACAAATTTTAAATAAGAGTGAATAAATAGGATCTACTCATTTTTAAAAAAATTCAAATTACAGAAAGTGTTCAATAAATCAAACCATTTACTCCACAAAAGAGGATTTTACTGTCTCATTGTCACTCTTTCAACGCCCAGTTAGCCATTACCTCATCAAAATTACATGTAGAAGAATTACTGGTGTGTTGAGGCTGTCTTCAGATCTCCCAGTATTTTTTCATTAATGTTAATATGCCATTAGAACATTCTACACTCAAGTTAGTGACTCACGATATTAGATATAGCCCTAAAGCAATCAAGAGAGTCACAAATATCTCACAGCACACTTTAGTAGCAATGCCCTTTAAAATATCCTTTGCACCTGAAATTCATCACTTCCCAAGCAACCTCATAAAAATCATAACTTTAGAGATGCCTGCAGCAATGCAGGCTGTACACAAGCCCCTCTTCCACAAGTCAATTCACAGGGATGTTATTAGCATTCACGAGTGGTAAAGCTGGCTGGTAGGGAGCAAACCACTGACTGTCATCTTGTCACATTGAATCAGTCACCACTGATATGAGCTATTGAATAATGTAATATAAAGTGAGCACTTCTGCAGACAATGGCAAAACATCAAAACAACATTAAGCTCATTATTGAGAATAAAGCACGATACTCATTTCACAGTGTGTTTTACTTAATAATACTGACAATGAATAGGACCTTTTAAATGCAGTAAAAATAACAGTTATTTGGTGGCATCTGAATGCGAGGCATTAGAGAAATCCAGCCTTATGAAAAAGGAACCAAACAACCAAGTTTAAGACATCTTTGATGGGGGAAGAATAATATAAAGATACCTCCAGTTCCATGTGACACTACCAAGTGTTGAACTCTATAATAGACCTGGAAAGGAGATTAGCAGATGTTATCTACACATGTTTGCCAATTGCACACCTTTCCTCAGGCTCTACTGGTTTTTCTTCATATGGGAAGATTATTTTTTTCTTCAGTACTCATTCCACTAGCATTATCAACAGTAGTGTTGATCTGTAATTTATCATTGCACACTTTCACCCAACTGCAAAGCACTCGCTCCATGTATACACAGAGACTTCCCCACATGGTACTAAATATGATGATATGGAAATAAAAGACATTCTTAAGTTGTGTGACAGAGACCTAGGAAGAAAGTTCAAAGGAATCTAGGAGCTGTGTGTTTTGCAGGAAAAGTAGGAGGACAGTTTAATCTCTCTAATTACAAAATGGGGATTATCTCTAAATGTTTCCATTTGGATGGGTAATTAACTGAGATAATGGTTGCAAATACATGGCCTGAAGTGTTCTTACCTTTCATGCTAAAGTAAGGCTAATATCCATAAGGAAGATATGTTCTCAAAGCATACTTACCACATTAATCAAGTCTTTCCATGTGGGAGGACAAACTCTCTCCCATAAATTGTGAAGCTCTTCTTCTATCTTTTCTCTTTAAGCAGTAGGAATCCTACAGTGATTTCATGTAGAGATCTTGATGGCTTGCTACTGCATGAGCTCCAGCAAGATTAATCTGACTCCAAAGCAAGCAATGCTATTTCAGTACTCATTTACATGGAATATTGTAGCGAGGAAAGTTATGCTGCATAGCTTACTTGAACATTAGTCTTTCATCAGTCAATTGATAAAGCACTGAAAATAAACTTTGGTTAAGAAGTAAAAAAATGCATATTTTATGAACACTGTAGGTGGGTATGACTCAGTATTTCTATTTTTTCAGAAATGCATATTTTAATAAAAGCCCACACAAGTGAATGACAGGATATTACCTTGTTGATGTAAATAGGATAGCTGGACTGCAAACCAGCTAAGACATCCTTATGTGGTAGAGCTAACAGATAAACTCAGAGCTGAACATCTCGGCAGCCCAAGGGAACCAACCAGAACTTCAGGCCTGGATGTTATCTGTTGAATATTTTCTTATTCTGTACTTTTCAGATTCACAGTTTGGTTTGGTTTAAGTCAACAGATGTCACACAACATTCCAGAAATTTGGCTTTATTTTCAGACCCAAACTTGGCCACTCCTGACCAGAGCTAGAGATGGGGGCACTCGGTACATCATGCCAGGGATGTACCAAAGACAAGTCCATCCTTTCCTGGGACCTTCCCTGCCCACTCCATGCTTCTGAGAAATGCAGTCATCAGCAGATGCAGAGAGGCTGCTGCTCACCTTGAGTTCGCAGCTGGGGACTAATTGGCATAAACATAATCAGAAGATGTTGTCACTCCACTTGGCAAAAAAAACTAAGAAGGAACATTCCTCCCCCAGACACTCAAACTGCTTCATACGCGTGGTAAGCTAAGTGGCTGCAAACCCCCACCTACACACCAGTCAGAGTAGCCGAGCAGGGAAAGAGTCATAACGTGCTACGGCTTCCAGCTGCTACCCTACGCCCTGGCATTTCTGGAGTAGGTGTACACTTTGTGAAATAATACCCTTAGGCGCTCCGCAGAGAATAAGGTTTTTCCAGAGCAACTACCATTGGTCTCTGTACACACCACAAAATTGCTGTAATCCTCATTGTTCTAAATGACTGCCTAAGACTTGGTAAAAACACTTTGGTTATATCAAATAAACATGAAGATCTTAAATGTACCTGCTGAGGGACTGGAAACGTGAGATGTGAGATACAGCAAGCAGAAAAGCAGCAAGGAGAAAGCAAGGAGGGACCTTCAAAAATTACAGGATATTTTGTCTCTAAAACACATTTCTAAAAACAAAGGATGAAGCATTTCATGCAATGATGAGATGACAAGAAATTGTAAGAGAAAAGGCATCACATAGGAAGGAGACAGGAAAAAATACAGCAGGAGGAAAAAGGAGGGAATATGTCAATAACTCAGATTGCAAGAAACTGTGAGAGGTTTAAATCCCAGAGGTAATGTTCATGGTCAGGCTAAAACAGAAATAGATGCAAAATGTATTCAGACCCTGTTCATCCACAATGATCAAAACTATGCTAGCTTTCTTCCCAACAGTTTCTAATACCAGTACACAGAGTCTTACCTCTTTACACTACCCACATCTTAACTACTAGACTATCTGGGATCTTTCCTTTGCTGATTTAGAGGGTATGACTATGAATTAAGCCTGCACTTTTTACCAATGGTCAGGTGTTAACTATAGTGGTGGCTTTTGAGGTGCGTGCATGTGTGCATGTGGTGGGAGGAATAACAAGGGAAAGCATAGTAACAAGCTCTTGTTCTGGGCTGGCTTGTCTGAGCCAGTCTCTATTCCAGTTTACAGACCAAGAACACACTGCTTGTTTTTGTTCTCTGGAGACCTATATTGTTAAAGGCTTTTTAGCTCTCCTCCTCATTTCCACTTGCTAAATTGCCATAAAAAGCAGTTATGTTATGGCAGGGATTTTCACCTTTGGCATTTCTGAAATGTCTAGCCTTAAGCATTCTTGGTTTTCATATTACTTCCCTGTGTCAGCAAGTGGCATAACTTCAAGAAACCTGCTGTGTAGGCATGATTAGCAGAGGAAAAGTCCTACGGCACTGAACTGAGAGGCCAAAGAGCAAGTGTGATCCATTGCTGGTTTGAAAAAGTCCCTGCTTAATCATTATGCTTTCAAGGCAACCTTGCTTAATTGAAAGGGGCCCCTTAAAAGAAAATTCTGATCCCTCAGTCCTGCTAGTGTGTATCAGTGGTGTTGGCACAAAGAGACTCAGATCCTTCACAGGATCCCTGCTCTGACCCCAGCCCCAGATTCTTCTTCATCTTATGTGGTGGTTTACCTCCAAATTCACCACTAAAACTCATTGGTAGAGGCTCCTGATTCAGAGGCTGCTAAATCTCCTCACAAGAACAGGAGGCACAAGAGAGATGATGGGGCAGCATGGGAAACCACATTTTATAACCGCTCTTCACAAATATCTTCATCAGATAAATCAGGAAATAAATAAATCTTTTCAGATTCGACAATGGGTATAACTCTCACCATAAAGGAAAAAAAAAAAAACACAACAGGTCTACAAAGTGCAGACACGGGAGATACTCTTAGTGGGAAGATGCAAGTTCAAATGTACTGGAGTTAAATGGGGTGAGAGGGCAAGAGGTCTGAAGGCAGAAAAGAGTTTTCCTCAAGGTGGAGAGGATGTTTTTACAGTAGTGTTTGCTTTTTATCCAAAACTGTTTTGGTTTGTGCCTGTTGTTTAACGACTCCTGTTATTCAAAACTTTCCTTGTCCATAGACCAACACAATGTTCTGTTGTACTGTAAGAGGTCTAAACGTCCTCTCTTTACTGCAACATGAGTATCCCCACCATCCACTTTGAGACCAAGCACAAGCTGATCACATAATGCTGGGCTAATGCTAATTGTACACATAAAAGCTGAGCCTATGGCACTAAATTCAGGTGCTGCATACTGTCTTCCTCTTGCAATGGTGTCTAGCCCAAGCAATCTCAAACTGAAACTGTGCATTTCTTCGGTGCCTACTCAGCTTCGCTCTTGCTTTTCTCAAGAAACATCAATTTATTTCCTTCACTTAGACTTAATTTTTGCACCTCTTTAATGGCATTCAAAAGGGGAAAAAAAAAAAACCATAAAATAAAATCAACCAGGCTACAGTTACTTTGACTGAGCTAACCATAACTGCTAACAAGTACAAAAAGATTTGGGAAACCATCACCACAAGAAATGTAGTTACACTGAAAATATTATAATACAGTTTGATTGGGACTCAATCACTGTGTTTTAAACAAAGGTTTTTCTTTTATTGTTTGTTTTCATGCAAAGCTCACTAGAAAGTCAACTATTATGTTCTGTAAGTGTAAACTCTGAAAGATCTCACAATTTCTTGCCAAAACAGTCTTGTACCCTCTCTTTTACTTGGGGGAGATTAATTTAACCTGAAACCCACAATTACTATCCCTAATTAAGAGGTTTTGCACTCCAGAGCACTTTTCATAGAATGGCTTAATTTCTGCTTCCGTAGATGATTTGACACAAAAGAAGGTGCTAAGAAGGTCTCCAATAATTAATGTTCAGTAACTGAGGGGGTTAGGGACAGCATATGAAGAAGATCAGGACTAAAGAGATCATGCAGTTACTATAAACCATGTAAAATAGAGCAGATGCAATCAGGTATTTGCATCAACCTGCTTTACTTTTTCATACACACTTGCACATTCATACTGCTATTGTACATCTCCACTAGAAGCCAGGCACGTATGCGCTATACTTATCCATCTGATTGCCAAGATAAAAGCATCTGGCTCTCTCTTCAGTTACCAGAATTTCCAAATCACAGTCGCCTTTTTCTAAGAACATAATGGGTTTTAAAAATGGATGCTTTACATAAAGTCACACAGACATATCTGCGTTACTATGTTACTTTCATTGAGACACCACCAAGCTGCTTTGAATGGCACTTCAAGTACATAGATGCACTGAAGTTTCAGGCCCTTGCTGAAATAAACTGAAATAATCAAAATAAATTCTGATTATGCTTAAATAAAAGTCATTTCAGAGCAGTAAAAATTGATAGTCAGTCAAATATTGTTATTCAGCCATGGCACATGAGGTTTATGTTTTGATATCTATTAGTTCTTTAATTGTTTTCCCTTCATGCATTGATTTGCTGAGATCTGATAGCTCTCTGGGGTTGTTATCAACTACTCTAAAATAATTTGTCCTGAAAAAATTGTCAGTGCTCTTAATAAGCGGCAAGTCTGCGTGCTTAGCTGCGTGATTCATGAATATCAACTGTTAATAAGAACTCCTCACTAAAAATATAAAAAATTCATTGCAGTAATAACAGCCTTTAATGCAGAACCTTTTCTTATAATAACTGTCTTTATACACAGGTCTCTGTTTCATACAGATGTCAGCAGTGGCAGAAAGTGTTTCCTTTTTAGGAGGATGCTGGTCATGATTTCGGGCAAACTACTAAGCAGAAGGGTATCTGTATGAGCAATGGAAGAAAGGGCTTGGATTGGTACCTAATTCACCTTATCCTGAGTTGGGATTAGTTATACCTGCCTTCATCCAGCCTGTTCTTAAAGACTTCATTGATTAAGACTGCCTAGGGAAGTCATGGCGAGCCTTCAGCATACTTGCTATTATAAGGATTTTTCGAGTGTTTAAGCTGAGTCCTTCATGGTCAAGCTTATTTCTTCCTTATTCACCATAGACATCAACAAGCAGTGGCAGGTTTTTTTCCCCCTGTGCAGTGTATTCCTGTTGCTTTGGAAGACCCTTTATTATTTTTTTCTTGAGGCTAAACAACTTTAATTTTTCCAGTCATTCCTCAGTGGAGAAATTTCCTACACCTGAAAAGATTCTTGGTAGGAAACGTGTCCATCTCAGCCAGAAACCTGCACAGGAAAGCAAGTGCAGCCATAGGTATCATTTTACTGCAAAAACATAGCAGGAGGTGCTCCAAAAGCTCACTGTGACCTCTGAATGCAACAGGCAACCTGTGTGTAAGCACTTAATACATGACTCCATGTAAAATCATATAAATAGTGTTAAAAATGAATGCCACATGTCAGTATGAGGTATTACCCAAGAAAACAGCGACAATGGAAAAAGTAGGGATAATGAGATGAACATAAGCACTCAGTATGCAACTAGGTTGAAGGGTTACTGGGATTTTTGTGCACATCAACAAGTCAGATGAGAAAAGCAGGGAAACTTTATGTATCTCAGCATTTGGTTCTACTATGACTTCAGTGGAGTGCTGTATCAGATCACGCCACCCAAATATTCACACTTCAAAGAGGACTTTAAGAAGAAAAAAAATAATCTGGAAAGTTTCAAACAAGAGCTGCTAAAATAACTAAATGATGAGAGGCATCAAAGGAATCCAGCATATTTAGTTCAGAATTAATTTACTCAATTACATACTTTGGGATTATAAACACATTGAAGTCCTGCAGACAAAGCAGTATTGAGACAAATGATTGGAAGCTGAAGCTAAGGGAGTAAGATTCAAAGTCAATTCAATCCACTAGTGAAGGACACAAGACTGCTCAGAGTATTTCACTAGACCTATAGATCTGTCAGTTGACTTTCAGATGGTAGACTGTGGGCATTAAATGTCAAGGAGGTATACTTATATCAAGACTTGATTAGCTTAATGTAGCAATTTCCAAACTTGCTGAGTTTTGAAATCCTTAACCCACTGGGTTGTTGTCTGTCTATAATTTTAATATACTGCATTTTTCTTTTTGAGGGCAACAAAGGAAGGTAAGAATATGAGGTTTTATATTGGAAGAGCCACTGACATTTTCAAGTTGAGAAATTCAATTCCAGTCTTTTCATCACAAGAAAAGTAGGATTTTTTTCTTATACAAAAATACTGACTAAGTAGAGAGTAATTAAAAAACAAGGATGAGAGGAAACAAAAGCATTATAGGATTTGACTCCACCCTCCATCTATAGCACAAATAAAACTCAAACATGAGCCTTGCTGACCACCCATAAAGCTTCATTAGTGCTCATTTCATTCACCTGTTGCAGTCCTCTGTGCTTCTCTATTTCTTCTCGGACTGGAATAACGTGCTGACATACCACACCAAGTAGCATTTCTGACCTCCTCTGAAACATCACAGAGCACATGAGAAAGTCTCTTCTGATACCACACTCACGCAGTCAGGCCCACAAGAAGAGAAAACTCAGCAGAGACCTTCCCCTGAACTGCCCGTTTCTGCATGTGGCATGGCCAGACACTATTCCTGAGACAAAAATGTGCTGTTGTCCTTCCAACAGCAAACTCTACACATGCTCCTCCAGCATCTGCTCACAACAAAAACCTGCATCCCCTTTCTCCAAAATTACATCAGTTTGTACAAGAGTCAGGATGCAGGAATGAGGCTTGGTACTGGCGATTTGCTGGTAGAAATAGCTGAAAGATTATATTATTTTCCTGGGCTGGCAGAGTTCCTCTATTGTTTTACCTTATCTTACTCAACTCTCAATTCTCTTAATTTGATTTCACAGATATTTAAATAAGCTACTTAAAACATGAGTATAACTGCTGAAAATTTATGTATGAGATAGTACATTAAAGTGTATCAGATAAGGGGGATCCCAGCTGGGTATGAAATGGCTTTGACTGTCCAATGTGCTGGCTAACGATTAACAAAAGACTGGGAGTAGAAAACTGTTTCCAGAGATGTGTCTGACTGCAGTTTTACAGTCTTCTGTAACTTTAATCCAGTTTCTAAATCGTATTTAAAAAAAACCTTAATACAGGCTGAAAAAGACAGACAACTGTTTGCGTCCAGATCTAATAAAAAGGCTAGAAAAAAACCTGGAGGGTGATTCTGGCTTCATGATGAAGCAAAGCTAGAAACAGGTGTAGGTACAACATCGTAGAAGTCCCAGAAACAGGCATGAAATCAGACAATATGAATATTGCAAAGGAATATATAAATAAAATATAACCAATGAGAGTCTGTTGGTAGATCAGATTCTTGTTTCCAAGCAGACTGGCTTTAAAGGGAAGATGTTTAATAAGTAAGGTTTCCCTAGATAATGAGAGACACTGAAATTGCAGTAAGAGAGAAAAAGGAAGGGAAGGAAAATGAGCCAAGTGCAGCGGAACAAGGAGTGGCAATTAAAAAATGCTGCTACATAATGCCACAGCATTTAAATAACACAGAAGTTGCAGGGGGTGAGGGAGGGAAATCCTGGGAATTCTCCAAAAGCCATTTAAATCCACAAAAAATGACATGTACGAAAAACATTTTTGAACAGTGTAATCAAGAAGTTGAAGGGACTGCACAATAATATCTTGCCAAGCTACAAAGAACAACAGACTTGTGTAATTACCCAGTTTCCAGAGATGAACAGATGGCACTAGCAAGAGAAATGGAAAAGGCAATAGCTGAAATGAAAGCACAGAAAGTTGACGCGAACTCTACCAAACAGTAGAGACTCGCACAAACCTGATAAACAAGCTTACATGCAAACGCAAGTCAGAAATTAAACAGTGGCAGAGAGAATACACTGAGGAGAAAGGGGCAAGGAAGTGACATGGAAAATAAACCAGCACTCAGCCAATACCAAATGCACACGATGAAAAGAGAATACAAGAAGAAAACCAGTGATGCTGTGTAGAAAGCTTAATGGAAAAACCTCATATGTAGAATCATTATGTCAAGGGTTTCAGAAACAAATTCACCTGTCAGTGACTTCAAGATTTCTCACATAAAACATTAATGAAATGCAAAAATAACAATTACAGGTTTGTCAGCCACAAGTAAAAAACAAGACAGCAATAAACGAATGGGAAATCAGAAGCTGAAGAGAGAAAATCAACACTTTTTTCCCCATGCTAAAGTCTGTACTAAATAGTGCAAATTAAAACTGTACAATAAGATGAGACTGGGTTCTTTATTATAAACAACAGTTAGACACATGAAAAGATATAAAGATTGAAATTTCACAGAGGGTGGAAAAGTCACAGCTTCCAACTAAAAGAAAGTGCATAATTAACTTACTTGCATTAAACTTAAGACATACAACAAGTAAATGTAAAATTGAATAGAAAAAGGATGGTTATGAGTCAGTCACAAGTTCAGAAGAGAAACATTTGTTTATCACTGACCCTGAAGAAGTAAAAATGCTACCGCAGATACCCATCCTTAGCATTATAAGTGCAATAATCATTAGGATTTTAAACTGTCTGATACTTTCTCAAAGACCTCCAAGTGCGTTCACCACTTGAGACAACAAATGGAGTAAACTTCTACAGGATACTGCCTCAGCACACTGTAACTTGAATGTTGATAGGAGCTGGAAGCCAGCTACCACATCCTGAAAAATAAAGTGCTGAATGAAAAGGCAATCAGCATACAGCAGGAGATCAGCCAGGCAGAGCAGAAGTACCACTCCAGCAAAAGGCAGTGAGCTGCTGGATTGCACATCAGCTTCATTATCAACAGATGGTCAAGAAATACTTGGAAAGAACATTTTAAAACAATTGTCTGCTTGAAAAAAGTCTAGCCAGAATTTTTAAGAGTAGGTAAAAACTAGTAGCAAAGGATAATAACCAGTGAGGGAAGGCTTTCCCCCCCCACCCCTCCACTTAATTATTAGTGGATTGTGGGAGTTTCGGTGTGGTTTTTTGTTTGTTTGTTTGTCTCTAACAAAAAATATCTCCATCAAAACACAAACTTCACTAAAGTGACTGAGAGGTAGCTAGCTAACTGCTGAGGCAGAGTGGCCTTGCTATATGAAAACACATCAACTGAACAAGAACACTGAACTCACAATCAAATGGAAAGTGAGAGCCACCCCGCTTAATTGAGAATTTTACGGCAGGCACTGAAGGAAACAGGAAAATAAAGCAGAGGTACGTATCCAAGTGCTTGTAATAGTTATTCTGTCAGGCTGACTCCGCGGGGGGAAGAGTTCTTTTCTGTGCTCTTAAAGACAAGAACCACAGAGACAAGCTGAGCCAGCTTGAAAGCGTTACTTAAAATGTAAAGTGGATCATTGAGAACAAAAGTGTTGTCAAAAGTCAGAGTCACTGTCAGAGAGAAGGCTATTTCTGAAAAGCCAGAATTGCCAAATTCAGCCAAGGACACTGGGGTAAGTGGTCATGATACTTGCAGAAGTCAAGCTAGGTGGCAAAGAGATAATGACAGCTCGTAGCACTAGCAGGAGGTCATGAAACAAAACTGAAATGGAATTTTGCTGTAAAATTACATGGATCTACTGCTCTATAATATGAATCAATAATCAAAATTGAGAATTTAGAGTATTGCTGGTCCCAGAGAAATCTTTACATAAACAAAAAGAAAAAAAAAACCAGCATTTCAATGGGACAGTATCACAAAAAGGCTGTGGTATTGCAGTGAGTTTGTAGAAATATGTGCATATCACATAAGGAGGAAAACCAGATCTATTAAAATCCCAAAGAATGCATTTTTTAAATTGAAAGAAAAAAAGTGCACTTTTGGGTTGAGAAATGCTCCTTCAATAACATTAATGCCAAACTATTTCAACATGTGATATCAAGACAAATGTATATTATCTATGGAGTTCATTGGCTCCAGCATGTCTACATACAGCAACAACAGTAGGACTGATCATCCAGAAGAGAGGTGATTGCAAAGGTCATGATCTACAGTGCCCAGGAAGTCCAGGCCTGCTGGAAGTACAAACAACACTCTGTCAGCATCAATCTTTCTCACTGGGACAAATTTCTACTTCTGTGGAAGAGCTGCTTTCTAATTTCCCTTTAGCACAGAACGACTGAGCACTTCAGTGAAATACCGTTAGTTTGGAGAGTACTGTGTTTTTTTCAGGTTAAAGATTATATATTTGTCAATACAAAATTAAGTCAGCTAATCTGCCCTAACAATGTTATTTGGTTTTAAATTTACTGTCTCAAACAAATATGATGGAGGGACAAGTTACACAGTCTCCCTGTACAGGGTGCTATGATCTTACATAAAGAAACTGGAAACAACTTTCAGGACTTTTTACTTGGTTAGCACAGCACATGTGCAAGAGGAAACAGGACCAGGACACTGCACTCTTGTGTCTCACTCTTGTCTTGCACAGAACAAGAGGAAACTGAAAGAGTCTATGGCATAACTTATCTGTTTGAATGCTTTTAGCCACAGGAGATCAAGTCAATTTTGCCTGGAATTTACCACACTCATTTGGAAGCATTTTCTGTCATGGATGTGAGTGTGTGAAGATATATGAGAAGGGAATCGGTTCCTGATTTCAGTCTGCTCTCCACCCTGCTCTTTTATGCTTAGCTGCCTATATCTCCATATCATTATCTAGGAGCTACTGTAACCTCCATGTCAAGTGACCAAGAGCTAGTATAAATAATCAAGTGGAACATGACTTTCCTCTTTCCATTTCTTTGTTTTTAGCTCATTCTAGTTAAATATTCCTTAGCCTTTTGTAAAGTGGATGCAGTTAGAGAGCTTAAGTCAACATAAAATTGTTTAATTAGAAAATAATTCTGATTTTTTTTCCCTTTCTATTCAAGCAAGATTTCTGGTACTATATAATTTACATTTGCTATCAAAATATCATCAGACAACCTTAACCCAGTCCTTGGTATTGTTATTGTTACTGCGAGGCAGTGTTTCAGTCAGTCTTGTGTAATGCATTAAAATACATGCAACTTGATTTTTTTTCTGCCACTCAGCCCAATCCAAAATGTGTTAAAACTGATGCAAAATGTGTTAAACTGATAACAGAATGCCAGGAATGCTGCAAAGGCTCAAGCTTGACATACTGCACCTACAACCATAGTGCAGCTGAACTGTATCACAGCTGCATCACCACAGAAGAGTACATGAAGAAGCAGCCATACTTTCTGGAGATTTTCAAGGCACAGATACTTTTAGGAAAATAGGGCTGGTAAGCTGCTATCTGATTTGAATCTGGGAAGCTGCAAGAGAAATACTCTATGTGTATAGCTCAAGACGACATAAGACTCTGTGGATTCCTTTTCCACCTGTGGTTCACACTTGAACTTCACAGAACTTAAGCTTTAGCTTCTCTCTCCATGAAGACGTTATTACAGACGTTATTACAGACGTTAGAAATATTTAGACAAGATTAAAAGTCAAAAAGCCAATTCTTGAATCTGTTGGATGTCAACATATTGCTCCAGAGTCCAAAGCAGCATTACAAACATCCAACCCTGAGCTTAGTGATGCTACTTTTAATGACTTAATTAAAGAAATGCTAAATACCTATTCATAAAATCTTCCTTCTTCCAGAATGGACATTTATTAATTAGTTCTCAATAAATAAATGATCATCAGCTTTTATTCTATGATAAATCTTTCAATTGCAATGTGTTTGCACTCTCCTGTGCTACCCACTGCTATGAGCTGTTAGTAATGTTTCCAGAATGAAAACATGGAACTGTTCCTGTCTCTTCCCAAATGCCAGAACTGACAAAAATGAAACAGAGTGATATTGCCAACAGTTTTCACTTGATCCCATCATCCTTGCTGAAAATAATTGTACAAATAATAATAATGCAAGGCATAACTCAATCCTACTCCTGCTTAACCAAATTTTTCCTTTGACTGAACTGAAAAGACTCTTCAAATGCCAATACATAACCCTAACCAAAGCAGATGTCTCTATACCCCTCGTTTCTCACTACTTCATTTGGGAGGGAAAGAAGGGAAGGAACAGGAAGGGACCAAAACAAAACAAAACAAACAGGTCATGAACCCAAAAAAACAAGTCATGATCCATACATCATAGTTTAGTGAATGTCGGTGTTCTCTCTGGCCATGATAAGCAGTCCACAGTTTACAGGTCCACATTACACAGCAGAATTTATAAGTTTGTTATTTCCACATAGTCACACGACTACCACGTAGGTTGGGTCTGATCGTGATGTTTCCATTAAAAAAGCTTGTGAAGCAGTAGTCTAAAGGAGCTAGGTTTTACAGAGAACTATTTGACCAAAAAAAAAGATTTCTCAAAATATCCCTCTACTTTGTAGCCAGAGACTACTAAAGCAAACAGCCTTACAGTCCTTCAGAAGAACCCAGTTAGGCAAAGACAAAACCCCTACAAAGAAGCAGCAATAAGTATAAATGTGATAAAGCATTGATTTCCAGTCCACTAAATTGCTCCTTTCAAAGACACCCACCTCCTTACATTGGCTACATGGGGAGATTAAGTTCCCGTGTCTTCCTTGCCTAAAAATAGCTGATGCAGAAATCCCTTTTGCAGAGCTCCTTATCTCCAGTATACTCATCTTACAATAGCACTAGTAAGATAAGTCCTTCCTGAAGTAGATTGCCTTCAATAGCTCATAAATTAATTTCCTTTCCTATTTAATATTCAACGCATTTTGTGCTAACAAAGCTTTAAGACCTTGTTAGACTTTTGCATTTCTCTCTCTGCAGTAAAGGCTTCTGAGAATCTGGTCAAGGCCTCACTGTAAGCACAGTATCACAGTAGTAGCAATACATATTTTACAAGGTTATACAATTAATGACTTGGTAATCTGCTTTAAACTACAGTTTAAGGATAATTCTGACAGCGTCAACATTCCATAGCCACAACTCCATTAGGCAAAGCTGAGAAGGACATATAAATGCAGATTAGGGAGGAGGTGGTGAACAGAGAAAGCTCCTTTCTCACTCATGAAACGGCTGAAACATGCGAGCAAAGCCACCAGCAGTAAGTGAACTCTGACAGCTTTCCCCCTAACTAACATCTCACTAACAGAGAAACACGGAGGCAAGTAGGTCGTGAGGCCTCAGGTGAATACAACCAGTAAAGATAGATTTGATCCAACAGTGGTGTCCCATCCAAACCGAAGGGGAGGAAAAGGCAAGGTGGTACATCCCCTAAACAGAGATAAAAGGGAACACTCTCCTCAGCAAATGAAAAGGAATCAGTTGAACTAAGACTAACAGAATCAATTATATTCTACTTACCTGTTCTACTGGTGTATTTCCCCAAATTTAGGACCATTCGCCTTCAAAGATCCCACTGTTTGCAGCCTCTGAGCACCCAAACTGGAAAGCTTGCCCCTTAAAAGTTCCTAGGCTGTCCACAGGCACAGGCATTTAATTTTCCTTTGGCGAGATAACTAGTTTGCCAAGAGGGACCTCTAGACTACAGATGTGGCCATTGTGACTGTCAGCACCATGTGAGAGAAAGGTAATAGGAGAAGACAGCCCTACACTGACCATTGTCAAAACAAGACAAGACATAGAGGCTGGAGGCCTCAGTTCTTCCTTAGATGCAAGGAACAGCATTTTTATTACTCAGCTTACAATAAAAAAAAAAAAAAAATCAAAAATTAATCTCCACAAAGGTCACAGAAATGTTCAACACATCTGGAAACAGAAGACAAATGAGAGGTTCACCTTGAGGTTCCCAGATGATGGGGCAGAGGGCACCCTCAGCAAGGCTGCAGATGTCACAAAACTGGGCAGAGTGGCTGATACACCAGATGGTTGTGCTGCCATCCAGGCGGACCTCAACAAGCTGGAGAAATGGGCTGACAGGAACATCATGAAGTTCAACATAGGGAAGCGCAAAGTCCTGCCCCTGGGAAGGGACAACCCAAGGCACCAGGACAGGCTGGGGGCTGACAGACCGGAAAGCAGCTTGGCAGAAAAGGACCTGGAGGCCCTGGTGGGCTCAAAGTTGAACATGAGCCAGCAATGTGCCCTTGTGGCAAAGAAGGCTGACAGCCTCTTGGGCTGCATTAGGAAGAGTGTTGCCAGGAGGTCAAGGGAGGTGATCCTTCCCCTTTACTTAGCACTGATGAGGCCACACCTGGAGTGCTGTGTCCAGTTCTGGGCTCCTCAGTAAAAGAGAAACAAGGACAGACTGGAGAGTGTCCAGCCAAGGGCCTTCCAACCTCAGCCACTCTGTCATTCTGTAATTTTACTCAATACTATTGCCATAGCAGGATGTCAGTATATCACAAATAACAACAGCATTTTGAGCCACCTGTGGTGGCTCTAAGCCTGCCCATACCCTCCAACAGCATTTGTAATTGTGGCTTAGCTTACAGCAGGTGCATTTCAGCAAGGGGTAGATAATGAAATTTGCACCAAGGGCTACGGCACAGGCACAGAAATACCCAAGAAATCTGCAAGGTGTTAGAATGTTAGTACAGATGTATCTATGGGAACTTGTAACATATAAGTACTTAGGGACATGGTTTCACAGAATCACAGCATCAACCAGGTTGGAAGAGACCTCAGGGATCATCGAGTCCAACCGTTGCCCTGACACCACCCTGTCAACTAGACCATGGCACTAAGTGCCATGTCCAGTCTTTTCTTAAACACATCCAGAGATGGTGACTCCACCACCTCCCTGGGCAGCCCATTCCAATGTCTAATAACCCCTTCTGAAAAGAAATTCTTCCTAATGTCCAACCTGAACCTCCCCTGGCAAAGCTTGAGGCTGTGTCCTCTTGTCCTATCGCTAGTTGCCCGGGAGAAGAGGCCAACTCCCACTTCACTACAACCTCCCTTCAGGCAGTTGTAGACTGCAATAAGGTCACCTCTGAGCCTCCTCTTCTCCAGGCTAAACAACCCCAGCTCCCTCAGCCGTTCCTCATAGGTCAGGCCCTCCAGACCCTTCACCAGCTTGGTCGCCCTCCTCTGGACTCGCTCCAACACCTCAACATCTTTCATGATGGACTTGACAGTGCTAGGTTGATGGTTGGACTTGATGATCTTAAAGTTCCTTTCCAACCAAAATGATTCTATGATTCTATGATTCATGTTGGGAAAAAGTTTTCACCAGGTCAGTAGTTACCTTTATTTTACAATGGACTTAAAACCTCTGTTGCAATATGCCACCACTACTGCATATCACTTGAGACAGAAGAAAATAGAAAAAATATCGTTTATAAAGCTGTGGTGTAGATGGACTCCACTATATCCAAGTTAGGAGCTGCCCCTTGATGTACCAGTATGCTTCTCGGTTGATCGCTTTGCCTCATTCCCGTGAGAATCAGCAAGCACCTCCTGTATTTAAGATTGAAAGCATCATAGCTTTCAGAAGAAAGCTACTAAAACATTCACAAATTGTCAGAGCCAATTTGAACCATCCAGCACCGCAGTCGTTGTGCCAAGGCTATCAGCACTACAGTCACAAGGAGAAAGGTGTGTTTGAGAACCAGTACATAGTTACTATGCCTCTGATCTGGCCGTTTCTTTGCTAGTGTTTTCATAAAGCCTTTTCAGTACTTAGTGTAAATCTTACTCCATATAGCTCCTTTTTGGAGGAATTTTTAAACCTCATCCCCTTTATGAGCTAAATTTTTATCATCAAAGCAGACTTGCTCGTGCTTTAAGTTACATGAGGTATAAAAGCACAGCCCAGGAGAAATTAAATTCAGCTTCAGAACTACATGAACTTGGACATTACTGAAATTAAGGTGGTAATTTCAGGTTCTGAACAACATTTTAAAAAAAAGCACAGCTTAATGACTGGTATGGAGCGAAGTCTTTCATATGGGAACATTATTAATCTCTGGGTGCTGCTTATACCGAGTCCACTCTTCCATAAAAACCAAAACACTGCATACACATTTTGTCATTGACACTTACAGCAAAAGCCTTACAATTTCTGCAGCAATTGGTTCATTTCTAACATATCTGATAGCACTTCACAGAATAAGTTTGCACTGCACAGTGTTACATACATTTTCACAACTCCTTGTCCACCAAAGCTTTATCAACACTACACCTTCACTTATTAGCTGCAAAGGAGCAAGGAGAACAGGATGGAGTAAAACCTGGATTTATTGTTTCTAGGAAAGAAGAGGTTGGAAACTGTAAGATGAGAATGAATATAGTGCAGCATAAACAATTGCAGCTTGCAACTCACAATGCGTTTTCAGAATTCCAGCCAAAACCTCCTTTTTGATGCCATCAGCCAGAAGAGAGCAAACCCTGGGAGTGCAGTTTCCACCTCTGTCTGCTTGTGTTGCTGCCCAATCCTGATGGGATGCTGTGAAAGCTCACACACTTCCAGTAACATCACATGCTTTGAAAAGCAACCATATACCTATTTTCCCCCCAAGCAACCAAGTTAGGTTCATGCTTTTTTTATTTGTATTGTACTGTTTTGCCATTTCCCTCTCTCTGCTACTGCCCCCCACCCTCCAGCTTAACTATTTGGAATCATTTTGAATTTATTGCTTCAAATAATAGGAATTTCAGGTCAGAACTTTCCTAGATTTACTAGAGGACATTTTAGAGACTCAAAAGATACTTACTGCCTGTTCTTACCGGTTAGCTGAAAGATGCTGCCTGTTAAACACCTGGAAGGAAATATCCATGTTGAGCTTAATACAAGCTGTGATTAAAATCTTCACCTTCTCTTTGCTTTTTTCTTGTCTTGATAATAGTAGGATAATACAATGTGCTTAACATAGAGATGTACTGAACTTGTAATGCAAAAAAAAAAAAAAGATGCATAGAAATATATAAAAGACGTACTAGAAACTACTACTATGCCATTAACGAGAAACTGCAGAGGACATGAACTCAATTTTCTTCTCTTTGCAGCTCACCTTTAGGCACATCACAGTCGGCCCATCACTTCTCCAAGCAGGTGGTACAGGCTACTTACTGCAGCTCCTGCCTTACATTAGTGTGCCTTCCTCCAAGGAATTAATCACTGCCAGTTCAATTAGTTAACCTCTATTTAGAGTGAAATGGTCACACTAAAACTCGCAGGTAACTATCATCATAGACTTGCCAATAGCAGGTCAAGCACTTTTTACAACATTAATTTAGAAGACTAGCAATTTCTCGTGAACATGGAGACAAAAAGAGAAATATGACCTGACCAGTTTGTGGAGAGCTTGCAGCCCCTTCACAACAGGAACAGGCAGCCCAGAGGAGCATGTTCTGGCAGCAGAGCCACTCGCTTCAGAAAGAGGGTCAGCAGAAGAGAGGAAAAAGTCCTAGTTGAAAGGAATTTTTATATAGCTGATCCCAGAAAAGCTACAGGCTCTACATGGGGCTGGAATGGGCAACTGGAAGAAGAGACTTCCAGATTCTCCTCCAGGACATGACCGTAAATTTACTCCTTAACCTTAGACTAACCAACTCATTACTCATGTGTTGATAGCCACCACCTGGAAGCTGGATAACAGTTCACAGTCATTCTACCTCACAAATAAAGTGAGGCTTAATTGTTAACATTTGCAAAGCAGAGATAAAGTTCAGATGAAAAGGTTCACTACCACTCAGTACATACAGGTGGAGAGAAGAGATAACACGTTAACTCTATTTGCTGAAGTGGTGCAATATAATTCAATTCCACAACTGCAAACAAATCAAATGAAGAGTTACAGTAACACACACGTGCATGCACCCACATTCTCCTTCAGCCCTGATGCTATCAGCTATTTGTGCAATACAAAGATGTGATCCTGAAAACCCCACTGCATTCATAGCCTTACATCTCCATTTCATCTTCACAGTATGCATGAACGTGGGCAGTGTGTCCTGTGAACATCTTAAACTACACACAGTGGGAAAAGGACTAAGATTCTGCATATTTTTCCCTTCTAAAGCAATAAAGGCAGCACATAGAAGGCAGGACAAACAAAAATATCTGTACATGTGCATAAGGAAAACACAAGACAACTTTTTGCTTAATACATTCTTTATGTTTTGTTTTTTTTTTTTAGCTAATGTATCACCTGTTGTTCAGGCATTGTGTCACCAGAAGGCACGAGCACAGTTCTCTCAATGAAGTGCTGTGCTGCCATCAATGACATTATAGCAGGAGTGGTAGGGTCCTCTTCAGAACAAACCTATAGCATAGACAGAAAATACCCCTAGAAGCTCAGTCACACTGCAAGAGAGTCACGGCTGATGAATCACAATGACTGGAGAGAGCTGAGCAGGAGCAGGTAACTTGTATTCCCCGTGCAGTTCTCACAACCTCTTCACCTCCCACACAGGGATTACAGCCAGACTCACATAGCAGATATGGCTGCTGTGCTTAAAGCAAAGGGCAGCTGGCATCCTCCCACCTCGAATCACATAACCTATGAGACAGGCAGCTATTTCCTTGTAGTCAGGGTTCACCGGCTGACAAACGTACGTGACATATTCCTGCAGAATTACAGGATGGTGAAACGACTAGATGAGGAAGACAGACACATCTCCTACTTCAATGGCATTTCAGTCTGAGGAGACAGATATCTAGAAATGGTTTACCACTGTGAGAAATTAGTTGAGAATCCAACCTCAAGTGCTGCAATCTCCATATCTTCCTGGAATAAACTTTTAAGGGATAGGAATAAAAAAAAAAAAAGGCAAGAAATCTTAAAGTATTGAGAACAATAAAAAAAGCTTTTGGGTCAGTTTTCCTTGCTTACTTTCTTAGTTGAGAATGTTTCATGAAAATGATGATTTTTTTTTCTTAGGAGAGGAGACCGGAGCTGACTCTTGGCTTTCCCCCAGCCATACATTATTACTTCAGGGCAAATGCAGTGGGCTGTTTAAGTGTGCTCTTACATAAACCTGCTTTTTTTTTGTTTGCTTGCTTGCTTATCAGTTTTTCATGCATGTGATATCCTTTATGCAAATGAAATGAAAAAAAAAAAAAAAGCCCATAGCCAGGCTTTTAACAGTTTTATTCCCTTTGCTGTCTGAAAAGCTCATGCAAGATTTGGAAGAATTGACCCCTAATACTAAAACTATATTGGTCTGTAGAATTGCTGTAAAATACAAAGAACTCATTTAAATTCAGACCAAGGAGAAGAGTGTGATTATCTGTTCTGAGCCATCACTTAACTCAGACCACGTAATCTTCCTGGATCATGTTTCCCCTCAAAACCCTTAGCTGCAGTTGAACAAGAACGCTGCTTTCCCTGCTCAAATTCCCAGTCCGCGAGATTACTGATCCTATAGAAGGGCCTGGTTTTAACTGGATTTTTCCAGTCAAAAGCATCCTGCTTGAAGAACCACCCAAAGGCAATGCACTTGCACAAAGCTTACGCATTTGACAAACTGATGGTGTTCCCATAAAAACATTAACCAAGACATTGTTCTACCTCTTTGTTAAGGCTGAGACATGCAAATTCAGGCACCTTCACGTGCCAAGTGTCTCAGGTCTGAATGGAGCTGGTGGAGACCCCGCCAAGGGAGGCACCAGAGCCTAAGGAGAACTTCACTGACCAGTCCTCAGGAGCCTGCTCCAGGATCTTCACACTCCCTTGACTCGATTGCCTAATGCTTTACAGACTGTAACACGAGATTAGTCTTCTAGCACCTACCCTGAGGCCCAATTTCAGGTTTCAGGCTCTGGCTGAAATCCATACACGTTGCATCAAAACAGAAAACTTAGCATTTCAGTCACTCAAGTTACAGGAAACAAAACATGGTTTAAGCAACACCTTGATAAAACTTCAGTAAATTCTTCAAGGCTGACCTACAGAGCAGAGTTTCAACTTGTATTAGTATTAGGTATTAGTACCTGTTAATCCTCACCTGAATCCCTTGCAAAAGTTTGTTCAATTTCTTTTCTCATTTTATTGAAGTGATGAGAGACCAAAAAGGGGAAAAAAAGATAGGCCATGCTAAAGACATAGCATTCTATATGTGCTCCTGAAAAAAGAAAAAGGGAAAAAAAAGGCAGAATCTTTGCTGGAAGAATGAAGATAGCTCACCTGAGGAGTAGCTTCATCTCCAGGAGATTCTTATTTCTTCACACTCAACTCCCTTCCTCCAGGCAAGGCCTTCGAGGCTCCTAGTGCTGCATGAGTCCATGCAGGTATCTGAAAGCTGCTATAAAAATGGTATTTTTCTGGTGCCGTAATATACACCATAGTGCAGGAAACAGTCACTTGGAAAGCAAAAAATGTCTAGGTAGAGTTTCTGTGAGACACCACTCTCCTGTCCAAGAAAAACCTCACACAAGCCATTAGAGGTACTCCCTGAACTCAGAGAATTCCTTTGCTGCTCCATTACTAAAACCTTTTTCATTTCAAACATATATTGTATGCGTGTGAATTTGTTGGTCTTCCACAATTAATAAGTTCTTTCTCAAGGTTAGACACCTAAAACAACACTACAAAATTAGTCCCTTCCCTCTCGGCATTTCTGAAGTTTACCACAGCTAGAACCTTGACAGGAGGGACTCCCCTTTTGGATGCCTCATGAACATCTCACTTGACCAGGGTCAAGCACATTAGATGTCAGAGGGAAGAATTTTCCCTTCAGTTTAACTAACAGGCTCTTTGATGGATTTTTACAGACTTAAGAGTACAATGGGTGGAATCCATTCTGAGATCATTTGATACCTTCATTAACCAGTTTCCTGTTACTGCAAAGGTCTTCAAAAAGACCTTGCCATTCTCTGATGATGTCATGCAAGTCAAGGGTTAAGGGTTAAAGTTACTTTATTCCAATATGAATCTTTTACACCTTTATATTTAGAATAAGATCTAGTATCTAGTGTTCTGTTCTAAGTTGTCGTTACATTAGAGCAAGCAGTTCTTCAGGCAAGGGAAGTTCAGATTGCTAAGGGGCTGCAGAACATGATTTCAATAGCAGAACAATCAATGAACTTCTCAAGTTGAGCACTGTCAAAAGAGCTCGAAGAGTCACTTTCTGTATTATTTCCCTATTGTAACCTAGAAAGACGTCCCTGTGGGACTTTTATTTTTCTGGGAAAGATAAGCAGAAGAAATCAAACTATGAATATTCACTCAGCTGACAGGTATAAGATCTCTAGCCAGATTAATAGTTATACTTCTATCTACCTATACAGTTATTAATATTCTTTGGCCTTAGGAATTGTAATAGACCAAAACAAAAAAAGTAGGATTGTAAAAAAAAAAAAAAAAAAGACAGCATTTTGAAGGAGGTCATCTGAAAATCCATTAAGAGAAAAAGCCAGTGTAATGTCCATAGACACATTCCCAAAGATCATTAAAACCAGTGGATACCCACTTACCACTGAATGAAGTGAGTCGCAAGTCTCAACTCATTTCCCTAGATGAATACTGATCTACTATTATATAGTAAACATGCAAAAACGGACTTGCTTAGGCTTTAAAACCCTTAAAATACCCCTAAATATTTTCCAGAAGACATCTGATAAAATGACACTCATGCTGAGCATGGACATACTGGATAGCCCAGCAAAGGATGACAAAGATAACTGGAGCACTGACAGACAAGGAGAGGCTGAGAGAGCTGGGACTGTTCAGGCTGGAGAAGAGAAGGCTCAGGGGGATCTTACAATGTGTGTTAGTACCTCATGGAAGGGCAGGAAAGAAGATGGAGACAATTTCTTCTCAGTGGTGCCCAGTGACAGGACAAGAGGCAAGGGCACAAACTGAAATACAGGAAATTCTGTTTAAATATAAAAATGCCTTTTTACCGTGAGGATGGTCAAGCACTAGAACAGGTTGCCCAAAGAGCTTGTGGAGTCTGTCCTTGGAGATACTCAAAACCTGAGTAGACAGGGCCTAAGCAACCTGCTCTGGCTGAGCCTGCTTGAGCAGGAGGGGTTGGACTGGGCAATCTCTAGAGGTTGCTTTCAATCTCAATGATGATGCAATTGTCAGGTCTATACAAAAAAATATAGATTGACCTCACATTAATACTGGGAAATGATAGTTTTTGGTCAAAGCAAAGTATGCAACTGAAGAAAATTTAAATTTTTTCCACTTCCACAGAAAGACATATACATCTGTTGATGAAACTGCCTTTGTTCTGGATTTTTGTTTGTATTTTCATGTGTACCACAAGCTAACCCCAGAGTGGATCCAGGGATTTAGAAACTTTTGTTTCTATTTCCACTATAACTTCAAGTTTTTAAGTATGCTTCAGACATTTTAAACTCTGTTAATTTCCAAGTTTTAAGGAAGATTAAAAAAAAAATGAAATCTCTAAGTTTACACAGCTTTCTGACACATTTTAGCCTTAACCTTACGCTGTTATAACACAACTGTTTAAAAACTGTTCTCAATTTCAGAAGAGTGGTACACTGATCATTCCTCACTTTTGTTTGTGAATATTAAGTACAACCTTATGCATTAAGTACATCACTTATGCATTAAGTGATGATGCATAAACAAACTGTGACAATAAACCCAGAACTTAAAAGTAGTCAAAAAAAAGTGGCACTGTGGAAGCATGAATCCTCTTATAATGACAAGAGAATGACATTTTAAACAGCATTTTCTAATCAATTTGGAAAAAAAAAAAATCAAAATGCAAATTAGCAACTTTACAATAATTTTATATTTGAGAACAACTTGGGTTCATACGTAGAAAGGCCCACTGCTTTTATAGCTGTTTCTCACAGTATATAAGCTTTCTTTTAATGTAGAAGGATAGTTTCAGCAAGCCCTAAGGCCTTGCAGTGCACCAAGTAACGCACTTAATGCAAGTATTCTCATCAGTATAGTGAATGAATCACCAGTAGAATTCAAAACAGAATTAAAAGCTACATCTTCCTTTGCCTATGTAGCTTCAAAACGCCTACAGATCTTGTTTAATACATAAAAGAAATACTTTTAGATTACTCTGTAGTTACCTAAAGTGTTGATTATATACAGACAGCACATAAAAGTATACTAACTTTGTGTAAATCAAGATTTTATGGTTTATTGCCATTTGTTTACAATTTTTGTGGGAGATTTTTTGGTGTAGCTTGACCTGAAACCATTAGGCATATCTACATAGGTTTTTTCAAGATTCAACTCTTTTATCACACAGTGATCAATTCTCTACATTCATCTTCTGTAGCTCTCTGCAATTCCAGTTTTCCAGAGTTCGTGAGTACTGACATGATTGAAAAAGTACAAGTCCAAACACACCTATATAAACAGATAAACTAGACAGAATATTGCAGATAAGGCTACTTTTTTTTTTTTGCCTTTTTTTATATATAAATTTGCTTAAACCAGGCACAGAGCTTTGGAACACACAATACTGAAAGCCACCTATGATAATCTTTGAAGGTTAAGTGTTTGTAAATTCCACAGTCAAGCATTCATCCCTATAGCTTTAACAATGAATACATGGATCTTTTATTTCCTCAGCACTTCAAGTGAATTGTACCTTAAACACAGTGGTTCTAAAACTGTACCATATTTACCAGAATAAACTATAGATGAGCTAATTAAGTGCCACCACGTTCTATTCAACTGTGTGCTTTACTTCACAATAGAGCTGACTGCTCAAAGGTCAGCCTCACAATAGTGAAAATACATGCACAACTGAACTGAGAGCAGTCAATGGCAGGGCACTTAGGTACAGCATAGAGGTTCATCGTGGAGCATGACAGTAAAAAGTACTGGCCGCAAGAA
Source organism: Nyctibius grandis (assembly GCF_013368605.1). Classification (NCBI taxonomy): domain Eukaryota; kingdom Metazoa; phylum Chordata; class Aves; order Nyctibiiformes; family Nyctibiidae; genus Nyctibius; species Nyctibius grandis. The sequence goes on along the minus strand of NC_090658.1, from coordinate 92,988,383 downwards.
TCAGAGAACCAGTACTTACACACATAACTTAAGGAAAACTGCATTATCAAACTGTATTTTTATATGAAGTTCAAGCACAAACTTTTACCAATATCCCCAATTTACCAGAAAGCTCTGAAGAACATCGCCCCCCAAGACTTTAAAGATTTATAATTCTGCACATTCAATTCCACATTAAATCACAAAATAAGCACTCGCTTTTCAGCCACCTGTGAATTTAACAAAAAAAGGTCACAATTTAAGATTAGCAAATGCATTTCCAATCTATAGCTTCATGTAACATTACTAATAATATGTCTTGTTAAAGAAATTCTCTCAAAACATACATACAATATATACTGTGGTTAAAGGACAGTGAACAAATTATTTCCATTCTCTCTAACAAATACCTAGTGATTCTGTGCAGTGTTTTAATGCTGATGTTAAAAATTACATGATTCCTGTTCTTCCAGTCCCATTCTACTTGTAGTAAGAATTAGAACTTCTGAAGTGGACATGCAACATGGACTGTGAAGAGTACGAATTAGTGCTTGTTCCACATAGGTGCTGCTATAGGTCCCTGCGGAGCCCTTTCAACAGTGACAAATTCATCAGGGTTGTTAAAAGCTTCATAGTGGATTAATAAATCTTGAATTGCACACTCCTCGATCTGGAAGGGAAAAAAGAACACGTACGTCAGTGTCAGATCTACATTTACATCAGTAGCATGATTATGAACTGGCTTTACTGGTCCTAAATTCATGTCTGCTACAGACCTCCTAATCAGGAAGAAGTAGGAGATGAAGCCTTCTTCAGACAACTTGAAGAAACCTCACGTTTGCAGGCCCTGCTCCCCAGGGGAAGCTTGAACCATCCTGATATCTGCTGGAAAGGCAACACAGTGGGGCACAAGCACGCCAGGAGGTTTGCACTGGTGAAAACTTCCTAACACAGATGATCAAGGAGGTGATGAAGGGAGATACTCTGCTAGATCTCATACTTACAAACAAAGAAGTCCTGGTCAGGGATGAGATGACTGAGGGCAGCCTTGGCTGCAATGACCATGAGATAGTGGAGCTCAGCATCCCGAGAGGTAGGAACAAGACAAATAGCAGGATAACAACCTAAGACTTCAGAAGAGAAGACTATAATCTGTTCAGGGATCTGCTTGGAAAAAAAAACATGGGATATGGCCCTGGAAAGAAAAGGGGTCCAGGACAGCTGGTTGATTTTAAGGATCATCTCCTCCAAGCTCAAGAATAGTCCATGCCAACGAGCAGGAAGACAAGCAAGAGTGGCAGGAGGCCTGCATGGATGAAAAAAGAGCTCCTGACAAAACTCAAACAAAAAGAAAGCATACAAGAGGTGGAAGCAGAAAAAGGTGACCCAGAAGGAAAACAGAGATACCGTCTGAGCACACAGGAACAGAATTAGAAAAGTCAAAGCCCATCTGAAGTTGAATCTGGCAAGGGACATGAATGGCAACAAAAAAGGCTTCTAAAGTAGCAAAAAGATGACATGGGCCCACTGCTGAATGACAAAGGACATAGAAAAAGCTGGGGAACTAACAGCTGCCTTCATCTTGGTCTTTAGTGGTAAGATAGCCTTTAGCAATCCCAGGCTCCTGAGATCAGAGCTGGCCAATATGACTGCAAGCCCACTCTCAAAATCTTTGAAAGGTTGTGGCGATAAGGATTGGTTCCTGAGGACTGGAAGGAAGCAAATGTCATTCCTACCTTCAAGAAGGGCAAGGAGGATCTGGGTGACTACTTACCAGTCACCCTCATCTTGATCCCTAGGAAAGTGGTAGAGCTTAAGTATGGAATAAGAGCTTAAGTGGACAAACTTAAGTACGGACAATACAAATGGACAGTGAGACGGACTGAAAACTGGCTGAACTGCTGATCTCAAAGGGTTGTGATCAGTGACACAAAGTTCAGCTAGAGGCCAGTCACCAGCAACAATACCGAGACTAGGGCCAGTACTGTTTAACATCTTCATTGATTACCCTCATGATGGGACAGACTGCAGTAAGGTTGCAGACAATACAAAATTGGAAGGAGTGGCTGATATGACAGATTAAACAAGAGATTGTGCATGCAGTAGCCCTTGGACCAGTCTGTACGGGACAAGATGTTAAAAATGTGCTCTACACTGCAGCTGGGGACAATGGTCCTACCTGGAGCCTCTGGCAGAAAGTACCAGGGGAGACTCAAGGTCGACCCCTAGGATTTTGGAGTCGAGGATACAAGGGCTCCGAGGCCAATTACACCCCAACTGAAAAAGAGATACTGGCAGCATATGAAGGAGTTAGAGCTGCTTCAGAGGTAATTGGTACTGAAGCACAACTTCTCCTGCCACCTCGATTACCAGTACTAGGCTGGATGTTCAAGGGTAAGGTTCCCACTACCCATCATGCAATTGATGCTACATGGAGTAAATGGATTGCATTAATTACACAGAGGGCTCGAATAGGAGACCCTAATCGCCCAGGAATCTTAGAAGTGATCATGGACTGGCCAGAAGGCAAAGACTTTGGAATGCCACCAGAAAAGGAGGTAACACGTGCTGAAGAAGCCCCACCATATAATGAATTACCAGAGGATGAGAAGCAGTATGTCCTGTTCACCGATGGATCCTGCCGTCTTGTAGGAAAGAATCGGAAGTGGAAAGCTGCTGTATGGAGTCCCATACGATGAGTCACAGAAGCCACAGAAGGACAAGGTGAATCGAGTCAATTTGCAGAAGTAAAAGCCATCCAGCTGGCTTTAGACATTGCTGAACGAGAAAAGTGGCCAAGGCTGTATCTTTATACTGACTCATGGATGGTAGCAAATGCCTTGTGGGGGTGGTTAAAGCAGTGGAAGCGAAGCAACTGGCAGCGCAAAGGTAAACCTATTTGGGCTGCTGAATTGTGGCAAGATATTGCTGCTCAGCTAGAGGAACTAGTCGTGAAGGTACGTCATGTAGATGCTCACGTACCTAAAAGTCGGGCAACTGAGGAACATCGAAACAACCAACAAGCGGATCAAGCTGCTAAAGTGTTCCAAATAGATTTGGACTGGGAACACAAAGGTGAACTATTTTTAGCTCGGTGGGCTCATGACACTTCAGGTCATCAAGGGAGAGATGCAACATACAGATGGGCTCGTGACCGAGGGGTGGACTTAACCATGGACTCTATTGCACAGGTTATCCATGATTGTGAAACATGCGCCGCAATTAAGCAAGCCAAACGGTTAAAACCTTTGTGGTATGGGGGGCGGTGGTTGAAATATAAATATGGGGAGGCCTGGCAAATTGACTACATCACACTCCCTCAAACCTGCCAGGGTAAACGCTATGTGCTTACCATGGTGGAGGCGACCAACGGATGGTTGGAAACATACTCTGTGCCCCATGCCACTGCCCGGAACACTATTCTGGGCCTCGAAAAGCAAATCTTGTGGCGACACGGCACGCCAGAGAGAACTGAGTCGGACAATGGGACTCATTTCAAAAATAGTCTCATAGACAACTGGGCCAAAGAGCATGGCATCGAATGGGTATATCACATCCCCTATCATGCACCAGCCTCTGGGAAAATTGAACGGTATAATGGGCTGTTAAAAACTACCCTGAAAGCAATGGGGGGTGGAACCTTTAAAAACTGGGATAAACATTTGGCACAAGCTACCTGGTTAGTTAACACCAGGGGATCTATCAATCGAGCTGGCCCTGCTCGGTCAGACCTTCTACATACAGTAGAAGGAGATAAAGTCCCTGTGGTGCATGAAAGGAATCTATTGGGAAAAACTGTCTGGATTCTTCCTGCAACGGGCAAAGGTAAACCCATTCGTGGGATTGCTTTTGCTCAGGGACCTGGATGTACTTGGTGGGTGATGTTGCAAGATGGTGAAGTCCGATGTGTCCCTGAAGGTGATCTGATTCTGGGTGAGAATACTTAATTCTGAACTGTATGTTGTTGCTGCATAAGTGTCTTTCAGGTTAAGACAGTGGTGATGAGACCGGAGCTAGCTTCATCAAGTGGCACCCAGTAACCTCCTCGAGTCTGACATCTTTAACCTGCAACCCGTGGGCACGAACCATGACAAAAGAGAGACTGCTAGCCAGAGAGACTGCTGAGAGACTGCTAGCCAGATGGAAACCCACAATCCTGAACCAAATGAACTTAATGAACTTTTTGTATAGAGATGAATCATAAACTAGTGATATGTGTATATATATTTGAAAATGAAAAGGTAGTGGTGATCTGAGTATGACGTGAATGGTATGGAATAAGGGGTGGAATGTCCTGGTTTGGCCCAAACCAGGCCAATTAGTCTTAGAGAAACCAAGGTCACTGCTAAATTCCTCACTGCTTATGAGTGAAGAGCCGAAGGGGGGGTCGCACCTGCAGGAAGGAGCAGACAGGGCAGGTGACCCAAGATTGACCAACGAGGTATTCCATCCCATACATGTCATTCTCACTTTCCTATTTATCACTAACCCACTGCCTCCTGGAGGTGGGGCCCAGGAGGGAGGGGCCCTCCTGTCTCCCACTGATTGGTACCAGCTTTGCCAATTCTCCAGTTAAAAGCCTGCAGGTGTGATGGCAGGGGAGCTACTGCATTTTCCCCTCTGCCTGTGCTGGGGGGAGCAACTCTGCCTGAGGAGGATTTCCAAGCTCTCAGTCTTGGCTTTGTATATATTTGTATATATTTGTATATATTTGATTATTTCTATTATTATTGTTATTATACTCTTTTTCATTATTATAGTTTATTAAAACTGTTTTAACTTTCCAACCCATAAGTCTCTCTCCCTTTTCCCTTTCCCTTTCCCTTAGTGGGGGGGGAGAGGATTAACAGAGAGCATCTGCCACCTGGTTAATAGCCAGCCCAGCTTTAAACCGTGACACCACTCAGAGGGACCCAGACACACTGGAGAAATGGGCTAAGAGGAACCTCATGAAGTTCAACAAAGGGAAATGCTAAGTCCAGCTCCTGGGAAGAATAAACCCAAGCATGAGTACACAGGCTGGAAAGTAGCTTGGCATAAAAGGATCCAGGGTCCTGGTGGACAAGTTGACTATTAGCCAGCAATGTGCTCATGTGGCAAAGAAGGGTGACAGCCTCCTGTGCTCTATGAGGAACAGCATTGCCAGCAGACTGAGATAGGTGATCCTTCCCTGCTACTCAGCACCGGTGAGACACATTTGGAGTGCTGGCGCACTTCTGGACTTCCCAGTACAAGAGAGACATGGACATACTGGAGACAGTCCAGTGAAGGGACACAAAAATTATTAAAAGCTTAGAGCGTCTGACATGAGGAGACGCTGAGCACACTGCAGTTCTTTAGTGTGGAGAAGAGAAGGCTTAGGGAGATCTTATTGAAGTGTATAAACATCTGATGGGAGAGAATAAAGACAACTGAGCCATGCTGTTCTCAGTTGTGCCCAGTGACAAGAGAAGAGGCAATGGGCATAGATTGAAATACAGAAAATTGCATTTAAATATAAAAATCTTTTTTACTGTGAGAGTAGTTAGACCCTAGAACATGTTTCCTAGAGAGACCATGGAGTCTCCATCCTTGCAGATATCCAAAAGCTGCTTGGACATGGCTTTGAGCAACCTGCTCTAACTGACCCTGCTCTGAGCAGGGGTTTAGATTAGACAATTTCCAGAGGTTCCTTCCAACCTCAACCACTCTCTGATGCTGTGAATGCATTCATGGACCCAGTAGTCAATTTGACTTTAATATAGGCCTACCTTATCAAACGGCAATGTGACATTATTATTAAATTATATTTAATATCATTATGTAAATGATACTAAGTGTACCAATACATAATCAATTCTAAAAACTGATCTCTGAAACAGCCATTGGAAACTCCCTGTGTTACTTCACAGCTACAGTAACTCAGGACTTTTACCTGAATCAAAGCCAAAGGTTTTTCTCTGCTCCTAATAAGAGCAGCTTCTTGCTGGAGCTCTTCCTCTACAATAGCTGAAAACATGACAGGTGCCATCACAGGAGAGCTAGCTGGTGATGCTGCTAACCAAGGACTGCAAAAAAAAAAAAAAAAACAACAAACAAAACAAATGACATTATGAGGCAACATCAAGAACAAGGTCAGCACAACACATACAGAAAACAAGCTCCAGAATCTAAGCCACTAACAAACTTACTTATGACTCTCCAGCTGTGGAGAATCCAAAACATGGTCTTCCAGACCTGTGCTTCTTCTAGTGGTGCACCTGGAAAAAGGTGGGAGAGTGAAAGTCACTGACAGAGCTTTCTCCTACATCATACTGTGAAGTACAAATTTACAGTAGGCAACTACAAATGTGTAGGGTTTTTCCAGAAGAAAGCATTAGGACATAATGCTGAATTTGTCTTTAAGTCTGATACTGTGACTAGAAGAGACCCTGATGCTCATTTCTGACTACCAGAATTTAATGGATTTTTGGGTTGGGTGTTAATTCTGGCATTGTTAATTTGAGCATTTGAACAAAGGTGCTTTTTTTTTAAAAAAAGAAAAAAAAAAGCTTTTTTACATGTGAAATAGTCAACTGAGTTATGCACTAAGGGTATTGTCTATAATGTTTGCAATTCATATGAAAAGAATATGGCTTCAAGATAAAAAAAAAAACAAAACCCACACAAAAACACCCAAAAACTGTCCTGTATTCAAATTAAGCATTTCATGTAAAAGAACCAGTGCTACAATAGCACTAGTAAATTATTTCCTCAAGTGTAAGCCCAGAAATTATGGACTTTCAGTACATATCCTGCAACCACCTCCCACATTCATAAGAATAGCATAAAACTAGAATTAACAGAATTGAAAACAAAAAAAAATTCTTGAAATATCAATAGAGTTCCCAACAGGAAGATATTTTATTCAGTTGCAAAATGCTAACTTCTCAAAAAAAGTAGTCACATTTGGTATACTGTGTGCCTTAAGAGAAAGGATATTTGTCAGAAAAAATCCTACATCAGTAGGAAGAGAGGAACCTATCCTCATTATTTAATACCCATCTTTGGCAACTTGTGTGATTTCCAGAACTCTAAAAAAGTGTTACAGCATACTATGAAATGCTAGCAGACTTTTTTGAATTATTCTGTTGCATTGCAAAAAACTCTAAGGGTGTTGGCATTTCAATAAATCAGTCTCAATTTTCCTTAAGGCTTTGGTAATCCTCTGTAAGTGTCCACAAACTCTTGGAAAACAGGAAAAATCTATAGACAGCTAAAAGAATTCCAGTAACTGCTAAGTTTTCTGCCTGGAATATCTTCCCCAGAACACAATTCCAAGGACAATAAGAACCATGATTCCTACTGCTAAGCAATGAGGGCAAGATCTCAAAAAATCTGAAATGCAACATCAGTCATCAAAAGTGGCATTTAAATGAACCATGCCCAGCTTTCTGTCACAAACCAGAATTTTGCCCACCAAATAGCCAACTACTCAAAGAACAGAATGAACACAAATTCAACTGCTCAGGGAAAAATACATAGATACCTGCAGCAACAGCTGCCAGGACATAACACTGGACTTCAAAAGAGGCTTTCTACTGTGTCACTCCCTTGAATCAAACCCAGCAGCTAAACTTTCTGCCAGGTCATACTGCTTCTGTGTTTCCACCGGGAAAGTACAGTTCATATTAGTCAAGATGATCCTTCCCTCCCATTTTCAGTAATGGTGATCACATCAGACACTGTCAGGACAGCCAGTGGTACACTGTATGGAGAGGAAACCAAGAAGGTGTGGTATTCTCCAAAGTGGACATTTCCAGATAACCACTATTCCAGAGCTTTGAAAGAACTGACACACGAAACAACAGCTCCATGGCACGAGTGGTCAGATCTGCTGTACCATTCTTCAGACTGAGTATCTATATAGCTGCAGTTCCTTTATTTTGACCCCATGAATATGCAATGCTTTTTCAACAGGTGTTGGAGACTAGTTAAAAATGGAAAAAAGGCAGAAAATCAGTATCTTGTAAATTTTTTTCCTGTTTTATCTTTGGTAAAAATCACAGGTTAGAGATCCTATTTTATTTAAAAAGGTATCGGGTCATGCCAGATAAATGTGATAAACAAACATGGGAATTCTGTAAGACACTGAATCAAGTGCCACATAACCTTTTTTTTTTTTTTTAAAGTTTCTCTTTACCTCTCCTACCTAGCTAATTAGTTACTTCACAGCTAGGTTAATCATTATTTTAGAGAATAATTTAACTAAAAGAAATATAACTAAGTTAACATACTGCGTACTGGGCTGTACTAGCAAGAGTGTGTCCAGGCAGACAAAGGAAGTGATTCTTCCTCGCTATGCTGTACTTGTTAGTCTACATACAGAGTATCATATCCAGTTTTGGGCTCCTCAATAGAAGAAGGATGCTGTCAGGCTGGAACAAGTCCAGTGGAGGGCCACCAAGATTAGGGGCAGGAGCACACAAGAGGAAGAACTGTGTTTTGTTAATCCTAAAAGAAGGCAGCAAAGGGGAGATCTCATTTCTGTCTTCAACTACCTAGCCTTAGGTTAGAAAAAAATGCAGCAAGAATCTTCCTAGAGGTCCACAGTGATAGAATAAGATGCAACATACACAAGTTGCAAAATAGAAAATTCCAGTTAGATACAAGATAAAAAAAAAAAAATCCCACTATGGGGATGATACACTGGAACATGTTGTCCAGAAAGGTTGGGATATCTTCATACTTGGAAGCAGTCACAACTCAAGCAGACCAGATCCTGAGCAACGTGATCTAGTTTGGCTTATTTTGAGCAAGAGACTGAACTAGAGAATCTAAATTATTCTATGATTTCAACAGCAGGGGACTGCTTTTAGCTGAAGTCTGGATAAATCACCTTCCAGCTTTTACTGCACTTAAGAAAGATATAATAAGAAGCAGGAAAAAATCAGAAGAGGAAGCAAGGAGAAGAGGAGATGAAGGCATTTTTTTGTTTTCTGGTTTGTTTAATTAAGAGCATGTTTGTACAACTTACTAGATGCCTTTATTCTGGTGTCATCTCTCAACCTTTTCTCTTTTTCCACCTGCCTTAATAATGCTCACCTTCCTGCCCATTTGACAGTAAGCGACACCTATCCAGCCCATTTGAGTGCTATGCTCTTCTTCCCACTCACAATCGAAAGAACTCACAGCACTACTATACATGAATCCAAGTAGGTAGTTATACTTCACAAATCTGTTTCTGTACAGATAAAAAGTTCTTTCCACAGTAACACTTCTAAATAAACAAACCAACAAACCCCAACAACAACCAACAGAAATTTCCAAAAACTAGAATTAATAGTTCCAGTGTCACAGTACACTCTAATGATCAATTAAAAGATAAGTTTAAATACCTGTGTCATCTCCCTCAACTTAAATGTGGCTTTAAAATGTAGGAAGCAGTTCAGATATTTTGAAGCTGTTCGTACATACATACATCTGTGTTTCTTGCTAGCAAGACACCCAGTCCAGATATTAAATCAACTGCAGATATTTCAACATGCTAGATTAATTCCTCAGCTGGCATCAAAATAAGTAGGAGAAATGGAACAGATGGGAAATGGGAAGCTAGCATATACAGAAAAATGGAAAAAAAGCCTCAAAAATATAGAACTTGGAAACCTGGAAGTCTTGAAAATTAAAGACTGGTGCAGAGACGTATGTGGTTCTGCATGGAAACAAACCAGCCAAGTATCATCAGTACTGAACCAACCTGATTAACTCAGTTGGCTGAACTTGCCATGACTCCTGCATAGCCACCAAGATGTCCCAGCACTCAGCTCCCCACTGTTTCTGAAGGATTTGTTCATTTGAAGGCAGTTCAGGTCCGGTGCCTCCCTGATCTAATGACTGCTCTCAGAAAAGGAACACAAAGCCTGGTCTCCTGCAGAATCTCTTGGGTTCTGCTGTACTATTTGAGTCATGTACTGCTTATTAGCTCATTATTAGCCACGCCAGAACTAGGCCATTCCCACGCAAAGCCACAAAGACTTGTTTCCACTAAGACTCTTCACTGCTCCCTGGAGTAACACAGCAAAGACAACCCAGGCTGCCACAACAAAGCTAAGTCATGTCAGGTCTATGTTTTTAGCTTGGACTATGAGCTACACATGCACAGCTGTACAGCATAACTCCCAAGGCTGAGCTGTCCCTGGAAACAACGCAGCCACATCCACACAGCCCAGCTTTTGGGCTGATCTGTCTCTGGACTGAATCCAGTTCACATCTTCACATTCATGACATGGTTCATCTACAGAAAATTTCTGGGTTGCATAAATTGGCAGGTGACAGTATATGGAAGAGTGTTTATGCAACCACCAAAAAAACTCATCCAGAGACAAACTTGTCAAGTTTAATTACTGCACAGTTTATCCAAAGAAAAAAGACAAAGCAGGAACAGTAGCCACGCACGTATCTTCAGTGTCCCATCAGTTAGTCTGACATCAACAGATGAGGATTACTTATGCGCTACGCACATGCAATTTCCTTTCCTTAAAAAGGAAGAGATAAGAGTGTGGATAATTAAGCTTCACAGAAATAGCTCTTGAATGCTACAGGCAAAAATCAGAGCCTACTGTGACAGGAACTGTACAGTCAAAGAATAAAATTACCTCAAACCAGAAACTCAACTCCTAACTTTCAGATGGATGAACTAGTCACCTAGGCTCTTTACACCTAATAGAAAAAAATCATCATCTTCAGACACAGTTCAAAACCACCTGAAAGAGCCCTGGAAGTGCTGTCTTCCAACTGATTATAGTTAATCTAGTCGTCTAGGCTCCCACTAGCTTAATGTATCATTTTTAGACAGCTAACTTATTAGGCTTGGATTCAGCTCAAATAATCCACTTTGAGACTGTGCAGACTGGCCAGACTGCACAGACTAGATAGAGCAAGGCAAAAGGAAAAGAAATTACTTTAAGAAGATCACAGAGCAAGCGTGACAAAGTTAATAATAGCACCCAGTGCAAATCCCCTTCCACCAGCCCTTGCCATTTCCCATATGACAAAAAGCTTTATTATTTTGCTAGCAACTAAATTAATGATACCTGTTCTTCTGCAGATTTGGGCTTCGTATCCCTACATCTACACTCACCCTAATAACTTCAGCTTTATCCCTCTGTTCCTGAAGAATGCCCACCCGTCACACACACTCTCCAAATCCCTGCTACCTCTCTCCTCTAACACCATCCCACACACAATGTTCCTATATTTCGACCCTCATTTTGTTCTTTATCTACCAACAGGACACATACTACTCTGTCCTAGGGAAACACCAGTTTCTACACAAGCTGAGCAACCAAGAGGGAGGCCCTGCAGAACTTTCTTTTCCTTATGGAGGGGAAAGCTTTTGGAGGGGGATGGAACAGGAGTTCATAAGAAAAACTGGAAGGTAATGGGTGTCAGGTCTCCCTGTGCACCAACAGGCTCTGCAAACTCTTCTCCCTCTGCGCAGCTGTGTAAACTTAAGTCAGTCTGCTATGAACAGAGTTGAGCTGTAAGGAAGAGCTGTGCCAAGGGTCATGGGGGTTCCCTGTCTTTACTCAGGAGCTGCATTTAAGCTCAGTCCCTCAGTCTTAGGCCTTTCTTGAGCTATGCTGCAGCTATGCCCAAGCCCAGCCTTGCTGTTCCTGACCCTGACTTGACTTACAGGTTTGACCTCAACCCTGCCTCACCCCCCACGGTCTGCACTCACTGACCGTGGCTCTGTCACAGAGCCTGCCCTGCTCACCTCACTCCGGCACAGTGGGGCTGTGCCCTTGCCAGGGAGGCCACCACCCAGCCAGTCCTGCTGTCACCCTTGAGTCCCCTACCACCACAGGACAGCTGGCCTGCGCTGCTTCCAGATGGTGGATGGGACAGTGTAAGATTTTCAGGCCCTCTGTCCCACAAATATATTTGAAATGCATAGCATTCGAAGTTACTGATGACAAGGGGAAGAGATGCAGGTGGGTGGGCAACTCAGTCATACAGACCTTCAGGAATAAGGCTGAGATTTCTTTCCTCCACTTAGACAGTTATTTTAACCCAACACAGAGGTTTTATTGGAAGTAGCAAGAGGATGTGTGGCTAAAACAATTTGATCAAAGAGCAACGCTGTCTAATAACTAGACATATAATTCATGTGCACCTCGGAACAAGTTATTTTTGTCCTTAGAATTGTGGTCCTCCAGTAATTATAATACATAAGACATAACCAATGTATCAATATTTCAGTAAGCCCTCTTAACCCATGAAAAATTGCACCTAAGCAATTAAGTCAGCTTATAAGAAAACTCAGATCAGGAAATGCCAGAACTGTGTTTGAATAAACTGATTTTGTTCACTCAGTGTTTACACAAAAATACTTCTAAGCAAACTTTGTTTCATGCATGCCATATCTGAATGCTAAAGAATATCTAATTTTCTACAGAAGTTAGAAAATATAGTTTTATCATTTTTATACATACATATATATACAAATGTGTACACACACACATATTTTGTTTGGAGTGTTTATGTCCATATATACCCATACACACACACATGTCCAGACAGATGGACACAAACACTTTGAACCTCAAACAAAATATTACCAGTGGCATTAAATCGCTTTAGTCTTTAAGCTTCCTATTCATGAGTATTCCATTCATAAAATCCTTTAACAGAATCATTAAAAGAATGCTTACAGGATTTTTTTTTTTAAATTAAAATTTTATCCTTTTTTATTTCAGCAGAATTTAAACATGTTATCGTGGTTCTTGTATAATGGTTGATCAAATATGAAAAGACTACTCCCTTACCTTATGGTGTTTTGGACTGATGAATCCTCAGTTCCTTTATATCCAGCTCTTTTGATACCAGTACCAGGTGAACTATTCGCACTCATACATTTTTCTTCTTCCATTACAAGATCACGGAATGACTTTGGCAAAGCAGAATGTAATGAAGATGACCTTTAAAAAAAAAAAAAAAAAGATCAACTCCTGTTATACTTGTGCTTTCCAAGGCTCCATATCGTTCCATGATTAAGATAGCAAGAGGGCCTTTTCAGTTATGAAAAATAAAAATACAATATTACTTAGCTTTTGATTCTCACCATTATGCCTGCTAGACCCCATTTGCTAAAATAAGTCACTTTGGGTCAAATAGGCAAACAGCAGAAAATAAATACCTATGAGAACAGAACAAGCTAGTAGTATGGAAATTTCATTAGAAGGGGGAAAAAAAACCAAACCAAAACAAAACCCATAAACCACCCCTCCATCTATTCCCCCCCTACTTCATCCTCTTAAAAAGCAATTTTGTTTTCAGACACCTTGTCTTAGACAAGCTGTACCTTTTCTAATGGTATTATTCCTTGAAAACACGTTCTCATAAATCACACAATGCTCTACAACTTTTATTCTAATACTGTTAGTTTACCACCATGAAAGTCAAGTATAGCTGACCTTCCTTCCCCAAGAGTTACTCATACCTGCTGGAGGCTCTATAAATAACTTAATCTACAGTGAAATTCTTAAAACTGATATATTTAATTTTCTTTTACTTGCCCAAGTATAATGGGCAGTTACCTCAACTAGAGCCTGCATATTACCTTTCAAAAATAAACCAGTATGAAAGTATAGCAATTTAGCATCATAGCTATTCTGAACACTTTCTGATCCAAAAGCCTTTTTATTTACAGAATTCAAGGCAGTTACCATTAGTCTTTCCTTTACCCATCAAGAGTTTGGAATTAATTCTTCATATATTTGCTTACGTTTAACTTTACTAAGCATAGCAGTCCCACTCATTGTCAAATATACAAAATACATATTGGAAGAATAGCTCAGCTTATTATCTGCTCGAAGAAATAAGAGTTCAATTATAAACACTACTGAAGCAAAACAAGCTTTCTATACAATGCTAATTGTTTGTGCAGTTACCGTAAGAATGGAAGCATTTGAAGCCAAAGACTTTCAAACTACATCTATGTGGTATACAATTTAAGATAACACGAGGGAATTCAAACATTGCAACATTGTATCTGAAATCTTGCAACAAAAGCATCTGAATGTTATATATGATGTCTGAACCCCATGCTAGACCACCCGGGCTTAAATTTGTACTTTTTTTGTTGTCGTTTTTCTTTCTCTCTCTCTCTTTTTTTTTTTTTTTCTTAAATATTGCGTAAGCAGTGCAGAGGTATAGAAAGCAGAATGGGAACCTCCAGATGCAGGGGCTCAGAGACATTTTGCACATCCTCTATTCCTACTACCAGCTGGCACGCAAGAGTCTGGGCAAGTGTTTGACAAGAATTTCCCCCAACTTATTACACTGCGCAGACAAATGGTTTCCTTGGGATCTGCTGTCACACGAGCTGCTTCTTCTTCTAACAATTCACGTAACCTACCCATTTTCATGAAAATTCTGTACTGCAACCAGACCCACTTGCAACACAGCATCAAAAAAAACCCCCAAAACAACCCCTGAAAAAACCCAACTCTGCATCATTCTCAGCTTGTGAACCTATCCAAAACAACTACCAGTGTCTTAAAATGGTTCGGCTTAAACTGGTGCAAATTTGCCTAACAGTAACAACTCTAAATTTCGGCTTGTGCTCCCGATACATTATCATTTCTATCCAATTTGTAGAATTGGAAAAACTAATTTATACGGTTTTTTAAAAGTGGAATATGACTATATTTCTCTAAGCTATAACTGCAAAAAATCAAAGCATGAAGTTCCAAAACAGCTGTTGATGTTTCAGTATAAACTGGAATATCAATAAACTGACAACCTAGACATTAAAATACACAATTGCAAGAGAGACTTCAAACTTTATGTCTTCACTTTTGAAAAGCCATAGGCTCTCCTGAGCTTAAAAAAAAAAAAAAAAAAAAAAAAAAAATAAACACCACCCCCGTCCTTCGATCAAAGTAGGCTTGGAGTACTAACAAAGTTAACATCCAGCTTCCTGCATGACATATTCTCAAAGTATTACTAGTGTGGGGGTTTTTTTCCCCCTTCTCATTTCCATTTTTCTTCAAAGGAGGAAACACAGGTTCAGTCCCCCCAAAACTACGAAACTGGAGGTCTCTTTTGGTGGAAAACGTAGGATATTGTGTATGATAGACTCTGTCTTTTAGTCAACCAAAAAAGAGCTGAAAGGTCCCACACCCTTCTGGCAAGCGTGCTCAATGCACATCCAAGATGAATATCTGATTTCATTGGAACACAAGTTCTATGGCTTTGACTATATTGCGCGCGTGGAAAGCTCAATCTGTTGCCAAATGTACTCTAATAGTCCATTGTGAATTTACAGAATATAACTTTTCAAATATAATATTAGAGCAGATGAGTAACACTTGCTATTCTACCTCACATACAAAAATACTTTGAACAACCAGCAGAGGCAATCAAATAATTGATGGCTTGCCTAAAGCAGCTTAAAGTTTATTCAACAAATTCTCTTCCAGCAGCTAAGCATAATTTTAAATATTCGTATACTTCCCACTGGTTCTTTGCTTGAATTCTTGAGCTACCAGCATTTTCCAGATCAGCAGTCAGAGGAAGGTACAGAATCATGCGTGGTGACCACGCATTCCACGATTCCATCCTCCTGAAGAATACCCCCGCCTTTCCACGTAAGATGGTTTGTGTAACATAGTAGAGCCCAGCTACTTCAAAAACTGCTTCATCAGAACCTTAAGAGCACAATATATTTTCTAGAGACAGTTATCTAAGCATATTCAAAAATCAGTCCATGCTTACTTTTTAAATGCAAGGAACAGTTCATAGGTAGTTGGTAGTTTAAAATTAAATAACATCCAATAGGCAAAGAATTATCTATCAGAGAGTAGATGAATAGCACAAATAGTCAAACTATTCAGATGTCAGACCAAGGAAGTTATGTCTTATATTTTTATATGCCTTTTACCAGAGCTTTTCTTAATATCTTATTTCCTGTATTAAGAAGTAAATCATTTAACTAAAGCACATGAACTAGATGCTTCAAGTCATTCAGTACAAATACTTCTTAAGAGCCATTTATCTCACACTGAAAAATAGGACTTCAGGAATAAAAACAAAAAAACCCCACTCTTCTGAATAAGCCCAGAGAACTAGATAAGCAACACAATGTCCTCCAAAACCTGCTTGAGGCTTTGTTGTACCTAAAAGTTGTGTATGAAGGGTAGAAGGGAAAGACCAGGCTGGAGAAAGACACACATCCTATACAAACATCCTCCTGAGAAGGAGTTCTCATAGGCCCTTCCGTTGTCACCCAAAGTCTGTCATAGCCAAGTATATAAAACTGCAGCTTGAAAATGGCTAGTAAAACAAAAAAGGAAATTAACTGATGACATTTAAGGTTACTGGTGGAAAATACTCATGAAATGGCTACACCAGTGACCTCTAACAACAGCCCAAGCCATGGCATGGTAGGTCTGGGAAAGTTCCTTTCAAGACTCCAGAGAAAACAGACTTGTGATCACTGACCACAGAAAGGTCTCTGACTTTCCTGAATGCCTGAGGAAAAGGATCATGTAGGCCTCAGTCCACCTCATTAGCAGCACCCCTTACCAGCTGCAGCTGTCCTCCCACATCAGCATGGACACCCCTCTTAGTCACCCAGCCGGTACTGTGGCTTCCCTGGTGCTGCCACGCAGAGTCACTGAGGGGTAGAAAGGTGGTGGGTTTGTAACAATGCATAAATTAGTGTGTGAATGAGCCCGTGTGATTTGTGTATGTAAGACTGCATATATCATCATTGTAGATGTTAGGTTACATAGTGTTTATGTATAATTATAACATTAGTAGTAAGATTAGAAATAGTAGATGGATTTTTATTTTTTAATGTAATAAAGGATAGCATAACTCAGTATTTCCTGTGTTGGTCACCATCTGATTCAACCGTCAGTCTCTCCTAGCAAATTTTAAGCCTCAGAGCTGTAAGTGCCCTGTGACACGTTCAGTAGCTAAGCCAAATAACTAACTTGCTGCTTGACCTGCAGTATCACCTGTGTAAAGCAGGTAGCGTGTTCTTCGGAGCATTTGAGAGGAGAGTGTTAAGAATTCTGAAATTCATCCACTCATTAGAATTCAGAAGACAAATCTTGCAAACCTTGTTTCTTCTATCATGAAGGTCCCAATTACAGTTCAGAGGTCAGGTCGAGTCTGACTCCTTAGCTAAAAAGCAACTCATTCAATTTCTTTAAGACAAAATCATGGGCTTTGCCCAATGTTCTATCAGAATAACTTTTTGGGGCTGGGGCAATAAATGAGACCTTGAATTTTGGTATTAGGTGTACATGGTTGAAGACAAATTGAGAAGACAGATATTTAAATCCTGCTTGTATAAATCAAAACAAAAGAATTCAACCTTTTCTTAGATTCACTTGCTGGATATTTTTAAGATCAGGTCATCTTAGGCAGTTCATTTTTGTAAATAACTACTGTAGTAACATACCTCTATAGCTTGTAAGCTGAACACTGGAAATGCATGGCATATAACTATTCTTTAGTTATAATCAACCCATGATGTCTACAGAGAAGATTTCTTGTCCCTACTTTCACTGACCCTTGGAGGAATCCCAGCCATCACTGTCAGAATCACTCTTGAAGGGCACTTCATGCCACACTACCTTGAATTCACCAAACAACTGCCCCTCTCAGATCAGACTGACATGATCTTTGACCGGCCCTGTAAAATACTAAAGCCCTTTAACTGTAAGGCTGAATGTACTGCATGGTGTCCACTAGAGAAGCAAAGCTTGTTCTGGTGTCATAAATGGAAGCAGAATATTATTTCAGAATCAATTATTATCTGATTTATAACGCAGGATTTTGAGATGTTTACAAAATACTCTCAGTTTTTCCTGTACATGACTGATAAATATTTTGAACATCAGCTCTATTTTACCATTGTTATATTCTGGGATATTACTGTTATTACTATGGCCTTAAACTAAGATAATAGCATACCAACAGACCTATATGGAATCTCAAATAAATCTAAAGGCACTTCAAACTCAAGATGCTGATCATAATAGCATCCATCAAAAAAAAAAAAAAAAAAAAAAAGATGAGATACATGAAATGGAGCAGAGAAGCAAGCAGTTCTATATATTACCCTAAACCTTTTGACACAGATCGCCTCTCAGGAAGCAACTACTGCCAGGAAGCAGCCTACCTTTTCCTCAGCCAGCTAGTGATGTGATTTTCTCTCCATACACTCATTAAATAGCTAACAGGCTACATGTCTGTTTTGAACTTACAGGAGCATAGCAGAAAGGCAAAGATTCCAGCAGATGCTTACTACTCATATTTCTGAAAGGCGCAACCAATTCTTATAAGAGATCAAATGAAAGAGAGCCAAAAGACACAAGAGGGAGACAGCTCTAATTGTGGAAAATAAACCTATCCTTTGAAAGACAGACTCTTATTTCACTTTGAAATCTATCCAATACAAAAGGAAAACTACTACAATAACACTTAAAACAGCTGAATTGTCTAAAAAAGACTTCATTTAAAACAGGGTAACTGTGGTGGGTATGCAGCAAGCTTTGCTCCCACTGAGGCACAAACAGGTAAGCTCTATAGAGAGGAGACTGCCTCACAATTCTTCTAGGGTACCAGTACAAAAGCAAGCTGCAATAAAAGTCTAGACCTTCTTGAACAGGGAAATGAGAACTGCCCAACATTTACCTCAAGTTAAGAGCACACACAGAGGTATTTATTCTGTAGTAATTAAACACATTAAATTTACATAGCTTGCAACTTTACAGTCATGTCTTTATGCTTTCATCCAGTACCAGCTGTAAATGTGAAGAACAAAGCATGAATCAGGCTAGCACCTCATTACATTCATTGTTGTAAACATAGTTCATTGAACAGATCATAAACCATTTTTCTATTCGATACAGTGATACTAACTTGAACATTTAAATTGTGTGTAATCAGCATTAAGTCATTCTAAACCCATTATGCATTCTTCCACCATAAGAATTCTTAGCAGCATCTGTCACTCCCTCCAGCTCCAAGCCACCTAGATAACTTTGTTATCTCTAATTTCAGTCTGGTTTTGCTCTACTCCAAAGTCATTCTAGCCCTTTTCCCCCAGGAAGGGCTAATAATTTTCTTTATGTTTTTGACAGGAAAAAAATAGCACTCATAATGGTTTTCAATAACCTCTTCCTAAGTTTCAGAGCTTGCGCTCAACCTTCTTTTTCTATACTTCACATTGATACCATCTGCAAATACCACATCACACACAGGCAAGAACCAGATGGGATGCAGTCTTCTGACTCACTATAGCTAAATTTCAAAGAACTGTTAAACTGCAACCACTGCATTTCCCTGCCCCTTTTTAATTTCTAGATTGCTACCAAATGTAGATACAAATACTTCAGTGCTAGTCTTTTAAATGAAAATGGCCTAGGTTCTGTTCATTAAAGAAACTGCTTCTAAGAGACTATTGAATGTAAAAACCCTCCAAAGAAAAAGAAGTGGTATTTGATTTATAACATACCATGCATTCCCTAGTTTTGCAACTTTCATAGGTGGGAGTGGTGTGGTTATTAGTGTAGTCGGCTCCATGCTTCTAGTTACTGATCCATTATCTTTTGCTGCCAGGGCAATCATTTTCCTTTGCTTCTGAGAAAGCTTGATTCCATGAGACGCCATTCTGCTGTGAATTGATATTGCAAAGAGAGAAGATGTAAGATCAGTGTCCTTTGAGATGACTCTCCTTTAATCTTGCAAATTAAACTCAGAAATACTTCCTTCCTAGACCAAAATAACTTTGTCTAGAGTGCCAAAAGGGGAGTATAGGTAGCAGGGAGGGGTTGGATGGCTGGGGAGAAAAAGGAGGGTCAATGAATACCATGAGTGACAAGAAAAGAATAGCATAATAAAACATTCTTCACATAAGATGTCACAAATGAAAACATGTAGAGTAGGAATCAAGTCTCCAAAAGATATGGACTAGCACCAGATGAAGACTATTTTCTAATTTTGTGACTTTTTAGAGACTGTCAGAAGCTTAGCTCCCTTAAACCAAAAATATTCATGCATAAGAAATGTATACAACATAACCATTTTTTCTATTCTTAATAGTTTTCTAAGTTATTTGGATTCTTCAGTCTTGGCTGTTTTGTTCACAGCTTCTGAATCTACCTAGCCAGCAACCCTTTACTAGGCTTCAGGACTACTGTCTACTTATGAGAATGCTACACTTCAAAGGTCATGAAAGTCATCTCCAGTTTTCTTCCATATGTCGCCAGTCAAGAAACACTAGGTTTAATTCACTGCCTCCTGAAAATGTACACTTATCTCCCTGTGTCTTTGGGATGCTTCTCTGAGCAAGAACCACTCTTGCTTCTGTCTGAGGAAGAATTGTCAATATTAAGACTGAAGTAAACGAAGCCATTCAAAAACAAAGAGGGCAACTTTTCTCCTGCTTGTTTTGAACTCCAAACTGCCTGAACCACTGAGTAAATTCATAACAGCCTGGTCTATCACACTTTTCTTTTATAGATTTTGGTTTTTTACCAACCCTGAATTTGCCTTTGGCATGGTTCCACATTTCTGCATACTTTCTTCAATTTCCATGATGGTTCTTAGATCCATAGCAGGAGGGCTGGCAGGGC
This sequence comes from Nyctibius grandis, assembly GCF_013368605.1. Classification (NCBI taxonomy): domain Eukaryota; kingdom Metazoa; phylum Chordata; class Aves; order Nyctibiiformes; family Nyctibiidae; genus Nyctibius; species Nyctibius grandis. Next base: position 92,967,789 of record NC_090658.1, on the reverse strand, counting down.
TAAATGAAAAATAAAAAGTTACCTTACAAGGCACTCATTTTTACTTACATTCCACTGTTCCTGCCTTCACTGAAATCCTCTAAATCATACATAAGATTGGTAACCGGATGTATAATTTATGTCTATTTCCTCAATTATGGCAAACCTCAAATAGAATGTTTCTGACAAAACTTTTATAAATATATACATATTTAAGAGCACACTATAAAAATACTTTGAAGACTCACTATACTATGAAACAAGATGATGTGAACTATGATTACTTTAAAAAAATTAGACACTTAAATTCAGGATAATTATTTAGCAGTCAACTGCTCATGCTAAGTCTTAGAGAGGCATTGGTCACAGCTCTTTCATGAAGGTTGAATTAGGTCTTTCTTTGAAGAACAGGATTAAAATTATTTCACATGGCAAACAGAACACTCTTTGCAAACTTAGAGCTCTGTACAAACACCAATAACATTCTCAAACTTTAGGAATCAGTTTCTTTTTCATAAATGACCTGATTTTAAACTTCCACAGAAATGAACATGAATTAAATCCAGACATTTCCAAGCTTTAAATAAAACTGAAAATTAAAACCCATGTACTTAAAGGCATTTGTAAACTAAGCAGTGTCACAACTAGATTCAAGGACAAGCTTTGAAAAATATAAGCAGCACTCCCTCTGTCTCTCCCGACAGAAACCCAACTGCCATAGACTAACTAGTGAATTAACCACTGGGAGATCACACCAAACCCTGTTGTCACTGCTCCTCCACAGTAGTTCAGCCAGATACACTACAGTATTAATCCTTCAAACATTCTACACAACAGTGCTGCCTGCTTTTTCTTGACATCGTACCAGCAATACTAGAAAAAGTGAAGAAAGAGTACAAGGGAAAACCATAAAGGCACAGGGACATTACAACAGACACCTATGGTTTCATTTGTTCCCTTTCCATGCAATCCTCTAAAAAAAACGCTCGAAAAGAACTCTAAGATAGCAGATGAAAGTCTACCTTCTAAAGGTCAACCAATCTAAAGACCAAAGAGTTGGCTGTGGGGTGTGTTACCCTCTCTGCATAGACTAGGCTTGCAGAAATACACAGCAAGACACAACACAGATTTCTAATGGACCCTGCTCACCAAGCTACATACTTCAGAGCTGCAGCTTCCAATTTCTACAGCTGTATCATCTGTATTAACAAAGCCCATCAGCCACAAACCAAGAGAGCCTGGGAAAACTGTGGGAAATTATCGCTATATGATTCCCTAAATCCTTAAACTCTTCTCTATTCAACCTTTATTGACAGCTGTCAGAGACAGGACACCAGACAAGACAGAACTTCAGTTTATCACACTACTCGTCCTTTTTCATATGCACTACAGAAAAAAATTAATAATCATTTTTTTATTAACAGTATCAGTTAAACCTGTGGTGTTGATTTTCACAGACCGTTTAAGCCTAAAAGCACGCCTAAAAAATGTCAAAGTACAATGGTGCTTCTAATGGCTTCAAGCATGGTCTGACTCTACAAAAAACTGCCAAGTATTTTAAAAAGTGTTAACCAAGCAGGCCTTCTAAAAAAGTCCAGACCAGTAGCACTTAAAAAAAAAAGTATCTAGCAATTGCTTTTCTCAAAGAATAATTAAAATATGTACCAGTTTTATTAAACTACCAAATTCTTTAATTCACATGTCAAGTAATGTATGATCATTTGGAAGAGCAGATTGCTTTTTAGTCTGAATAGACTATTATTAGCATTCACTACCATGTATAGAACAGTGAGTGTAAGTGAGGTAGGCACCACAAGTATTACTCCACCTGAAACTGGTTGTTACCCAATTGGGAGAGCTTGCGGAGTTGTTTTTGGTACTGGGAACGGACTGTGGAACAGACTGTGTCAATGCTGATGATCCCTTGTATGACTTCATCTCCTTGCTAGGTTGAGAGGGTTTTATACCCTGACTGCATGCTTTGTCCTTCATCTAAAAAAAAGACAGAAAAATATTGAATAAATATTCTCACATTTTTTCATTGAGGAAAAAAATGTGATGCTACAAACAACTTGAATGACATATAAGTGAAAAGATTTTAAAGGATACCTCAAAAATAGCAATAATGTAGTGAATCCCTGATCAGCCTGCTATTTGTACCTTTTTTTTTCTTTTTTTTTTTTTTTTTTTTTTTTTTTTTGCTTCACACTTCACCCTGAATCATTTAAGTCTAACTATGCATCTTGATAGTGGTAAATTCACTCGGAGATGTACACTTCTAAAGCTTTAACACTTAACATAGGCACAATTCTCTCAATTTATTTCTCTTTGCCAGTTATGCCTGTTATCCTGGACCATACATCTGTCGAACTACAGCAAGTGAAGAACAGCAGGATTTTCCTGGAGTTTTTTGGCTTCCAATTTTTTTTTTTGGCTTCTGAACTTCAGATTTGATTTGCATTTTAAATGAAGTAGATAAAGACTTTACATAATTGCTCTTTCAGTTTGAAATTTTCTGAACACTACAGCATATAAAAATTGTTCTTATGGTACCACATGAATAAATTACCCTTAGAAGACTTAATAAGGAACACTTGTTTTTATTTGCTTTATGAGACAAACAACAACTACTTAAAGTTGCCCACTCCATTTTAAGGACAACAGCTTCTCAGCAGCACTCCAAAATACAAGCTCTGCTTTGATGGACTAGATAAACACAAAGAAATAAGTTGCTAGGAACAAAGAAATCCAACCTCAGTCCTCTCTGGATGAAATCCTTTTGTGAAGTCAGGGGACTGCAAGTCTCTGGGGCTACCCACTCCTGCATAACTACCTTCAGAGTCAGATGTTAAGAGCTCTGGAAGTGATTCTATGGAGTTAGTTTTATCCAGTTTTACTGAGCCTAAGAAATAAGAAAGGAGAGTAGAACTATTAAATCACGCAGACAGACTAAACAATGCTTAACAAAAGAAAAAAGTTATCCAACTCCATATGATGAATATAAAATAACCAGAAGTTTACCTAGTCCAGTATACTAGACTGTAATAAGTATAAGCAAATTTAAGACTATCTTAAATACTTTTTCAGAATAAGATTTTCTTTCTCCATCTCACAATACACAGTTTTAGGAAGTAACACTGACACTTTTCTGTTGAAAAAGAATGCTTCTACCATCTTTTCAATAAACATTAACTAATTTATTTGTTATATTTCAGAAAAAAAAAAAAAAAACACAACACATTAGCAGAAATGTTCCACTTATTGAAACCACATGGGAAATCATCTATTAACTTATTTGATAAAATACATGCTTTTACAGAATCTGAACTTTGGGCACAAGATTAATATGATAAACATCCTTTCTAACAAAACTTAAGATTAAGAATTCACTATTCAAATTCAACTACAGTGTTCACTAGAAAAGAAATAATCTTTGCAAGATTTCCTTATTGAAGTATAGAAATCATATGGCATTGCATATTAAACTTTATGTTCTATTTTTATACCTGAAAGGAACCCCTTTCCCACTGACCTGTAGAGGCTGGACTCTGAATAATATCCGATAGATTATATCCTCCAGAGCTGTCGGACCGTTTTCGTGGCTTCTTTTTTGCCTTAGTTTTTGCTCTTTTGAAAAGGGCTTCCCTATTAAAAACAAAAAAAAACCCACCAAGATGGAGTAAAGCCAAAGAAATTGAGCCTCAGAACTATCAGTGTTAATGTCAAGTTTTTCAGTCTGCAGCAGTGGTTATACTTCAAGCAGTACTACCTGGTCCCACCAGCGGTCATTAGCTGCTTGCTCCTGCTCTGCTTATGCACTGGCACAACTATTTAGTAAACGATTTGGGGGGACAAAAAATCCAGGAGGAAAAGAAAAAATTCTTTCCAATCTAGATCTGGTTTCCGGTCTAGTACACAGCACAAAGTCTTCTACTGAGACAATGGAAGATACAGCAGCTGCATAGGCTGGCACTGCCACCTAGGTCAGATTAAACCTGCTACACAGCAACTGACATAAAGCAAACTACATCCAGTTCTCCACTTTCTTCTCTCTTGACTTCTCCTAAATTAGTGAAGTTCAATAAACACCACAGTTGGTCTCATTTTTCCCCAACACAAATATTGCCACCAAGATAATATTACTTCTACAATAAAGCAGGTATATGGTCATGTTACCAAAATGTCACGTGTTCCTATATTCAATATTAGGAAGAGGGGAATCAAATAAAAGGCATCTTTCATTTTAACAAAACTACTAGCAATTCAGAATTGTATGAGTCACAGCTATAGTAACGCTATTTCCTAACTATATATGAACTTATTCATTCCTGCATCAATACTGTAACCTTACAATGTTTGGGGTTTTTTTTTTAATCCTTGGACTGCCCTATTCCCTAAAGACTACCGTCTAGCCTTTAAAAACACTGAAAGGCTTGAAGTCTAATATAAAATAGTCTCTCAATTCCCTTGATCTACTAGTCCTTATCTGTACTAGTTCATTTAGCACAACTTTTCTTGACACAAGTAGTCAAAACAGTACACAATACCACAGGTGACGTCTCATCTGCTCAGTGACATCATATTTCACTATTTGGAAGCATGTTATCCTATCAAATTAGCTTTTCATAGTTGTGATGTCATAGTCAATTTCTCCAGTTTAAAAACTGCCAGAAAAAGCAGTTGTACTTTTATTATTTGCTTGTCAGAGAAAGGCAGCATATTAAGTTAGTCTAACAAGACTTTACAGATTCTATTGCTCTCACCTCTGTCTTCAGAACAGATGTTCGAAGACAGAATACCACAAGTCCACAAAATCACCAAGGCCAAACTACTTGATCTACAGCTGTTTGGATCACATTTTCTAACACCTCTTAAACACAGGTCACGTGTTTTGTTATTCTACAGCCAGACAGTAGCCACTTCAAAATGACAGATTAAAAACTCATGCTACAAAACTACTTATTTCGCATGACAATTCTGTTCATATTAAGAAATGTAGATTATCACAAATTTCCAAACAGATCTATAGTACATTAAAGTCTATTTTTTTCTCTTTTGAGTTCTCCTAATTCAGTGAAGTTCAATGAACTCCACAGTTGGTCTCATACACACAGAGGTAATCTCAGCACATGCACAACTCCCAAACATTACTGTGAATGCTTGTTTTGCTACCTTTATTCACATGGTACTTACAAATTGAAAAAAGTGCTCCACTGCAGTTCTGTAACATTTTAAAATATTTAAGGGAACTGAGAACAGACTTTTGAAATGTCCATTTCTCCCGTTTCTTAATATTTCAGTTCTGAACCCAAAGGAAGTCAGGCACCATCCAAAGGAGGATAAATACGATATATACAGCTTCCCTAGTTAAAAATGTTAATGAAAAATAGATTCTTACTGAGAATTCTGTTCTGCGTTCATTTCTTCCCTTAGAAAGACAAAGTTCTCTCCATCTTCAGGCTCAAAAGAACTTATGTCAGGTCCATCTGGATATGGAGTAATTACTCTCCTGACCATAGCTGGAATCTGTAGTTGTAAAAGCCATTAACACTAAGTTTATCTTAAGTTGTATGCTAGCAAATATATGATCTCTTGTAAAAGCACCAAAACTGACTGCCATTTAAAAAACTTTTACAGATCAAGTAATTAATTATTTAACCAGCTTATAAACTGAAGCTACAACTTTAAGCAAGACAGGAGAATTATTTTAAGTGACAGACTCAGAATGCATATGTTTCAGCTGCCTATAACTCCTGACAAAAAAATGCTTCAAGGTTTTGTAAACATTCATCTTTTACTACTGTACAGTTAAAGAATACTGGTATAATGTGTCTTGGTCTTCCCCTTTGCATTAAAGTTCAACTTCAACATTATTTTTCTTACTGCTTTTAAGATCTATATGATCACCCCGAACTTTACACTGGAGAAGTCTAATTTGCTTTCTTCTCCTTTCTTCTAAGTAACAGATGCTCTTTTCCATAGGTTTTGCTAATGTTTTTTCACACAATAATTGTTAATGACAGAACATTAATGTGTTTAATGTGTATAATTAAAGGACACAATACTGTTGCAGCAGCAGCTACTGAAAAATGAAATATGAGCTCCATGAGCAGCAGCTAACCTTAGCTTTTGAGTCAGATGTTCCACATTTAGCCTGTCATCTACAGACCCTGCAGGTATATATTTATTACTCATCTGTTCTCATTTTAAACCTAATCAGCTTACACTCAAGTTGTACAACTTACCATTTTCCTGTAATAAACAGAAAGATCCTTTACAACTTCATCACTTAAGACATCCAGAGTCCTAAAAAAAATAAAAACAAATTTATCTCACCAGCTTAAAAAAAAAAATCATATTAATGAAAAATTCAAATTAATGTTTTAGATTAATCTCACCTACAGCCATTATTACCTATTCATGGTGGCCACAGAGTCAGAAGGAAGAAAATGAACACAAAATCTAAACTAGTCAATGCCCTTGTTGTAAGGCAGGATTAAACCCACAGGCTTTCCAGATAGCCTACCTTCACTTAAGGCCACAGCCAATATAGGCCTATACAGTTAAGTTACCGTGAACTGGTCATTACTTTACCTATTTCTGCATACTTTCAGGTCTTCCTGACATGTATCTAATACTCCAAGCCTATGCAAATTCTTCTATAAAACTCAGGCACAACATCCCTTGACATTTATGCCAAAAAATACTACTACAGAAAGAAACTTTATACAATACAACTGTCTTGCCCATGTGAGCAGCTCTCCTCACACAAAGCTGTCATGACTAAGTTCTGTCTGTCTCAGGTGTCTCAGATTAAAAGTCTTGCTACCCAGTAATGACATTGTCAGATTTTCACTAAAATGCAGATACAGTCTTAATTGTAGTAAAATGTTGCATGTCCTTTTCAGGCTTAGGATGAAACAAATCTGAATTCAGAATAATACTTAAGAGAATTAGATCTTTACTCCTCTCCAAAATCAAAGGTTAAAATGTTTACACTTTATAAAGATGTGATATGAATGGATTCCTGTATCTGTGATACAAGCAGAGCAGTTGTGTGACACAGCAATGAAACGCTGGCATTCTCAAGTGGTTCAGATCTCTAAGAACTTCTACAGGTAAAAGGAAGCATAGCAGAAAGGCTAGGAGTGGACAGAGTGGACCAATAACAGAGATGAGGTTTTTTCGTTTTGGTTTGTTTTTTTTGGGAGTTTTTTATGTCTTTGCTAGAAAAGAAGTTCGATCAGTGCTGATAAGGCTTGCCCTGAGAAGATGATATGTACTGTGAAGGCAACTTGAAGCCCTGTCCAAAAGCACCAAGAGGAGGAAGGCCAGAACACACCTTCAACTTCTTAGAACCCTAGTTGAATCACTGTGGAAAGCAAGGGTAATTAATTAATTTGTCCAGCCCTCACTGCAGAGAGTTAAACCAAAGAGACTACCAGAAGGCATGCCCATTCTCTCAGGAAAATGCACCATCTATAATAAACCTACTTAAAATAAATTCAATTTGCATAGTAACTATCATGTTAAAAAAGAAAAGAAAAACAAACAACAAAAAAACACAGCAGTTTTATGCATCTTAAAAAAACAATTAAAAAAACCCCAAACAATATTAGGCCTAATGTCAAAGCCCACTGAATTCAAGAGAGGTTTTTCCCTTAATTCAGGCTCTTCATGCCAGATTGTAACATAGGGTTTTGTACTACAGAACTGGTACAGTATGTACAGATACCTAACTAGTTTCTCTCTCCCTGTTTGGCAAAAATGACCCTCCCTTTAAACTAGCAGCATTCAGTTGCATTAAAACATTTAACTGCTCCTATTAGTTCTTCCAACCCTTTTTCCTTTTCGGGATGTTTATATTTAACAGCTAGTACATGAATACATTTGCATTCCTCCTTACCTTGCTTCAAGCAAAGCTGCCATATTGAGTCCTATGAACTGCAAGCAGGACAGTTTTAACTGTTCAGCATTATACATCGCTGAGAACTCCAACAGCTCGGCAGCGTTCTTTAAAGTAACTGCAAAGAATACACACAACAAACCAAACCGGATAACGTGCTGCAATATAATGCAGCAGTTTTTAAGACTTACTGCACAGTGTGATCTAGTTATTGAAATATATCATATACTTCTGCATTTATAGTAAAAATGCTAATGCTCAAATGGCCATAAACTACGGCAAGCTTCACGTAACTTCGTAGCAGCTTGAATGCAATGGCTGCTTCACAGAAATACAAAGGCCCTACCTACAAACCTATCAGTTTCAATATATTGAAACCCAGCAGTCCAAAACAAAGGGGAAAAAGAAAGTTAAAAACAGCAAGTTTCATGTACATCATAAACAGTTCTTAAAGCTCCAAATGTCCCTTTAGCAGGCAGAAAGAAAAAAAAAAAGGGGGAGTGAAGGGGTGGGGGAGAGAGTGAGAAAAATGGAAGTCACTAAGAAATGCCAAGCAAAAATTGTTCCTTAGCTTCATACAAGAAATCAGCATACAACACTTAGTGTTCTCTAGAAGAGACAGATCTTCATAGCCACATAGAAACAGCACTGTGTCAAACAACAGAAGAACTAGTAGAACTAAATACAAGGACAGAAAGAGAAACATAGAATTCATTTCATCATGTTTTAAAGACAAGAAGTTTGAATTCAATGAAATAAAGGTTTATAAAAAGTGTGGTTTATTTGTTGTAGTGGTTTTGGGTTTGTTTGTTTGTTGTTGTTTTTTTTTTTTGCTTTTTGCTTTTTTTACTTGTTTTTTCTTTTATTAGAGCCCATGAGATGATGACAACAATGCATAAGGAATGGAAGGTTAGTCTGGGTGATGTTCTAGGTTAGCATAAAGACACAACTGTTAACAGCTATGCAACGAACAGCAAAAGGTAATCAGAGCAAAGGAATATAAGCAAATAATTCTGTGCTGAAATAGACAAAAACATTAACATCTAAAAAAGGCATTTTTTTATTCTCTAACCCTTTATAATAGAATTGGAAGAACTCACGTTTCTCTGCAATGGCTACTTCACAGATTTCTTTGAGTCTGGATATAAGAAGTTGGTCTGCTACCACAAGAACATTACATACGAATTCCACGTTTTGAGAATCTGGAAAAGAAAGCATCAAGCGTACACTGGGGGAAAGTCAAAAGCCACTATAACACACACAGCTTCAATGAGATTTTACCAAAGGACAAATATAATAGCTTTGCAAATTTTCATGGGATTTTCACAGCACAAGGAAGAGCTTAGAAGAGCACAGTCATTTTTTTTAAGCAAGAGAAGGAGGGAAAAGGAAAAATGCAGTTTGTCAAACTAAAGAAAAGGTACAAAAAGGTCTGGGGTACAGCTACCACCTCAAAATCTAAAGCAAGAGTCACAAAAAAATTGGATTTTCTACATAAAACTTCAACGGAAGCATATTAAGTATTGAATTTCTATTTTAAAAATATAAAAATTACAGGAGCTACAGTTGCGTTGAAAATATATTAATGGCACCTTTTATCGCAAGAGCTTCATCTGTATACAGGTAACCTACAATTATCTGTAGTATGTCAGAATGGATTGGCATTTCCAGAGCAGAACAACAGGAAGCCTAAAAGGCGAAAGGATTAAAAAAAAAAAAAAACAAAGAGTAAAAAAAGCTGACTACTTGGAATAAAATACAAAATTAAGACAGCAATTATATTTAGCAAATGACTCGGACTAAGGGTCACATTTTCAAAGTCAAACAATTATTTAAGCATTTGCACAAAATCTGTTCTAGGTCTTCAACTAAGAATTGATTGAAGCAGAGCAATTAAAATCTGCCCAAACTTCTGAATAAATACCCATGAAACAGTTCAGTGTTACATCAGTTTGAGCATCTTCACCCATAATTGTTTAAAAACAGAACTACAGGAATCCCCTATGCCAGTACTGAACTGCTTTCCTTTCAAGGCAAAAGATCTAGTGAAATCACAAATTCCCATGCAAGAATAAAACAAAAGTAGCCATTACTGTTAATCCCTCAGAAAACAAGGTCCTCCATTTGAAGAACCATATTAACCATTAAGGCAAAGCTTTTGTATGAGCAAACATTAGGCATTCAATCATGTAATTGTCACCATTCAAGTTTACGTGACATCGTTGCTTAACAACTTTGGTTTATTTCAGGTGGTACTGAAGCAAAGCTTCATGCTAAAAGATTTCTTTTGCTTTATAACATGCTACTGGTACTGACATATTTCCCGTCTGAAGTTTAAAACCTTCTTATAGACATTAAGATTTTTATACAACATCTAGAGTACTTGATTCACAAAATATTTACTTATGAATTTAGTACATATTTAGATTTACTTACGAAATGATAATTTATTAACTACATACAACTGATATAGCAATCAATGATACAAGTGGACATTCAACACTTAGAATAAATCAATCACTTCTCTCACAGTGTTTCAGATATGTTTCCTCAGTGACAGCTGAGGAAAAGGCAGCACAGTAACTTGGAGGACAGGTAAAGTTCTGTTATGCAGCAGAAGAGAACTGCCAGTACTTTGCCAGGTTCTTAGATTTACATATTGCCAAAAAGCTATGAAAGCTGAGAAAACTCTTCCACAGTGCTTCAGCTTTCGGTCTCTGAAAAATGGTTCTCCATTTACACCTTTCCTCTCAACAAGTATTGTCAATAATATTCACATACTGAAACAGAGGCATTTAGTGAAATTACGATGTCCAGGAACAACGACGGCATTGACACACATCTAGCAAAGAGTAACCAAAAGAAATAAAAGATCTGCATCTCTGGAAGCAGCATCTGCTGACTAAGTGGAATAGTCCTTGATATCCTCTATTTCATCAACAGTAAAAGTCAACTAGAGATTCTACACATTGACTCTCGATTCCGCTGTATCTTTCACTCAGTACATATGAAAAGCTATTCCATACTGCATACTATTTAAATTGTAAGATCTTTTACAGAACAATGAAAATTCATCCAAAGCAGTATCCTGTAAGAATAGTCCAGTAGCTTTTTATAAATCCATGAACTAGCTCAAAATAAATCTCTAAAACAAAAGTAATAATATATATCAAAGGAAATTAAAGTATCACATTTATCACTGTCATTTAATACACAATCTCAATAGTACAAATGTAGAGTAACCAAAAATGTTGGGTTTTTTTCCTTGCAAACAGGATCCAAGAATCCAGCCTTTCCTTTTTCCCAGTATTTAGGATATGTTACTCTAGGAAAAACTGAAAATCTGTCACTTATTTAATGCAACAAAACATACCACCACGCATTTATTGGCAAGCTTACCTCAATCCATGAGCTGCTTAACATGCTGTGAAAATAATCTGTAAAGAAAGGCATTTCAGTTCAAGATGCAATAAAATTTCAGTTAAAAAATACAACACGACTTAAGTATTTTTATATATATATATATAAATACACACACATACCAAGTCTTGCACAAAGTACACACTTATGACACGGGAATTCCTTTCCATCTAAAGATTTCAGGGTCACATCGGAGAGGTATGAACTAGAAGATATTTAACAGGATCAGAACTGTGACTATTCAGAATAGCTACAAGTTGTAAACTCTACAAATAAATGCTTACTTTAGCAAATTAGGATTTATCCTTTAAAATAAAACACACCTAAACTTCAATAATATCATATGAAACGAACCTAAAAGTACAGGCACAATAGTTTCAAGAGAGAAATTTTTTGTCTGAAGTTGAGCTCTCAAAATTCCATCTGAATTATTTCCTTCAAAACATGGTAAATTACTGTTTCAAAACTGCTATGACCAAATAAATTAATTACGGCTAATTTTAGTCAATCTTAAATGGTCTATGCTAAGTTAGTTATTTCTTTTACATTAGTAGCTACTATAAGCTTTGACAATGCATTTTAAGGGTGAAGTAATCCAAATCCTGGGAAAAAACTGCTTTTATGCAATGTAGCTTTTATTATGTAAGTAGACTATTCAACCCTTTGGGTATAAATAACCCAGTCACACCAATGGAATTAAAAAACAAACATCACTTTGATAAAAGTGTAAGGAATTTTTCTACTGAAAGATATTCCAGAGATTTTCTTAATTAGAAAAAATATTACATATTTGCTTATTTCCAATCCATATAGTCTTATTGTCACAGCAAGCATATTTGCAAAAGTCAAACTGCTTTTCACTGGATAACCCACAACATTTCTGTTCTCCTGGTATTAGTATTCTATGACACAGTTAATCCACAGAACACATTAATGTACAGCAAAAAGAAACCATACATAATCTATCCCAGATTACTAATTCATAGATCAGTCTATAGGCATCTACAGAGAACTTCCAAACATGAGTTACTGTGAAAGAGACAAGTGTACAACAGAAGTTAAAATACAGCTGATCAACCTTAGCCTACACTTAACAGGCAAAGAGATGACATAAGAGGAAGATGGTGGGGGAAGGGGAAGCTTGATTTAAAAAGTTTACCATTTCTTCTGATTTAACTTTGGTTTGTTCCCATTCTTCTTGTTGACAACGTTAATTTTTCCATTTTCTAACCTGACTCCATCCAACCTGCAAATCATTAACATTAGTAGTAAGCAATACAATTAGTATACAGTTCAAACCATTAAGAACAACAGTTTCACAAAGTACTAGCACTTCAGTGGGCTCATATTGTGAATATGAAAAAGGATCAAAATCATTCATCACAGAAAACTAGAAAGGGGCAGTTGTTACTTCAAAGTCTTCACTGCAGATGTAAAATGTAACTGACATTCTTTCCACATCTTAGCTATCTTATTTATTACCTCAGATGAAAGCTACACTGCTATAGTAAAGTCCAACACCACAGGGTCAAAAATCTAGGAGTTATATATATTGTTACCAGTTATCTGAGCAAAGACAGTGGTTTGGAAGAGATGCATGTTTCAACACTTCTTTAACGCTTCTTTAGCACCCTAACTCATCAAGAAGGCTTGTGAATGGGATGGTAAAGACACAGGAGTGCTGCTGGTGGATTACAAAGCAATACACTTTCAAAAGGAAAGTGCTTAAACATGGAAATTTTACTTGGGAACTCAGTTTTAGGAGCAGCTTCACATCTTTGCTGATTAATTTTAGTGCTTGCGAAAAATACAGTGAAGAAAACTGCCCTGAAAAAGCTCATTCCCTCCTTTGAAAGGAAAAGATAAATGCAGAAAAAAAAACAAAACAAAACAAAACTGAGTAATAGAGTTCTACAGAGACATTTGGTCTCAATTCCATTAGTTTCACCATGTAACATTAAAAATGCATCAGTTAAACAAGAATTTAACTTTGCTTTGTGTTGTTTTATACTAAATATGTTTATTGTCTATGGAAAAACTGGTAGACTATGGACGACAGCATAGAAATTCATCAATACAAAATTCAATTAGATCAGCTGTCTCTAACAAAGTAAGTATTAATGTTTTATGACAGTCATTCTGGAAAGTCAGATGATTTGCATCCGATGTCTCAGAGAGCTCATGCCTTCAAAGATACACAGGACATTTTAAATACAAATGTCCAAGAGAATCTAGGACATAACAAGGGTCAACTGCAATTTCCATCATACAGAAGCCTATTGAAAAATGATGCTTCAAGTATATAATCATGCTACGGAATTCTGCTTCTGACATTCAAAAAGGTCATACATGCTTTCTTTTAAGAACAAACTGACATTGCTTTAAAGAGATGATATGGTTTGTGATGTAAACTTTTATACTTGCGAACAACAAACAAAGCAAAAAAAGGCAAATTTATCAACCCCAACTAGCCTTCTACTTTAATAAGTTTAATTATTATTATAATTGTTTAATTATAATAATTTTAATTATTATTAAAGTAGCCTTCTACTTTAATAAAAAAGTTAGATCAGCTTACATAAAAACACTCCGTGAAGAGCTTGCCAGAATATAAATGCATTTCTTTTCGCTTACCTTCCACTTAAATTGCTGAGTCCAAACTTCTTTGCAGCACTTTGCAACATTTTTATGAGGTTAGCTTCTTCACCAACAACTTTGCCTTTTTTAGATTTGCTCTTCTGTTTTTCATTTATAACTTGCACTTGATTATTTCTATAAATCTCAAATGCAGACTTTCCATTAACATTTTCATCAAAACTCATTTTGCTCAGGTTAGAAATTAAAGTATCTTGATATTCTTCTGATTTTCCTTTATGCGGAATTTTTGGTTTATAACCATGAGTCAAAAGATCACATGTATCAGTGTATATGAACTGCAGAAGGTATGCAAACAGGTCGGGATGAACTTTCTCTATTACATAAAGATCACATCCAACAGCATCTTCATCTTTACGGTAGACGTCTGGAGTGTCTAGCTGGTTGTCACTGGAAACAAACAGCTTCTTGAAGAAGTCAGAGCGTACAGCCAAGATGTATTTGTGCACGGGGTAAGTTCTTGTGCCAATCTGAAAAGTCACATCATGGATGCTGTCCATTTCATCTGTTTCATCTAGCAGTTTGCCAAAATCCTCTCCGAAACTTGACAATGACACACTTGGAATTTCGTAAAGACTAGAACAAAATGAAATCCATCAAAAAAACCCCACTATTTACGAGCTCCATAAAATTTTACATAGTATGTTTAATGAAGACTGTGAGGTTGTTTCCATTTGGTTTGTTTGGGCCTTTTCTTACATTGCTGGACTACTCAACACTTCTTGTCCTATTCTTTACAAAAGGAACTAATAATGTGTTTTTTAGGCAATTAAACCACATATGTAAGATCTGTCTAGCTTCAGAATATCAAATACAGTATTTTGTGTTTATAATGTAGCCAGTAAACATGTATTATCAGAACTATCTTATCTTCATCATTTTTCCAACAAGAAAACATAGAAATGTTTACTGTATTTCATATTACAATCCAAAGCAGTAAGAAAAAAAAGCTAGTGTTTACTTATTTATCAGATATATTGGAAACTATTACGAGAGTGCAAGGAGCATGGTTCAGTATTCTACTTACTCCTCCTACTTTAAACATTTTTTCCGAACAAATAAAGACCTGCTTTTCACTTTTAAATAAAAGCTGATTACTGGTGATCACTGAAGGGGTGAATTTCTACAGTATTTACAACTCAGAGTGTGTTAAGAAATACATTGCAAATGCTTGCCTTAAACACTTTAGATAAAACATCAACATTTTCTATACTAATTACGCAAATATAAAAGCTGAGGTCTTTGGGTAACTTCAACACAGTTGTTTACTAACAAGTGCTATTCTCTAGCAGTATGGATAACCACATTTACTGTTACTTCTGTATGAGCCAAAAAATGGTTTTGAATAGCAGAATGATTTAATTGCAATCACACACAAAAAAAAGAGAAAAATTACAGTTGTTGATATTTTAAATATACCTTGTTTTAGGATCCGTCTGTAAAACAGCAAAATTGTAACCGTTAGGATCAGTGGCAATACTAACAGCTCGGTGGACAAAAGTAAGCTTCTGAAGTCGAATTCTTTCATACACACTGTTTGTATCATGTTCACAGGATACATCACATGAAGAATTCTGAAGGCTCGATACAAGTTCTGCTGAAAAAAAAAAAGATTGGAAAAAACACAGAAAGGTCCAGCTAATTAGAATGCAACTGATATAACAAAAAGGCAAGATTTATGACTTCTGTAAGTCCATTGACGTAGTCACTGAATAAGGCTAAATTATGCTGAAGACTTCAGCTCGCTTAACAGAAGTGCAGGAAGACGTTTTAAGAATAAGACTTTACATTACATATCATAGAATCATAGAATGGTTTTGGTTGGAAGGGACCTTTAAGATCATTTAGTTCCAGCCCCCCTGCCACAGGCAGGGACACCTTTCCACTAGACTAGGTTGCTCAAAGCCTCATCCAGTCTGGCCTTAAACACTGCCAGGGAGGGGGCATCCACAACTTCTCTGGGCAACCTGTTCCAGTGTCTTGCTACCCTCACAGTAAAGAACTTCTTCCTATATAGGAGAGTCCTTATCCTGAACTTCTTATTTTTTTGTTTTGCCAGTTCTTCGTATAAGGAAAAACACGCCATCTAACATTCAACAGAACCTCTTGTGGAATAAACAAACTGTGCATCGACATACAGAAGTTGAAGATTGCTTTCTTGTCCCGTCATATCAATTACAGCAGATATAATACAATTGCCTTCAGACTTCATATTGTATCTGTTTAAATTATACCCAAACTAGCAAAATACTATCGAAAAAAAAGTGATATTCTCTTCACACTGGATTATTTTTCAAGAACTGTATAACTGAATACATGCACACCATTCACCACACTCACTAAAACCTTTCAAAAAACAAGAAGCGTTCATTCATTACAAATTAGTGATGAACATCAACTAGACATCAACAGACACTTAACAGGTCTGGATTGTAAATTTTCCTTGAAGATACTAAAACTACAAAAAGAACAGCAAAAAGCACAAAGAAGAGAGTGCCTACAGACACATGCCAGCACCAGGACAGAGCTAAAAGATGTGTTTGGTGCCTCTGTAATGAGGGAACTACTACATGATGTGCAGAATAAAAGAAAGTAGCAACAGAGTTAAAACTAGTATGCAACATGAACGGAGCTGACTGTTTCAACTAAAATCTTGTTCTATAGTAGACAGCTACCTTCCCAGAAAAAAAAAAAAAAGCCATCAGGACCTACTCTCAGCAATATGAGCCAAGTTAACAAGGCAGAAATTGCTCTGAACCCTGTATTATGCCCAAATAAAGGTCTGGGAAACATAAGGTTTCACGGACTTAGCAGTGCAAGCAAGTACAAGCCCCTTCTTTTGTTCAATGCCAGTCTCTTAGGACTGGTCATCTAATATGTGAGAAGATCATTACACTGCTCCCTTGCAATATTATTACTCTTCAGAAGTACTTTTCTTCTGGAAATCTCCACCTGAAGGTTAACTGAAGGCTGCAAAGCAAGTAAATCTTAGTATTACTGAGGAAAGAGAACAGTAGTGGTCAATGCTACCAACTGTTAGCCACAGAGGAAGGAATGAACTCACCACATAATACTGTTAGAGACTAAAAAGATTCAATTATTTTTATATTGACTTGAAGTACTTAAAAACCATTAAAAAAAAAATCACAGCTAACCTTTCTTTTCAGAGATTTTTTTCCCTTCTTCCAGCCACTTCCCTGTAAAAGCTTCACCATCCTGTGTGACAAACATTATTTCATTCCTATTTAAAGCAACGTCTGACATGAAGACTTGACGGCCATACACCCAACGACACTGCTTCATGGAGTTGTTAGATGACTTCCAGCAAAACACCTATAATATCATTTTTCAGAGAAAGGGAAAATCTTCATATCATATCAAAGCAGTTACATATTACACACTACTTTTTTAAACACAAGAACATGCCATCTCAAAGTTACATATAAAAGGAGAAAGACATTCTTCAAAATTATATCCTAAAGTGTTATGACATCTAATACAAAAGAACCCACAAGTAAAAAAACAGAAAATTATGATGATATCAAGATCTGTTTGCCCATGAATGGCATTTGAAAATCTTCTCTGAATATTTAAACATCTTCACAGCAGTATCCTATAGGACAGTTTTTACTGACATTTCAAAAAGGACAGCAAAAGGTGTCATCCAGTCAAGAAATAAGTTTAAGCTAGTTCTTCATTTACAGATTTGTCAACTAGTTTGCTTATAAATCAAGCAAAATTCAAAGCTAGCACACCAAAAATTTAAACCATTTCCTGTTAATTGTTTGACAAAAATCTCAAGTTTCTCTGTGCCAGCCAAGGTTTTCGAATGGAGATCATGACCAACACAAACTTCAAAACATTCAACAGAAATATGAAGAACTGCATGCACAGCAGGACGCCAACAAGATACACTGTAGATGTCTGAAAGAAGCGAGCATGAAGCAACAATCCCATGCAAGGTAAAGCCCAGATGTGGCATTAGTGGTGTTACAGTTGGGCTTTTGTCTTCTCCCGTTGAAGGGCCTGCACAGGTCTGTTAACACATAACTACAGAGGGGACAAAAGAATTTGAGTAACCTATTTCCTTTCCCCTGTTTTGAGCCCTGCAGAATCACAGAATGGTTGAGGTTGGAAGGGATCTCTGGACATTATCTAGTGCAACCCCCTGCTCAAGCAGGGCCACCCAGAGCCCGCTGCCCAGGACCATGTCCAGACAGCTTCTCCAAGGATGGAGACTCCACAATCTCCATGGGCAACCTGTGCCAGTGCTCTGTCATCCTCACAGTGAAAAAGTGCTTCCTGATACTCAGACAGAATCTCCTTTGTTTCAGTTTGCAACCACTGCCTCTGGTTCTGTCACTGGGCATCACTGAAAAGAGCCTGCCTCTATCTTCTTTACATCTTCCCTTCAAGTACTTATATACATTGTTAAGATCCCCCTTGAGCCTTCTCTTTTCTAGGCTAAACAGCACTCTCTTAAAGACGGTACAATCAAGTCAGACCAGGAAATGCTGATTCAGGAAACAAGTATTAAGATCCCATCCCTTTCCTTACTCAATAATTTATAATGCCTAAAAGCACTAAAGATCCCAGCATTTGTCAGTATTCAGCATGGAAAGATATCAAATGCAGGTTGACATAATTCTACTGATGCAGTAAGACAAAGTAGTTTCTTACCGCTAAAGCAGTGTCCCAAAGATGTTGAAGGGGCACTAACAATACTACAGATGCTAGAGGCTAAACCTCACATGAACAAATACTGAACTGGAAGTTTATAATCTCTGAGACAACTAATGAGCTAATAAACAGATAAGATCATCCCAAAACATAATTCAGTCAAATGCAAGGAAAGAAAGGAATCACCCACACTGCTCCCGATTTTGATATGCAAGCTCAGTTTCTAACATTCTTGAAGAAGGCAGCATTTCAGTAACAAAACCTTTTTGTACACACCACTAGATGGCACTGAAGGTTTAGATCTCCCAGTGAGCAGATCTAGAAAAGGCTGGGCTTTTGAAGGGTTCTATAAACTGTTACTCTTATGAAACAATGATGGAAGAGAACAACAAATTTGTCGTATTATTCCAGTTATAAGCCAACACAGTGTCTACACTTAACTATAAATACTAAGCCATTTACCAGGTTGAGCTGCAATTTTTCAACAATAAAAGGGACATCTCACCTACAGAACAGCTGCTTTTCAGCAAAGGCTCTAAAACTTGAAGTCCAGAGACTACTTCTGAGACTATTTCTGGAGGGTGTAAAGGTGACTGGGTAGGTGGGGTGAGAAGAGAGCCGAGGAAAAAAAAAAGACCAGACCATGTATGCTACATAACCACTTATGTATATAAAGTAAAGGAGTTTACCCCTTCACTGAAAGGCCATTAGATGTTCATAGATTTAAAAATAAACTACTGTACATTACTTTGGTAGTCTTCCCATAGCTCTTTAAAAAAAAAAAAAAAAAAATCACTAGCAGCTCTACAGAAATGAATTGGGTATTTTCTATGTACGATTTTGTCCTGTCAATTTTTTATGTTTAAAGTTTGATTAATTGGTGTGCAGCTTGCTATGTAATTATGATTTCTAGGGACACAACTTACTCTTCCAGCTTCATCCAGTGCTAAAATGCAAATCTTCTGACCCCCGCTTTCTTTGAGATTCTGGGTATCTACCTTATATTCCAAACATCCCCCGTTAACAAGAACTTTTTTAAGGTTCAGCTGTCTGAAAGAACACAAAAGGTTAAATTAGTGTTTCTTCATTGTGTATTGATGTTGCTCCTACGACAGAGTTACCTTTTTCATTTAGAGAAGCAGTAAAAAAATACAGTTGAGGTAGTGACACTGAAAAATTACTTTAATTTATCCCCACCAGTACTACTAACATAACTGCTAATAAAATACTATTAGTAGATTGTAATTTTTGATTTGCTTTCAAGTAAGTCACATCATATCCACAGACCCCAAATTACTGATTCAAAATCGTAACAACGATTAATTAATAAATAAATTTTATTTACAGTGAAATCTTCACCTATTTTTCTTCATGATAAATTAGAAAAGTAACACATACTTCGAAGCCATCTTTTTGCACTGATAGTCTGCAAGTAAATAAATATCTCCTCTTTCAGTAACGCATACTGTAGCGCCATCACTTGCAGAGACCAAGGACAGAGAGATATCTTTATGGTGTAGAGCAGAAACTTGGCGAGGTGAAGTTACACATTTTTCTCCATTAGGATCCAGCAGATAACCTAGAAAACAGAACACGTCCCAAAACCATTATTTGCCATTCCACGCATTGTGCATTTAAAGGACACTTTGCTACACTACTTTGAAGAACCTTTAAATTCTAAAAGATTTTTTAGGTAGTTAGATAATCCATCTTCAAAACCATTAGACAGATAAGAGACCCACCACACGTACTTGTTAGTTCACCATTAACACCAGAAAACATTCAAGATTTGATACACAAAAAATGAAGTAAGGCATATTCTACAGGGAAAGCTATTTAATGTGGTTAGACTCTGCAGTGGTACTGCCTTTGACTCCAAAGAACATTTATTATCACATTACAGTTCAAGACACTAGAAATACTATCACATTGGCATAAACTATAGATTATTTCAGCCATTGGAAGATACCAAACAAGCTTGTCTTACAAATTACTGTAAGTGCATGTAAGCATGAAGGTGGGCAGTTACATGAAAGAACAGACAAGATTGGAGCTCTAAAGTAAGGTCTCTGAAAACATATTAAAAATAAAATAGTCAGGCCATTACTGCTCTGCTGCATCAAGAAACCTAACACAAAAGAATCTTACCCATAACATAAGCCTGCTCTGTGTGCGCTTACATCTGCACCACAGAGTGGATTCAAGGTACAAATATCCAGGAACAAAGCAGCAGAGCTACCTCTAAAGCTGGAAGCAACCCCGTCACATTACAGCGTAGTGCCGTGCCCAAACATCTTAAAGAGGCAAGGTTTATTACCACAGGTCTATGACAGTGCCCATCTGACACAGCTATACTGCTGAGGATCTAATTACTGTCTCCATATCACAGATGGTACTGCACTGGGTGATGTGCATGCCAGAATAATCTCAACAACACAAGCAACCACGCAGAAATTTACATGATGGGTGCACATGAAAAAAAAAAAAAAAAAAAAAAACACAAAAAAATATTCATTAGTAAGATACTTCTCTGACAAAGACAAGTTTTTTCACATACCTTTGCAATCCTAAATAGGAACACAAAAAAGTGTCTGAACCTGATGTCAGAACTGATGCAGATTAACTGTAAGTACCAGAGCTAGCTAACAGTTTAGTTTGCACACGGATATAGAACTGCGGAAATGCAAATCCAAACCAATATTGCAATACCTGTTTATTAAAAAAGATAAGAGCAATTAAAATATCCCATTCATACAACAAATCAAGACATTCAATAGTTGGTAATACATTTTTATTAGGTTCTTTCTTCACTTCAGAATAATTACTGAATTAAGCGAAGATACTGGTCATGGCGCTGTTGAAAAAAATTCTACATACAGACAAGCATTTCAGTTTAAAAAGTTAGTATGGAAAAAGTTATCAGTAGCATGTTCACAGTGCATGGTGAAAGAAGGACATAGGCAGGAGAGCTGAATGGTAGTTTATAATTTATTAAGGGCAGTACCAGCCAGACTGCTGGAAGGAGACAAGCATGCCCTGGGGTAATTTGCAACAGAAACAGCAACATTCTGTTTCCTGAAAGTCTTCAGTAGCAGAACCACACAAGATACATGAAAGGTGAAGAATTAGAAGAGTTCAAATAACAGAGCTAGGTCTGACTAGCTCCCATCACCTCAAAATGTGAAAGTGACTGGCACTAATGAAAAATATACTTCAAAAGGAGTGTGAAGGGATGATGTAATCAGACTGGGTTTTTTTTTTTTAAAAAAAAAAAAAGAGAGAAAGGAGAGAAGAGAAAGCTTTAACTAGGCTTCTGCTGTAAGAAGCAGATGACAGCTTTAGTACAAATAACATCTTTTAATGGCTGGGTTTTACTTTCAGAACGATTCTACCTTACCTAGTTGGCCGCCATTCAGCCCCATGGTATACACTGCTTCCTTAGTCCATAGCACTGTATGGAATCTGCCTGCAGCCACTCCAATCACCATTCTACCTTTCAGGTTTTTTGCCTGAACCTAAGCACAAATCCAAAGTACATCTTAATATTAAGCAGCAACAGGTGAATTTCACATGTACAAACTCCTGACAACATTTAACTCCTAAAGTCATTAACAATGAAGCATTACTATCGATCCACACACAGTCTAATAAGTCAGGATTATTTCAGAAGTTTGTCAAGTGGGGCACTATTGCACTAGTGACAAAAAGAAGTAAACTTTTTGCATTATCTAATCAGAACCAGAAGCAAAACTCCTTAGGCTATCTTTATGTGTAAGATCTTGAACACCACTGCACAGGACATGTATAAGAGAACCAAAGAAGACTCAAGTGCTGCAGAAGTGTCAGCAAAAAAGTTTCAGCTTGTAAGTCCTAATACCCTAAACACACTGCAGAACACTATACTACTAATTCCACAATTCAAACCCTTTGACATCACCCTGTCAACTAGACCATGGCACTAAGTGCCATGTCCAGTCTTTTCTTAAACACATCCAGAGATGGTGACTCCACCACCTCCCTGGGCAGCCCATTCCAATGTCTAATGACCCTTTCTGAGAAGAAATGCTTCCTAATGTCTAACCTGAACCTCCCCTGGCAAAGCTTGAGGCTATGTCCTCTTGTCCTATCGCTAGTTGCCTGGAAGAAGAGGCCGACTCCCACTCCGCTACAACCTCCCTTCAGGTAGTTGTAGACTGCAATAAGGTCACCTCTGAGCCTCCTCTTCTCCAGGCTAAACAACCCCAGCTCCCTCAGCCGTTCCTCGTAGGTCAGACCCTCCAGACCCTTCACCAGCTTGGTCGCCCTCCTCTGGACTCGCTCCAACACCTCAACACCTTTCTTGAAGTGCGGGGCCCAGAACTGTACACAGTATTCAAGATGTGGCCTCACCAGTGCCGAGTATAGAGGGACAATCACTTCCCTAGACCGGCTAGCTACACTACTGAAGAGCATCCCATTGTACCCCAAAACACTATCCTGTTGCACTTTGGCCAATTATCCTTTCCTGCTTTTATAACACTGGTAGTGCAATGTTGTTCTACTCTAGATGAAGCTTCTTTTCAATAAAAGGTAATGTAACTCTTATTTACTTAAAAGAAAAAAAAAATTGAAAAAGTTATAGGTTAAGCATAGAAATACCGTCCAGTTGCTGATGTCCATACCCTCTCTTCCCTGTCACTATTCTTCCCAAAGCTTTGTGACTCCAGAACCAACAGTGCTTCCAGCAAAGAATACAACCATCAAACCCTGAGATCCATCATCCAGTGATTCAAAAGACACAAAGAGCATGAATCTCAAGTAATACATACCCATTACTTTTACATCATTTCAGCTACAGAAAAATTTGGGGAAGGAAAGGGTTTTGGCAATTGTACCTTGTATCATATTTAGCACTACAAACTTTAGTACAGTTCAGGTTACAAACTAAGATGTTTATAGGATACATTAAGTATTTAAGATTGAGATGTACGATAACACAGAATCAAGATTATATCTGAACTCATATTTGACTTTAATGTACTGAGAAAGTTTAAAAGTTATTTCCACAATCTTCACATTTTACTTTCTGTTAAAAAAAAAACAAACAACTAAGCTTTGACTGATGTTATTTTTACCTGTCTAGGAACACTGCAGTTAGTAGGAGGAGGAAGAATTCCCAGCTGATGGAAAGTGTTTAAGCCAAATGTGTAAACATATCCATCTTCTGTTAAAACAACAGTATGATCCTTAGCTGCAGCTATCTGTGAGCACTGATGGCCAGCTAAGCCTTCCACAAGTCTTGGAACCTGAACAAAAGAAAAAGAAAAGTTTTATATTAACCAGCAGCCATCTATGAATCTGAAGTTACACCAACAGAAAGTCATGACCAAATACTGAACTACATATGAAAATGCGTTTGTACATACAATACAATCATTAACATAATTACCACATCCAATGCAAGAAGATGACCTACTTTAATTTGAAATGCGTCCTCTGCTATCAGGGGAGATGATTTTTAAACTACCTGCTCTGAAATTAGGTTGGAAACTGTATCTTCAGGACAGCTGGACAAATACTAACTATTACGTCTTTTGTTTTTCTTTTTAAATTACCATGAGCGATAAAGATTTCTCCCTTCCTCCACAACACAGGATAATCCTAAGAAAATTCCACAGAATAAGGAAGCAGTTCTATATCTTTGACCCTTCATGCACTCTAACATGAACTCTCCTTTATTCAACTGGGTAACATCCCAATTTCAAAACAGCAATTTGCAAAAACTTCTAATTTCATAGAAATGAATTTTTCTTAAAAAGCGGTAAGAATTGAGCTCCAGTCTTCACTATAACATCCAGCAACATAATATCAAGTTCCACCAGGTATTTGATATCAGAAATTTTCAAAAATGATTGTGCTGCAAACTAAACACACGCTACCAAGTAGTGTCCACAGGGTAAGATACTGAAGTCTAAGAATTGTATTGTCATCATATCTTAGTCTTCTCAAATTTTGTTTTTGCATATTGCAACAATGTACTATTCAAATGAAAATGAAAGGTGAGTTTTCACTTAATAGCTGTGCAAGTCTAGTAAGAAGCAACCCTACCATCACTTTTCATGCCACTACAGCTCCACAGTACTGCTGTCTCCTTTGTGCCAGCCTTAACACTCATCAGATGTCATTACAAACCTATTTAAGAAGCCAGCCCAGTCAAAAAACATTTGCTTCCACTTATCTGACATCATCTAGCCTTTAAAACAACTCGGCCATTACACAGAAGTTTGAACACAGTATCTAGTTATCTTAAATTGAAATATATTTAAATGCACATTCTTCTACTCTCTGCCACCTCACTAGGAGTACTGGAGAGTTGGTTTGTTTTTTTTTTTTTCTGTTATTCGGTGGGGAGCAAGGGGGTTTGTTTGAAATCAGCAGCAAATTGGTTTTGAAAGTACACTCACAGAAACTCCCAATTCACTTCTTAGACTTGCTGTTTGAAATAAAAGAAATATCATGCTAAACTACATGAGATAGCATAAGATAGCATACCAGGCATGTTTGTTCATCACCATGACCCAAGCGCCCTCCTTGTCCATGCCCGCATGTATATACTTGACCTTTGTGGGAAAGGAACACAGAGTGGAATTTGCAGAGTACCACCTGAAAGAAAAAGGGGCAAAAAGGTGGGGAGGAAGCAGTATAGGACAAATTAATTTTCTTGGATAATCTGAAAACACCTGCCAAAACTACTTCGTGAAGAAGTTCAGCTTTAATAAAGATCTGTTCGTGAAAATACGAGTAAGATACTAGTATTAAAGCACAGGACTGACAAATCAAGTCACAGGGAACACAAAATATTTGCTTTAAATTTGTTATGTACTGCTTTAACCTACTTGAAGAGACCTACAGTATTTATTAAAGTAAGTTCAAGTGTGGCCCTACAGGCTAACAGAAGGTCAAAAGACTGAGTTTTAAGGGCAACAATATCGCCTCAGAAGAGCTGAAGGAAACATATTAAGACCACAGCATAGATTGTCTGCCCTGAATGCTTGTTCAAGTTGTACTTTAAACTTTAAAAAAATTCCTAAACTGAAGTGCCAAGAAGTTATTAGGGACAAAACTACTGCTACAGGAAGAGTGCTTAACAACACATGCTGCTTTCAACACAAGAAGAATTTTAATTCAACATGTATCAAACAGATTCATTGTCCCACTTCAGTTCATTAGGGGAGTTGAACAACAGGTCAGAAACTCAAAACAGTTACAGAAGTATCATGCTTCTGAATTCATTTAATGACATACAAGCCATATATCCAAGGTAAATAACAGCAGAAAACATTCTCCCCACCAAAATAGAGAACCATGATTTAATTGAGGGTGATGGGGGGTGGGGGGAAGCAGCAAGAATATAATACAGCAGGTCTACTCTAGTACTGCTTAGCTGCTCTAAGCTACTTGCCAGATCAATGGGAACTGTTTGCTGAGAAATAACTATGAAGAAAGAAGAGAGGGGAAACAAAAACAAAGACAACAAAAACACCACAGACACAACTTTTTTTTTCATGCTAATTTTCAAAACTTGATAACATCTTCAATAGTTTTTCCCACACACACACCCCTCCAAGTTCACTGAGAAACGTGCCTATGTAATACTTTCAGAATACCTGTTTGATATACACGCCATTCCGAGGAAAAAGGTCCACCAATTCAGGATGATGTTTACCCTGTTGGCCACCATGACCCAAAGTAAAATTTATATTGTTTCCCCAGGTGTAGACTTCTGTGGGATCTACAATGAAAACAAATTCTCTGCAGCTTGTAAATTTACCCATCTCACACACAGTGACTTTGAAAATCAACTCCTGCTGCTTCTATTTAAAATTTGAAGAGGAAAGCTGTTTTTTAACTAAAATTGAACTTTTAAAAGTTTTATTCTTATGAGAAGTAAGGTGCTATGACAAACTATTTTAACATCAATATACAGATGATGATCAACATGACTTATATATATTTTCTAGTTGTAGAATATGCAAGCATTCCTCAGCAGCAAATTTACTTATGTTTTCCAAAGACAACTACTACTACCTTAGATTAGACATGCTTTGTTTCAATTCAGTAATAAGCCTTTCCCAAAAAAAGGTTATCCTGTCATATATGAAAACCATAAACAGTTTTAAATCAGAGGTGTGGCCAAAAACTAATATTTTACATTTTTTAAATAACTTCTCAGTTACAGTGATATCTGAACACCATTTTCTGACGAGTAAGAAATTGAAACCAATGTGTATTTGATTGCGTTGAGCTACTACTAAAAAGATTAAAGAATTTTAACATATTTTACAAGGTATAATTAAAAAAAAAACAAAACTCAGGATTTGTGTAACCAAAAATACTTAAAATGACTGGAAACAAGATGAAAAGAACAAATTTCACTGTGCAACAAGACTGAACTTGGAGATATGGAGAAAAGGGGAAAGAAGGGGGCAGAAAAGTATAAATCAGCATAAAAAATAAAAGCCACATGAAAAACTACTCCCCTGTCAAAGGAAAACTTGTGCGCTCAGAGTTATTCTTACAGACTCATTTCCTATTTGGAGAAATTGCATTTAGAGTGACTGTAACTAGCTTATATCAAGCTGCCTTGCCTAAAAAAAATATTTTTACGATTCAAGAATACATTCCCCCTCTTTTCACAAAAGACACAGAAGTGATGTAAACTACTCTCAAATGCACAGACAATGAAGTCTCTCTGATAAATTGAATTCAGATAACAGAGAAAAATCACAGAATAGTAGAGGCTGAAAGGCACCTCTGGAGATCATCTAGTCCAATACCTCTGCTCAAGCAGGATCAGATAGAGCAGGCTGCCCAGGACCACGTTCTCTCAGGTTTTGAGTATCTCCAAGGCTGGAGTCTCCACAACCTCTTTGGGTTACCTATTATATCACTTGCTTTTTTTTTTTTCCTTCCACCTTTTTTTTGTTTTACCTCAATCATTATTCCTTCGTTTTTTCTACACATGTGCATCCTGTGCCTACTGCCAAGATTCTGCACCTGCTGTCTTATGACGTTAGTGACTCCACATCTTCAGATATCTCATAACTTATACAGTCCTAACTAGAAACACAAAATATAGTCTACACTGGTACATACATTAATACATTGTTGAAACATATCGTCTTGTAAAATATAATTTAAGCTACTTGATTTCCTACCAGTTTTCTTGAAGACCACATGGATTGGCCTATCTTTCATCACAAGATCCAGGGCTGATAAACCTTCTTTATCCTGAACATACAGACTAACGCCATGCTGAAAGAGAGGAGAGGAGGGAAAGAGAAGAACAGAAGTTAAAACTAAACTCTACAGCTTTAAGCATGCCAGATAAACATTTAAGAAGCTAAACAATTCTTTAATTGAAGTTTAATATTGATAAAAGAAAATCTTCAGATTCTTTCAAGTAAATTGTAAGCAGATCTGAAAATAGCAGTGCAGTTCTGTTCAATTACGTACACGTCATGTTGATCTATTAACAAGGATTTTATTGTATGAATACTGATTAAGTAATAAGATGTAATCAGGGAAACACAAAGGAAACACACTTGAAGATAAAGCACTGCCATCTAGGAAGGGCAGTATTTACTAAAAATGCATTTACCAGCTTTGAAGAACATATTTTCTTATATCTGCATGTTTACAGAATCAGTTGTGGCAAGCTAGAGAAGTAGACGATAAAAAAAACCTACTATGGCTTTGAAAAGAAGCAGGGAACAGTGGTTCACAGTTGCTAAGAAAGGGCAAGAGGACACAGTCAGACAAGACAGCAGCAAGGAAGCTTCAGAAGCTTGAACAGGTCGTTGTTTTAGAACTTCAAGAGAGGCAGATATTCTCTGCAAACACTGTTTTCTGAATACAAAAAAAGTACTGCTACACCAGCATTGGTTTTAAGGAAGTCAAGTGTCATCTATCAGATCACTGAAGGGAAGAACTGCAGATGTCCCCAAGCAGAACCTAATGGATAATACGGTTGTACCTACGTACCACAGCTCTTGGCTAATATAAAAGAAAACCTTACAGAACTTCACACTTAAGAGGTAAATAGATTAAATACAAAAAATGAGGAAGCACAATCCATTCAAGCATGACAGAAGGACAGCTAGCCACATCTGCAGGAGAGATTTTAACCTGTAACTTCATTTGGAAAAACACTAGCCAGGAGAACAACATACATTCTCAAAATTATAAAGAGAACCTTACTAGCAACAGTGCTCGCATCAATTCATTATATACCAGTAAGATTGACCTATTTTTATGATTTAACAGGTACCTGGTTAGTCGTCTCTTTGGCAGCTGCATAAGTCATGTGAAGCAGAACAGAGGCTGCAGTGATATTCATGTGGTCTGAATTTGTGAAAACAAACCTCAGTTGCTGAGTGGCAAAATGATACAGTCTGATACAGTCTGAGAATAAGCCATGACTGCCTCCAGCCCACCACAGAAGTCTGTCATCCGCACTAGTTCAGTACCCCAGGGGTTGCTATGGGGGCCAGTATTGTTTACCATCTTCACTAATGACCTGAATGATAGGACAGAGTGCACCCTCAGCAAGGCTGATGATGACAGAAGACCAGGAGTGGCTGACAAGCTAAAGGGTTGTGCTGCCATTCAGACGGACCTTGACAGGATGGAGCAATGTGCTGAGAGAAACCTCATGAAGTTCAATAAAGGGAAATGCAAATCCTGGCCCTAGGGAGGAACAGCCCAATGTACCAACGCAGCTGGAGGCTGACTGGCTGGAAAGCAGCTTGGCAGAAAAGGACCTGGGGCTCCTGGTGGACAACCAGTTGACCACAAGTCAGCAATGTGTCGTCGCAGCTAAGAATGGCGGAAGTATTGAGGGCTGCATGAGGGAGTGTTGCCAGCAGGCATTACTCAGCACCGGCAAGACACAGCTGGAGTGCTGGGTTCAGGTCTGGACTCCCCAGTACAAGACAGACATGGACATACAGGAGCAAGTCCAGCAAAAGACAATGAAAATGATGACTGAGGCATCTGATACACAAGGAGAGGCTGTGAGAGATGGGATGTTTAGCCTGGAGAAGGTTCGGAGAGGTGGGGGACACATCTTATTAATATGTATAATAAATACCTGATTGGAGGCGGGGGGTGGCGATCCCAGTAATATCCAGTGGCAGGACAAGTGGCAATGGGCACAAATTGAAATATAAGGAATTCTGTTTAAACCTAAAACACATTTTTACTGGACTGATATTAAAACATTGGAACAGAGATGTTTGAGTCTCCGTCCCTGGAGACATTTAAAATCGACTCGACACAGTCCTGGGCAACCTGCTCTAGCTGACCTTGCTTGAGCACAGGGGTTGGACTAGACAATCTTCAGAGATCTTTTTCTAGCTCAGCTATTTCATAATTCTATTCTAAATCCCTTCCTGTTGTTGCTATAATACCTTAAGAACATATTCTTTCCATAATGCAGTACAGCAGAGAGACTTCACTTAAGGAACTGGGAAGCAGAGCACTCTCCATGAGCTGTTTCATTCTGCTGCTTAATGGAATATCAGCAGAGTTAGCTATCGGAAAAACCTCACTCATTTACACAACTGACAGAAAAGTAAAATACGTCTGGGGAAAACTGTATAGGCCTCCTGTAAGCAATTATCAAAGATACAGATAGAAACACACACTAGAGGACTGAATACTTTTTCATACATCACATACACAGTTCCCAGTTTTCTAGAGAACAGAATCATGTACAATTCTCACACAAACACCCACCTTTGTGAAGTTTAATGAAAACCTCCTCACTATGTAAGGGTACAGCACATGAAATCCATATTTAACAGTTACCAGACTTCAAGAATTAGGAACTGCTGGATCCACAACCATTTTGCTTAAACTGCTTGTTGAAAGCAGAGAGTTTAATGCTTACAAATGGCTAGTCACTGCTATTTAAAAAGGCTGAACTCAAAATAGAAAATTCTCTGCCTTAAAAGGTTTGCTTTTCAGTAATCCTGAACCACAAATATTTCATTTTCTCATGTAGTTAAAGGGACCTTGAATATCTCAACCATATGTAGCTCTTCCCTTTGCTATACTTGGGACAGGAGGAATAGAAGAGCAATCAAAAATATACACAACTTTCTGACTGGTAGGGAAGAAACAGCAATTGCAAGAAAGGAATGAGGGAGACTGAGCAAAAGCCCTGGTTAAAACATGAATGAAATGGGAATTTGCTTAATAAAATGCTCCATATCTTGAAGTGTTTATCTCTCAAATGTAAGACTCATTTCTAATTATAACTCCACTTAAGTTTTTCTTATTTTATGTTTTCTAAAAACACTAATCGGTATAATTACTGAAGAGTCTATTTTTAGAGTATCTTTAGTCTGATCACTCTCGACTTTTAAGGTCCTGACCCTGATATCATCCACACAAACCAGTCTTCAAGGAAGTCCACAATTAACCAGGGACCCTTACTCAGTGCTGATTTCTGCATGGGCAAAGGCAGACATCTTTTACGAACACAGAGACAATTGCCAAGTAAATCAACGCACTGTGATCTAAACCCTCAAGAGGCTTTCAGTAAAGTTTAAAAACTCACTTTTACATAACCAATGCAACTCTAAAAATTGTAGATACCAACGAAAACCACAGTTTCAAATCACTCACCTTCAGCAATGACAAAACACAATCAATGTATCCATAAAATATACTTCTGTGCAAAGCTGTCCATCCAGATTCTTTGTCTTTCGCCAAGAGATCTACTCCTTTGGTCTCAGCCAACCAGTCTAGAACACCTTTTTTGCCACAAGATGAAGCAAGATGTATAACGTTTCTACCAAAGGCATCCTTTATAGTTGCAGCATTGTAGCAGTAAGAAGAGAGAAAGGCCTTGATCTGGCCTTCACTTCCTCTGGTTACTACAGAAATAACATCCAAAGCATGCTGTAGAGATCGACACTTTGAAGTGCAGTCTGGCATGAGAGAACTCATCTTCACTTCTAAAGCTGCTCCTCTCCTTAAGGGTAACAACCCTTAAGTATATCAAGGCACTCCAATTCAGTACACAACAGTGCCTTAAAAATTTGTAATTCCAAGGATGTAAATCCAGTTTTATTGAGCTGCCATTAGAAATCTTTGTACTGCTATGTTTGGCACTTGATCCAAATAAATAATTATAAATATATATATTTAGAAGTCTTATTTCACCATCTTATATAACAAATATTCTTGTCCATAGAAAATTCCAACAGTGAACTACCTCAAGTGTGGAGAGGGGGATTCCCCCTCCACACTACCTTATTCTTCTAGAACTCCATAATTGCAAGGGAGACCTGAAAAAGAACAAACTAGAACAGATTAGTAAACAAAAGTTATTTTCCCCAGCATTTGCACCAATTTAAATTAATATCAAACTAGCACTTGCAAGTACAGGAGTAATGTGGCAAGGGTTAACTGACCTGCCCCATGCCATCTGAGCTTACACTCAGGCATTCAGTTAGTTTAAAAAGCCATGACTCCTTCCCCACCCCAGGCCCCAAAGGCATCTCCTGCCTTTCTTTGACATAAATCTTAAAGGCTACATGGTAAACCAGAGCCAAAAAAGTCACCTGAAGAGAAAGAAAAGAGTTTGCTTTCCCAGCTTCAGGGTCCTTGGGACCCTGATAGTCTACTGTCTAATTACATCATTACTTTGTGATCAGAAAGCAAGAACTGAAATAAAAGAAAAACAAAACCAAACCAAACCAAAAAACACCCACCAAAAAATCTCCACAGCTGTTGAGTACACCTTGGCTAACAGAAGCTTTGTCAGTCACACCCAGAAGGAGAGTGGGACCACCACAGTTTCCCTTAGCCACTGCAAAAAGAGGATTATGCCCCACTTTCTCTTCCCTGGCCTGAATGCCTACCCATTTCCCTACTAACTCTCTCCTGCAGAATCAATAGGAAGGCTCCTCTCCACCACACCCAGAGCCACCGACAACGGTGAGAAGGATGGCAACAGAGCGAAGAAAAGCAACCCGTACAAGAGATGTGAATTCAGGCTGTTGGCTCTCATGCAGGACTAAGGTCTAAAGCTCCTGAAACAGGCAGGAAGAAGTGATGATCTAGGTTGGAAGGGATAAAGGACGAAGAAGGAGGAAAAGGAGCAAAGATACAAATTCTTCTTCATTAAAATATATTTACAGTCTGGGCATACAGCATTTCTCCTTATCTGTGCATACTTATCTTTAGCATATCCGTCTTTCTCTGGCACCCACTTTCTCAAGAGTAAAAAAGGCCTGACAGACACACTCATCTAGCCTATAAAATGCCTGCAGTTGCATTTAAAAGGGTTACAGTACACTAAGTGCAGACAGCAGTATAAAAATCACACATAAACTGATCTAAAACAGAAAAAGTGAACTATACAAATCACTGATACACTGCCTAACTTAATGTGAACTGCTATTCAGTCCCCAAAAACTTCACGCTTCAATCTTTTCAAGCATAAGCTGCAAACTGAGTGAAGTTGTACCCAAAAATGTGTTACACTTCTTGATGCTTTTGCTTGCTATGCAAACTGTAGTTTAAAGTTGCTCTACCCATGAGTAAAATATTCCAAAAGAAGCTGGACAATGCCATCGTGAAAGCTGAATAAATAAAACTGAAAATGTTAACAAATCCTCTAGGGAGACAAAAAAAAACCCAACAAAAACAAAAAACCCCACCAGCTCTTTCCAGCTCAGCAGTTACTATAAATGCACACACCCCACTCCTTGCCCCCTACTCCTCTCAAAAAACCCTGCTGAGCTTCATTTCCATTGCTTTTCAGGCACTGAATGTATATCCATATTTTGTTAATATCTCTGTCTGCAAAGACATGTCAGGGAAAGACCACTTTGTTTGGAAAAGAAAACAGAAATCCCAGTCCTCTTCCTATTTCAAGAATTATCAAGATTCTCACCAAACTAAAAGCAATCAGTCTAAAGCGAACACTCATAATGGAATCTAAACTTTCAAGAAAAAAAAAAACATTTCTAATCCAAGAGTATTCGTTTAAACATCTCATG
Organism: Nyctibius grandis; assembly: GCF_013368605.1. NCBI lineage: Eukaryota > Metazoa > Chordata > Aves > Nyctibiiformes > Nyctibiidae > Nyctibius > Nyctibius grandis. The sequence goes on along the minus strand of NC_090658.1, from coordinate 92,934,093 downwards.
ACAAAGCCTTCAACAATTATTTTTCCACCTCATTCAGAAGGGATCAAATACTAGGAATGGAAATCTATAGATCAAGACTTCTTCAGTATGTACCTTCAAAACAATTTAAAACAGCACGCAAATGAAGGAAAAAAAAAAAAAAAGTAGTTTTTATTCATTACAATTTAGTCCCTCATCCCTGACCAGGAGTAACATTCAGAAATATTTCGGAGACCAAAATTGACCACAACTGTTTAGCTTACATTTGTCACAGCAAGCTTCAGTTCACTATACAAGGCATTTCACAACCAACATACAAACTTCTGCAGTAACACAAGAAGTTTAACCTACACCTGTGTGAACTCTTCTTTCACTTTCTCTAAAGCCTCAGACTATAAAGAAAAGTGAATCACTGTCACAAGCACGAAAAAAAGCTCTAGTTTTGAGAGCACAGCCTGACTTGTTGCTGCAAGAAATCAACACGTCACAGGTGACTGCTATCAGCAGACACAGATTGCCAGTGCATCAAACACCCTTCTAAATAGTACTAATTTAAAAAAAAGTACTTGGAGATCTATAGGAAAAACATCAGAACTGCTATTATCCTGAAACCAATTTGTCACATTTCATCAATACGCCAGTAGGCAATAAAATTATGCTGTGGAAGAAGTATGAATTTTATATATGTCTTATAAAGCACTTCTTAAATATAATTCATCTTTAAGACATTGCTATTAGTGCTACAAGGAAAGAAAAGTAAAAATAAAAAGAACATAAAAACAAATTAGTCAGGGGAGTCATAAAGTTGACTAATCTGTGAGGTAAACTGGTATGAAATTACACCACCACCCAAGGAAGCAGTCCTGCCATGCCCCATGTCATACCTTCCCTTGTGCAGATACACACCTAGTAGGACACTGAATTGCATGAGAAAATTATTCAGAATAAAGTAAATCCTGGTTCCAAAGAAACTTGTGCCCTTACAAGAAAGGAACAGGGAGGCCAGAGAAAAACTTCTTTAAAGCACCTGAGCTCTAGCCTCCCCAAACACCAAAATACTGTGGACAACAAACCATACATTAAAAGAATAAAAAGTCTGCTATTAGAAATACAACCTGCCTACCTCACACTAACTCCATTATGGTGACATTTACTGCAGCTATGTGAAATCTGACTCTGCTAAATTATTTCTTTATAAGTCATTCTAACCCAGCACTCCTCTACTATAAACATTACAACACTAGATACTATATTAGTACATTGATACATACACCTTGAGTTTCGGGACAGAAGGCTGTAGATCAAGTTTTCAACCCTCCACAATATAGACTGGCACACCAATAACACACGCTGTCATGTTATTACGACATCTGAAAAGTGTTAATGATCAGATCTGACTTTTTAAATATAAAGTAGGTTCTTAACTGAAACCTTAAAACTTTATAATTGTGAATTGATGCTCTTGTCTCTGTGAAAAACTTGTGATTGCTGTCCAGATGCTTACTTCTAGGATATGGAGTCCCAGCTGAATGATCAGCATCTAAAATATGCATTAAATATGAAGAGCACCACCATTTTTTAAACTTTCAATTTCAATTTCTAGAATACGGTGCCCTTTCCATTACGTGCCTCTACTTTCATTTGCAGGTATTTCTGTAGGCTTCTCAGCGCTAATCATATTCATGTTATAATACCACTGTCTTCCTAATGCTGTAATTAGTGAAAGACATAAACAGCTAAATAAGACTGTCATCTTTTAAACATTTTTATGACACAACAGGTATCATTTGGAATTCAAATTCTTTTTAAAAACTGATTCCTAATTAACATTTGAATTATAGAAAAAAAAGTCACAAAAAATTGAGGAATTGAAACAGTATTCAGAGTATCCCGAAGATGTTTTATTTCAGCAGGGTTTCTAAATTTTCCCTTAGAGGCATGAGCCACTTATTACGTATGTCCACAGCCCAGGAAAACTGAAAAGATTACAACCAACTTGGAAGCAATTCCTAACTAGCACGAAAGTGTTTGTGGTATCTTGCCTCCTGGAAGTGAGTAGGTAGAGCTCTCTCACTCGGCTCTTCTCCTCAGAGAAGGCAAAGCTCCACTGCACCACAGCTGTCAGACACCCTCCAAGGAGTATGTCAGATGTGTCATCTGTTGTTATGGAGTCAGAACTCCTACAGCTGAAAAAGCAGCTCTCTGCCTACTGTGGTTGCCTCAAAAATCTCTGTTTCTTTCAAGAATTCACTACAAATAGGCAAAGATTTGGCACTTTTTTTGCTAAAAAGTCTAAAGCCAAAGTTGTCACACCTCTCTTGACCACTGAACTAAGAAAGATTCTACACATTGTAAGACTAAGCTAACAAATACCATAGTGACTATGGGTGATGATGGTAGATTTCATTTCCTGCAAACAGCAGAGGGCAGATGTTAAATCTTGAGATACTGTTCAATCATCAGGAAAAATGAACATAGTTGCCAGAAGCTTCCCACTGGGGAGTTCCAGAAATCTCTCCGCATGTCAAAGCTGCTTACAAGGGACTTCTTGTGGGTTAGTGGTCTTCAAGTCCAGCAGTTCTGTCTACCTATTTTTGTTAACCAAGACGCTTCCCAGAATAGATAAAAAAATATATATTCAGTTGTATTCTGGTAATATGAAATTTCATAAAAATTAAGCCAGCTTTAGGACCTCTTAGTACTTATCCGTTTCTTAGGCACTGTCTTTCAGAAGACAAGTCCAGTGAAGGCACAGTATATTCAGCACAAATTTTCGTGATGCCTAGAACACTGACATTTAGCACAGAGGCATCACAAGCTACCAGATGAAGGAAAATACCAGACTGTTCGTTTCCACATCTGTAGAATCATGTTCTCCCTCAACACATTCCCAATTTTCTTTTTTTTTTTTTTTCTAGAAAGTATTTCCACAGAGGTTGTGTGCTCTTGGCTCAAAGGTACAAGGGTGCTATCAGAAGAGAAACAGCAACCAACCCTTACCACATGGTTGGATGCCAGAAACATACACTGAAACTGCCAATCTGGGAGGCAAACATTTGATACCGGAATTCATATCTGTGGTCTTTCAGATTCTTCCTGATGAAAGCCTATACTCAGTACTAGATCTAGCAAAATCTGGCTAACATGGATGTGGATACCAGTACCAAGGCAGTGGCTAGTAGCTACTGTTGTGGTTTTCTTCATCTTAATAGAGGCAATGGTCTCGTATGGAAGTGAAAGAGAAAACAGAAGAGATTCAGATAGAATTCAGCGCCACTTGAAGACAGATTGTTGGTTTTGCATCTTCCATGTGCACTGCATTAAAGTAACTCAAGTGACAGGCCTTGAAACCCAGCTTTAGGCTGCTTTACTAAGAACATATTCCTCAAGACCTTATTTGATCTATCTATAGGCATAACCTCATTCCATTCACTGGTTTTCTATTGTTTTTTTTTAATCTGTCTTTTTCAGTCATACTGATTTTTTTCTAAATACCAGTTGCATCTAGGGTGCACTTGGTGAAAAACTACCTAGCATTTGGCTCTCCTAAAACAGAACTAAACAATGGTTTCTATTTTCCATATAAGAGAAGCCTAGAGTTCTCCTTGTCAATCCTAATATCCCTCCTTTAAAAAAAAAAAAAAAGGTGTAAATAATATGGCTTTTTGAAAGGTGCAAAATTCATTTGCTTTTCCTTTTGATAGTAAGTTGCTAAATGAAGAGCAATATAACTGGCAATATCATACAGTTTGGGAAGGTTAAGTCCATACTTATAAGGGTATTGCAAGTTCTTAAAGGGTGGAGTGGAAGGGAGATTGTTTTTTAAACAACCATGCTGACATTTAATAATATCCTCCAAGTCAGTCCATTCACACTTGTTTCATAACATCACAAAAGACCTGTAACCATAACAGCATGGAAATCCAGAAAATATTTGTACCCAAAACAAACTTCACCATGCAGACTACCTGATTAGTAAGCTAATCAAAAAAAAAAAAAAAAAAAAAAAATCTACAGCTTACAGAATTAAAGCCATGGGAATTTGCTATAACGTTACTGATTTTCCAGGATTTTCTGTTGACTGTAGTATTACCCAAAAGCAATTTTCACTAATAATTTTCATTATTAGTTTGGAATCTGACAAATGTTACAAGCAAACTGAAGCTGGGTAGTAATAAAATAAATGTAGCACTGGCATTAAGCAACATATCCTCAAGGAAACATAGATGAATAACAGCAAACACACCCTTCGGCTATAAGCAGCACATTGTCCAAGGCTTTAAAGAACAGCTAGATTACTAATTTCTACTCAGAAGATTACATATCCACAGATAGTTTAACCTTTTCAGAAACTCCCTGCACATTTATTGAAGTCTGGGCATAAATCTAGGCTTTTCAACCCCTTGAACAATATTATTGGAATATACAATATATTTTATGGGGGGAAAGTGATTGAATATACAAGGAAAAAGAGTAAATCTAAGCTATGCAGCAGCTTATAGTGGTTTGGCAGTCAAGCTCCCACATAGAGTCTTTTTAAAAAAGCAGTTTCTTCTCAACTATGTTAAAGGAGCATTGCAATACAAGGCATAGAAAACAAGGGTTCTGCTCTTCTCAATACACAAAACACCAGGTAGAGTGCTACCGCTAGTTCAGATATCAAGTTTTAAGAGAAGTAAGCAAGTAGAAGAAAAGTCTGGAAAGAGTAACTAGGATTCAAAAGGTTTACAAAACAACCTGCCAGTACACGCTGAGCAAACTGGATCTACTTTCTCCTTCAGCTGCATTTTCTATAGACCACACAGACCCTTCAAATAAGGCTGCTGTTATATGAAGAAGAAAAATCAAAATTCTACTCCATTTTACCCCGATGGTGGGAGAAGTAGTCATTTATTTAAATTTCATAACAGATTAAGATTATACATCAGGAAGTACCTTCAAATGATAACTTGAATGCTAAGAGGCTAAACACAGGTACTCTCACAATGGGCTAGACGACAAGCAACCTGTTCAAGTTTTAAATAAATGTGACCTGCCTAAAAGTAAAGCTACGGATGAAATCCAACTTGCTTTAAAAAACATCAGGTTCCACCATGCCCGCTATGTCCCCTGGGCCATGGCAGATACAAACTGCTTCATTTACGGGGCCAGGGCCTCTGTGCCACCACTTGGCACAGGTGCACCCCTGGCACAGGTGACCTTTAGAGGTTCTCTCCAGAACCTCTTCTGCAACCTCCGCCTCCACAGCAACAACAGCATAATCCTTACCAGGATGAGACATTCAGTGATCCAGCAGCTCTAATCCATTTGCTCCTAACAGTGCTAACAAGCACTACCAAAGGCAGACACGTCTGTTAAAAAAATCACCAAAGTACCATTGGTAGCTAAATTCAGCTACAATACATCAGAGTGGATCTACTAGTCAGGAATCAAAGTACCTAAACAGTAACCTGCGAAATACTGTGCTTGGCTTACCTAGAAATAGTCAAAACTACTTGTGTTCAATAACTTAATACCATTAAAAAAAAATACAGAAAATGGTATACACAGAAGTACACTGAATGCAATTACACACTTTTCCTCAATACACTGGGACCTTGCTCTAGATGTTCAGGTTATTTGTTTCAACAAAAAATAAGTCATGAACAATGAACCACAAGTATGTTGCAGAATTTTACGATACTTAAAACTATACCAGATAACTACATCAAATATCAGGAAGAGCTAACTCTTCTGAATGAACTCTGAACTTTTGGTACAACATTATTAAAGAGTACCCACATCAGATGTTGTTGGGTGATTAGTATTTTTTTGTAAATCACAAGTCGTGGTCAGTTTCCACGAAGACAGACAACTACAGTGACCACGTCAGCAAAAAACGGGCCGGATTTCAGAGATCAGGCTGGCCCCTAAGAAGACTAAACGGAAATATCCTTTTAAGCTAACTATGACATTTCAGCTCTCTGGTGCTTACACTGCTGCTCAAAGCCAGCAACGCTGTGAGCAGCTACCAAAAGCCGCAGACAAGAATCACCAAGGCGGCCAGAAACACGGCAGGCTTCTCGGGAACCCCAGCTAAGCAAACCTGGCAGAGGCTGCTGCCACTGTCAAGGGGGGGAAGGCCTGAAGTGTTTCAAAGAGCCAGCCACCAGCCAGGGGCAGGCAGCGGGGGAAGGGGGCCCTTTTGATTCTCGCTACACTCGTCCACGTAGCCCGGAAGCAACGAGCGACAGAAAAGTCTTTCAAAGCAGGCGGCCGAGCCATTTTTCCTCCACCTCGAAACCGGTCCTCTCCCATCCTACGTGGCCGGCTGCCCTTTACCTTCCCTGGCTCAGGGCTCTCTCTCCCCGTTCCCACAGCCCCCCGCCGGCCCGCCCCGTCCCCTCCGGCAGGGCCAGCCGTGACACCGCCCCTCCCCCAGGCCCGGCTCCCGCTCCGGACACATCAGCAGGTCGCGGCCCGCCCCTCACCAGTCGCTAGATGAATGGACTCAGGCGGGCAGGGTGGGACGCGCGCTGGGCAGCGCGGGGGCTCATCCTCAGTGACACCGGAGCAGGAGCAGGGGCAGGGCCAGGCTGCTGCGGCTACCGCGACAGCTCAGGCGGCGGCGGCGACAGCCTGTGCCAGCAGCTCACAGCGGGGCCCAGGGACAGCAGCTGCCTCACCCCCGAAGAAGCAATCAGTCGATTGGCCGCACCTCGCACGCCGATTGGCTGCGACTGAAGCCTCGGCTCCGCCTCCCACAGCGGAGCCCGGATTGACTGACAGGCTGGGTCAGGTGGCGTGAGGGGTGCGAGGGCGGGGCTGGGGGCGGGTCTGAGGGCGGGGCCTGCCGTGACGTCCTGTCCCGCCCGCGGCGTGCAAGGGTTAAACCAAAATGGCGGCCGGGGGGTGGGTCGTGGTAGTGCGGGCTGTGTCGGGAGCGCGGAAAGGGGCTGGAAATAACGGGGAGAGAGGAGGTGAAGGGAACAAGGCTGAGGAGTTTCAGTGCCTTTTTCTGTCTGTCTGCGTGAGAGAAGCAGCGTGCCTGGCTGTGAAGAAGGAGGGCGGGTTTCTGGCAAGGCCATCCCTCTCCAGGAGAACTCGAAAGGAAATAGTTAAATAATCAGCCTGCAGGTCTCTAGAAAATAGTGAAGTGAGAGAAAGCATCGAGAGGTCTGTGTCGAGGCAGGTTGTTCTTAAACCAATGTAATTTCTCTCTCTGACAGAGGAAGTGGCCTAATTTATATGATACAGCTTGATTTTTTGTGAGGCTTCTGACGCCCAGCTTGGAGGGCAGCCTCATAACCAAACTTGGTGTGCGTATCCAAACTTGGCGCGTGTGCAAGGATTTGAAAAATTGCTCTTGTAGTTACCTATGGTTCACTTGATGTATGTTTCAAGTAAAATCCATGAGGGCTCAATTCAGTTCTACTTTTTAATTAATGTCTTGGATGATGTGATAGGTGGTACAGATTACAGATTAATCTGTAACGGGATTGGGGTGTAGCATTTTACGGTGGGAAGCTAGGAACCAAGACAAGCAGTACCTCACATAAAATACAGAGTAAAAAAATCACACATTACTTCTTCCAAAATACGGAAGTATATTAATGTTGTATTAATATTAATGCCAATGGCTAGAATATCTGTGTGTTTCTTTAAAGCCACAGTTTTATCCCCTGTGTGGTGCAAGCATTGAAAGACTTTAAAACAACCTATTTTTTAAACCACAAAACATTTGAAGTTGAAAAAGTTGTGCATGTTCTTCAGCAGCAGTTCAGTTTGGGAAGACTGAGTAGAAGTTGTATGTAGGTGAATCTGAAGCGTTTTTACCCATGCCATCTGACCCAGTTAAAATTGTGCAATCTGCTTTCTGTATTTCACTGTTTAAATGCTTGGTTTGCCAACAGTCATTCACCGTTGTAACTTACCCTGCATATTATGTGAAATGAATTTCTGTATTATTTTCCTTGTGATGTCTTCTTTCTGATTCACTCATAAGCATACCTCAGAGGTGGCCTTGCTCCAAGTGTGCTGCCAGCTGGCCTAAGAAGAGTAATGACTATCTGGGAAGATAAGGAGATCCAAATACAGCTGAAGTCAGCCATAAACAATGCTTTGTTGTACAATAGTGAATTCAAGTGAATAGCTGGGACAGGCATCGTTTGAAGAAGTCAACAGCACAGTGGAAAGATCAAGAAGCTTAAAGTAGAACAAGGCCCAAAACAACATGAATAGATTCTATATGAGAAAAATAATTTCTAAGAAGCTGGACTGCCCCACAGGTCTTTCATACAAAATACTGCTGTAAAGAATAGAAAACTACAGCAAGGGACACAGAAAAGTTGGAAAATAATACTGAGTCTTGAATAGGACCTGATGGAGTCCGGGTCAGCCAAAACCTTGACAGAATAACCAAAGGCTGTAGCAATGGGTTTCTATGCAAGAGTTTGACCTCCTTTGCAGGACTTTTAATATTTTCGTGGAAAAATAAGACATTAACTACTTTACTTATTGTTTATTGTTCAGGCTTTTCTAATTGTCCTCAGCTCATAGATCAGTAATAGAAATTCCTGCTATCTTGTGCTGCCTCTGCAAAAGCAGCAAACTAATGAATACCATTAACAGAATCAGGATGATATAGTTTGATTTGCAGAAATATGTTGAGGTGATAAGGTAACATAAAACAAAAATAGCTCGAACAGGTTAACTGGAGCCTCTGTTTAAATTACTGGTTTTGGTTTGGTTTTGGTTTACCAGTGAAAAATTACAACGTTGTTGCAGAAAAATATACTATTTTAAGCCTTTGAGAAGAAATTACAGGCGGTGGAGATGAAAAGCCAGTAACAAGTCACTGAAGAGTCTTTTTTAATTCGGTAGTCCAAGAGTCAGATTTGTGAGTTCCTGAAGCATGTAGTACGTGCCTGACAGTTAGGAACTGCTGCGCCAATTGGACACCCACAAGGCTATGGGCCCAGATGGGATTCACCCCAGAGTAATGAAGGAACTGGCAAATGAACTTGCCAAACCACTCTCTATTATCTACCGGCAGTCCTGGTTAACTGGAGAAGTTCCAGCTGACTGGAAACTAGCAAAGGTAACGCCCATCTACAAGAAGGGTTGGAAGGATAATCCAGGGAACTATAGGCCTGTCAGCCTGACCTCGGTGCAAGGTGATGGAACAGATCATCCTGAGTGCCATTACACGGCACATGCAGGACAATCGGGGCATCGGGGCCAGCCAACATGGATTCATGAAAGGCAGGTCCTGCTTGACCAACCTGATCTCCCTCTATGACCAAGTGACCCGCTTAGTAGATGAGGGCAGGGCTGTGGATGTAGTCTATCTAGACTTCAGCAAGGCATTCAACACTGTCTCCCACAGCATCCTCCTAGACAAACTGGCTGCCCGGGGCTTGGATGGGTGGACTCTTCGATGGGTTAAAAAGTGGCTGGATGGCCAAGCCCAGAGAGTGGTGGTGAATGGGGCAAAGTCCAACTGACGGCCGGTCACTAGCGGTGTTCCCCAGGGCTCAGTTCTGGGGCCGGTGCTGTTCAATATCTTTATAGATGATCTAGACGTAGGGATTGAGTGCACCCTCAGTAAATTTGCAGATGACACCAACCTCGGTGGCAGTGTCGATCTGCTGGAGGGTAGGAAGGCCCTACAGAGGGATCTGGACAGGTGAGACAGATGGGCCGAGACCAACGGCATGAGGTTCAACAAGAACAAGTGCCGGGTCTTACACTTTGGCCACAACAACCCCATGCAGCTCTACAGGCTCGGGGAAGAGTGGTCAGAAAGCGGCCCGGTGGAAAGAGACCTGGGGGTGCTGATCGACAGCCGGCTAAACATGAGCCAGCAGTGTGGCCAGGTGGCCAAGAAGGCCAATGGCATCCTGGCCTCTATTAGGAATAGTGTAGCCAGCCGGTCTAGGGAAGTGATTGTCCCTCTATACTCGGCACTGGTGAGGCCTCATCTTGAATAATGTGTACAGTTCTGGGCCCCGCACTTCAAGAAAGGTGTTGAGGTGTTGGAGCGAGTCCAGAGGAGGGCAACCAAGCTGGTGAAGGGTCTGGAGGGTCTGACCTATGAGGAACAGCTGAGGGAGCTGGGGTTGTTTAGCCTGGAGAAGAGGAGGCTCAGAGGTGACCTTATTGCAGTCTACAATTACCTGAAGGGAGGTTGTAGTGAAGTGGGAGTTGGCCTCTTCTCCTGGGCAACTAGCGATAGGACAAGAGGACATAGCCTCAAGCTTCGCCAGGGGAGGTTCAGGTTAGACATTAGGAAGCATTTCTTTTCAGAAAGGGTCATTAGACATTGGAACGGGCTGCCCAGGGAGGTGGTGGAGTGACCATCTCTGGATGTGTTTAAGAAAAGACTGGACATGGCCCTTAGTGCCATGGTCTAGTTGACAGGGTGGTGTCAGGGCAATGGTTTGACTCAGTGATCCCAGAGGTCTCTTCCAACCTGATTGATTCTGTGATTCTGTGAACTGTTCATGGTCTTTTTCAGTCTATTGTGAAAAGGTCTGAAGTACAAACAAACATGTAATTATCTTACAGGAAAAAAAATTGTCTCTGAGTGTCGTTGTCACTTTTTATAGCAGCTCTAGACTTTAAGTCAGAAATCCCTCAAAAAATGGAAAGAGCAGCTCTTAAAAAGGAAAACCAGTATACTTACCCATCTTCAGAATTTGAGGAGGAACATCAATTTTGAGCGGCTTAATTAGCCTACAGGGTGTATTTTTTTGTATTAGTACGCATCTCAGTTCATTCAGGACTGTTGAAGGGTTATAGACTGACTGTGCTCCAAATATGTATACTCATTAAAGGTTAGGGGAGATAAATCTAGGCTATAGGGAGGACATTACCCCATTAGGCAGGTTTCTGGTGATGAATGGATCCTATCCAACCATCCAGAGTGGGCTGCAGAAATATTGAGGTAAAGTGCCATGCCTTGTCTGCACCAGACTCAGGCTAATGGAGGTATTAGAGGAGGTGGAAGCGACAGTAAGGAAAAAATGTACTCTGCACTTTATGCTATCACTGTAATGATCTCATAACAGATTTCTGAAATTGATTCTGAATGTTGAAGAACGATGGTAATTACTTTTATCAGCCAGTAATCAATAAGTTCAGTCTATGTATCAAAAATGAAATAATTCTTTTTTTCCTTTTCAGCTATACTAAGTGTCGAGTGACAGATTTCCCCCTTCACATTTCTATTTATGTGCCTTAGCTGGCCTAATTATTACCAGTGTCCTCTAGAGCCTTGAGTAATAATTCTTATTGGCAGCAGTAATACTGTCTGCTGAAGAAAAAATTAATCAGCTCCAGGCTTACCTTCTGCTGATACTAAAAAAGTTCCTCATGATCTTTCTCTTTTATGAACTTGAATAAAAGAATATAAAATACTGGGAAATTTGTATTACAGAGCTAACAGAGGAAGATTCAGTGTAACACCTCTTAGCAGGGAAGGCTTACAAAAAAACCAGACTGCTATTTATTTAGCAGATAGCCACACCCTCAAATAAAGCATTTTTATACCAGTAAAGTATCTCCAAATTTATAAAAAATATGTGCATCTTACTTTAAGAAAGCCTATCCTCTTACTCAAGGAGACTGGGTTATTCAATTCAGTGTACCAATACTGTCTAAGAAAAATGTGGAGAAGTCATCCAATGATCAAATAGTATGGAAAAGGATGGTGAAGTATGGGGACTCCCTGAAGTCTGCTCAGTCTATTTCAGAGTTCCCTTGTGAAGGTGAAGTGGGAAATAGAGATGCAGTGAGCACCCAGGAGCTTTCACTCAACAAACCATGGCTTCAGCAAAGCAAGTTCTTCATCTCGCGAGACTGGGAACACTGACATGTAGCTGTGTCATGTCAGATACCATGACATCTCTTCTTCAACTTATAAGATTTCCAACTTGTCTAATTAGACCTTGAGAGCATTTCTGATGTACAAGGTATATCTTCTGTTATTATTGTAGTCTAGATACCTAGAAAGGATAGTTTGTCACAAGTGGTATGAGGTGTATGTGAGGAGAAAGCATTGTGCCACCTTTGTCCATATTAAAAAAAAAAAAAAGTTTTGCAAAAACCTGTGGAAAAGAGCACAACATACATAAAACAAAATGGTATTTGCATACCCTAGGTAGTAAAAGACAATAAGGTGCAGAAACTGTTCAAGGGACGGCTACTTGCAGTGACTGGAGTATATAATCTTCAATACAATCAGAAACTGGAGTACATGTAAAATGGATGTTATCTGTCATGATGTTAAATATTTTGCAGAAGAACATGATTTTAAACAAAGTATTTTCTTATTCTGTGGGAGTTTATTGTATAAGTGCAGCAAGGAAATACAATTTGTGGTCTGTCTTTCCTGCATATCTTCCTCCCAACATGATCTTTCTGAATAGACGGCTCAAGGCTGCAGGCTACCCTCAGCCTCGAGGATGGATGGAAAGACATGAGAATCAAGAATGTTCTCTTGGGTTTCCCAAGGACTTGCCAGTGCACATCTCGGACTCCATAGCCATTGCAAATGACACTGCCGGTCGTGTGGCAGTCTCCGAGAGGGGGAGAGGCAGGATCGCAGTGGTTAGGAGGCATGGAGGATCTCTGTATCACTTCTGAATTTGTGGGAACAGAGAGGAACTGCCTTTCTTGCCTTGTTCTGATAATAGCAAAAAAGAGGTTATTTTTAAAAACTTTTTGAAAAGAGTGGGTAAACATCCAGTTTACAGTACAGCTGATTTTTTCTGGTCCTTGCATGCCCGGATGCAGCTATTTGGGCTATGTTGGTGCTATCCCTGAACAAGGCATCTGACACACTCACCTGGCACGGTTTAAAGCTGGCCTGGCTATTAACCAGGTGGCAGATTTAATTGGTGCCCAACGTGGGGCTCGAGAGAAGCTCCAACAGGTTGCTCTGATAAGTTGAATCCTGGCTCTGGTGGGAGGAGACCCGGAGAGCTCAGCTGAGAGAGTATCAGATTTCTTCCTTTGAGATTTACGAGGGGTTGGAAATTAAAACAGATAGTGAAAATGGTGATGTCATTTTTGAATGCTGTGTTATCTTGTCTTTTTATAGAGTTTCTTTCACAATTGAGTATTGCAATGATGCCTTACCTGCCGTGGGCACTGTGTTATTGCTTGCTTCTTATGAATGTTTACATGCAGTTTAGCAGTGGGCGCTGGTCGAAATGTATTGTTTTGGTATGGGGTTTGATACTGATTTATGCTGTGATAAACTGGGCAGTTAATATTCCGATGTCTTATCTCTATGACACAATGATGGGCAGCTTTAATCGCGAATCAGTAGCAGCAACTTCATCTGCACACTCCAGGTGTCCTTTAGCTGATTCTGTTAATGATTACACTTCCAGTTTTACTTTGGGAAATAGCACCTTCTCCTTTTCTGCCAAGCTGATTCCACTAGATTTTGCGAAATTAGGATGGTGCTGTCTAGGTGGCATGTTTTTATTTTCGGTTGTCCTGAATGTGTTTCTGATGTGGGATAAGATTAAATATCGGTGCAGGGACAGTTGTAGGTGTTATGCAGCCACCTCAGATCCTACAGTGTGTACTGCCACTACAGCCACTAAACCCACTGAAACCTCGGCAGCCTGTACCACAGCTGCTACACCCCCCAAGATGGCCACTGCAGCTACTCAGACTCTCAGCACTCCCACGACAGCCACTGCATCCAATCCATTCCTTAATTAGGGGGGCCCTGCCTCCAGCCAGGTGGAGGAGAGGGACAACCGAGTTTATTGGACTGTGTGGATTCGATGGCCTGGCACATCAAAACCACAAAGGTATCGAGCCTTGGTAGACACTGGTGCACAGTGTACCCTAATGCCATCGGATCATAAAGGGGCAGAATCTGTCAGTATTTCAGGAGTAACAGGAGGATCTCAAGTGTTATCTGTATTGGAGGCTGAAGTGAGCCTAACTAAAAATGAATGGAAAAAGCACCCCATTGTGACTGGCCCAGATGCTCCGTGCATCCTTGGCATAGACTACCTCAAGAGAGGGTGTTTTAAGGACCCAAAAGGGTATAGATGGGCCTTTGGTATAGCAGCTGTAGAGACTGAGGACATTAAACAGCTGTTTACCTTGCCTGGCCTCTCAGAAGATCCTTCTGTTGTGGGGTTGCTGAAGGTTGAAGAACAACAGGTGCCAATTGCTACTACCACGGTGCACCGACGACAATATCGCACCAATCGAGACTCCCTGATCCCCATTCATAAACTAATTAGACAATTAGAAAATCAAGGAGTGATTGGCAAGACTCGCTCACCCTTTAATAGTCCTATATGGCCAGTGCGAAAGTCTGATGGAGAATGGAGATTAACTGTGGACTATCGTGGCCTAAATGAAGTTACGCCACCGCTGAGTGCTGCTGTGCCAGACATGCTAGAACTTCAATACGAACTGGAGTCAAAGGCAGCCAAGTGGTATGCCACCATAGACATTGCTAATGCATTTTTCTCCATTCCTTTGGCACCAAAGTGCAGGCCACAGTTTGCTTTTACCTGGAGAGGTATCCAGTACACCTGGAATCGACTGCCCCAGGGGTGGAAACACAGTCCTACTATTTGCCATGGACTGATCCAGACTGCACTAGAAAAGGGTGGAGCTCCAGAACATTTGCAATACATTGATGACATCATTGTATGGGGTGATACAGCAGCAGAAGTTTTTGACAAAGGGGAGAAAATAATCCAAATTCTTCTGAAAGCTGGTTTTGCCATAAAAAGAGGCAAGGTCAAGGTACCTGCCCGGGAGATCCAGTTTTTAAGGATTAAATGGCAAGATGGGCGTCGCCAGATCCCGATAGAGGTGATCAACAAAATAACAGCTATGTCCCCACCAACTAACAAAAAGGAAACACAAGCCTTCTTAGGCGTTGTGGGTTTCTGGAGAATGCATATTCCAGATTACAGCCAGATTGTACACCCTCTTTATCAAGTGACCAGAAAGAAGAATGATTTTCAGTGGGGCCCTGAACAACAACAGGCTTTTGAACAGATTAAACAAGAGATTGTGCATGCAGTAGCCCTTGGACCAGTCTGTACGGGACAAGATGTTAAAAATGTGCTCTACACTGCAGCTGGGGACAATGGTCCTACCTGGAGCCTCTGGCAGAAAGTACCAGGGGAGACTCAAGGTCGACCCCTAGGATTTTGGAGTCGAGCATACAAGGGCTCCGAGGCCAATTACACCCCAACTGAAAAAGAGATACTGGCAGCATATGAAGGAGTTAGAGCTGCTTCAGAGGTAATTGGTACTGAAGCACAACTTCTTCTAGCACCTTGATTACCAGTACTAGGCTGGATGTTCAAGGGTAAGGTTCCCACTACCCATCATGCAACTGATGCGACGTGGAGTAAATGGATTGCATTAATTACACAGAGGGCTCGAATAGGAAACCCTAATCGCCCAGGAATCTTAGAAGTGATCATGGACTGGCCAGACGGCAAAGACTTTGGAATGCCACCAGAAAAGGAGGTAACACGTGCTGAAGAAGCCCCACCATATAATGAATTACCAGAGGATGAGAAGCAGTATGTCCTGTTCACCGATGGATCCTGCCGTCTTGTAGGAAAGAATCGGAAGTGGAAAGCTGCTGTATGGGGTCCCATACGACGAGTCACAGAAGCCACAGAAGGACAAGGTGAATCAAGTCAATTCGCAGAGGTAAAAGCCATCCAGCTGGCTTTAGACATTGCTGAACGAGAAGAGTGGCCAAGGCTGTATCTTTATACTGACTCATGGATGGTGGCAAATGCCTTGTGGGGGTGGTTAAAGCAGTGGAAGCGAAGCAACTGGCAGCGCAAAGGTAAACCTATTTGGGCTGCTGAATTGTGGCAAGATATTGCTGCTTGGCTAGAGAAACTAGTCGTGAAGGTACGTCATGTAGATGCTCACGTACCTAAAAGTCGGGCAACTGAGGAACATCGAAACAACCAACAAGCGGATCAAGCTGCTAAAGTGTTCCAAATAGATTTGGACTGGGAACACAAAGGTGAACTATTTTTAGCTCGGTGGGCTCATGACACTTCAGGTCATCAAGGGAGAGATGCAACATACAGATGGGCTCGTGACCGAGGGGTGGACTTAACCATGGACTCTATTGCACAGGTTATCCATGATTGTGAAACATGCGCCGCAATTAAGCAAGCCAAACGGTTAAAACCTCTCTGGTGTGGGGGGCGGTGGTTGAAATATAAATATGGGGAGGCCTGGCAAATTGACTATATCACACTCCCTCAAACCCGCCAGGGTAAACGCTATGTGCTTACCATGGTGGAAGCGACCCCCGGATGGTTGGAAACATACGCTGTGCCCCATGCCACTGCCCGGAACACTATTCTGGGCCTCGAAAAGCAAATCTTGTGGCGACATGGCACACCAGAGAGAATTGAGTCGGACAATGGGACTCATTTCAAAAATAGTCTCATAGACAACTGGGCCAAAGAGCATGGCATCGAATGGGTATATCACATCCCCTATCATGCACCAGCCTCTGGGAAAATTGAACGGTATAATGGGCTGTTAAAAACTACCCTGAAAGCAATGGGGGGTGGAACCTTTAAAAACTGGGATAAGCATTTGGCACAAGCTACCTGGTTAGTTAACACCAGGGGATCTATCAATCGAGCTGGCCCTGCTCGGTCAGACCTTCTACATACAGTAGAAGGAGATAAAGTCCCTGTGGTGCATGAAAGGAATCTATTGGGAAAAACTGTCTGGATTCTTCCTGCAACGGGCAAAGGTAAACCCATTCGTGGGATTGCTTTTGCTCAGGGACCTGGATGTACTTGGTGGGTGATGTTGCAAGATGGTGAAGTCCGATGTGTCCCTGAAGGTGATCTGATTCTGGGTGAGACTACTTAATTCTGAAGTGTACGTTGTTACTGCATAAGTGTCTTTCAGGTTAAGACAGTTGTGATGAGACCGGAACTAGCTTCATCAAGTGGCACCCAGTAACCTCCTCGAGTCTGACATCTTTAACCTGCAACCCGTGGGCACGAACCATGACAAAAGAGAGACTGCTAGCCAGAGAGACTGCTGAGAGACTGCTAGCCAGATGGAAACCCACAATCCTGAACTAAATGAACTTGATGAACTTTTTGCATAAAGATGAATCATAAACTAGTGATATGTATATATATATTTGAAAATGAAAAGGTAGTGGTGATCTGAGTATGACGTGAATGGTATGGAATAAGGGGTGGAATGTCCTGGTTTGGCCCAAACCAGGCCAATTAGTCTTAGAGAAACCAAGGTCACTGCTAAATTCCTCACTGCTTATGAGTGAAGAGCCGAAGGGTGTCGCACCTGCAGGGAGGAGCAGATGGGGCAGGTGGCCCAGAATTGACCAACGAGGTATTCCATCCCATACACGTCATTCTCACTTTCCTATTTATCACTAACCCACTGCCTCCTGGAGGTGGGGCCCAGGAGGGAGGGGCCCTCCTGTCTCCCACTGATTGGTACCAGCTTTGCCAATTCTCCAGTTAAAAGCCTGCAGGTGTGATGGCAGGGGGAGCTACTGCATTTTGCCCTCTGCTCGTGCTGGGGGGAGCTACTGCATTTTCCCGTCTGCTTGTGCTGGGGGGAGCAACTCTGCCTGAGGAGGATTTCCAAGCTCTCAGTCTTGGTTTTGTATATATTTGTATATATTTGATTATTTCTATTATTATTGTTATTATACTCTTTTTCATTATTATAGTTTATTAAAACTGTTTTAACTTTCCAACCCATAAGTCTCTCTCCCTTTTCCCTTTCCCTTAGGGGGGGGGAGAGGGTTAACAGAGAGCATCTGCCACCTGGTTAATAGCCAGCCCAGCTTTAAACCGTGACACATGCCTTTCCCTTTACGTCACTTTGGACAGGTCACCTCTGGCCTTACCTCACCTTCTAGGTTTTCTCTGGGTTTTAAAAACTTCTCTTGAGTTTTTTAATCTCCCATACACTGATTTAAGAGTGTTTGGGAGACAAAAAACTTCAAGAGAATACAATCTCCACAGCTACTAGATACACCTTTGCACTTACCTTGCAGTGCCATCTACAGTCGAAAAACGCTTCTGACACTCAGACGACCCCACCGTATTGTTTGGTTAACAGCTCGCAGGTTTCACAGAGTAGTTCTGCAACAAAAAACTGTAGCACCGCAGTTTTCTTCACACGCAGAGCTTGTCGAGTGCATGCTCAGGACTCAAGGCAGTTCTCTTGAGCCAGTCTCAGCTATGCCAGTGGCTCACTGAATACTGCGTGAGGCAGTGGGGAAAATACTCATCCGTCCTCACTCCCAGCATGGTCTGTCTCCATGCAGAATCAGAATAAGCTCCTTTGCTAGGACTGCTGAAAATAGGAATTTGACTTACCTCCTTTAAGTTGTCCCTTGTATGAGCCTGTGTCTGACCACTGACTCCCCTGCAAAATAGGGGAATTATGATTCTGGCTATCCAAAGTGTGTTGAAAACTATGAATGAAAGGCTGTATTAGAAATGGTAATTAGTTCAGTACTTACAATTTAAGATTCACTTTTGCTTTGGTGTATGAAGATGCAAGTGAAACTATAAAAGGCATGAGTAGAGTTTCTTTTTCTACAATTTTTAAAACAAAGGTATGCCAAATTGTAGAGGAAAAATAAACCTTAAAAAGGTTAATTTTTCCTCTCACATATTTCCGACCTACCCAGCTATCATTTGGGCCCACTTTAAAAAGATTGTGCATATGTACATTGAATTCCAGGCAGGAATTTTTGATTAATAGCTTTCAACTTTAATTCTTGCAACTTTGATACATCTGTCTGAGTTTCTGCTAAGGATTCTAATAGCAAAAGCCAAGCAGCAGCATATCTATGAACTGCGATTCTAATGGACATGAACGCACGCTATTTCACACTGTTTTTCTATCCTGTCACCATAGAACTGTGGCCATGGCCTTTTAGTTTACTGAAGATTTATGAGCATTTTTCCATTATATAAAAATTGCATTTTCATATGCTCTTCAATGCTTATTGAAAAAGAAATTAGGTGAAGTGGTTGATTAGAAGTCATGATGGAAATGATTATTTGTATGATTTGTTCTGGTTTCACAAGGAGGATGCATGATATTTGATTGATTGATTGCATACACTCTGCTGATTGTAAATTTTGATAAAGTAATTCCAAGTTTGGTGTAATTGTTTCTTATTATTTAATCTTTTTACTTTCAGGTATGAAAACTGAAGTGGACTTCTGTCTCGTCTACTAGCACTGGTTGCTGCAGTGTGCACACCCAGTATCAGACTGCAAGCAAAAAGGAGTGTTTTAACAGAACTGTAGGCCAAAAGATCATAAATGTGTGAGACAGCATGAATTGAACCTCTGCTTGCTTTCCCAAATAGACACTTAATTCAATGACCTGGTTCTAGGGCCTGAGATTAAGACCTCCAAAAAAGGGAGGCCAACTGTGGCGTATCTCACTGCCACATACGGTTGTTTCTCATTTTCCTAAAAGTTTGCCCACAAGGATCAAGCCAGTTCCTATACGTACATTCATTGTCAACTCCTCAGTGCTGCTGGGCAACCACGTGTGCTGTCTGCAGGTATGCTCCTCTCTTCTGTTCTGACCAAGGGAATACATCTCACGCTGCCTAATGATGAATCGAAGATGATGATCTACATCTTCATGACTGGTAGGCTGCATTTTTGTAATGCAGTGAACACACCAGAGCACAGTAGCTCAAACATAAGCAAAGTGAAGCTATTTGAAAAACATAAAAAGTATGTTTGTGTGATTTTTTTTTTTCCTATCTTGTCTTTTTTAAAATATCCTGGTTGTTGAATTGTTCCTGTTAGCTTTGCTTACTGAGACAACATTCTCCACTCACTATACCAGTTCCCCACAAAGCACAAATTCATAGTCCTTATGCTCATGTAATTTGACTTTCTGTGTCAGGCTAGCTTAAGGAACACTTCTTTCTTGAAAGATACCAATCTCCCTTTATGATTTCACTACACAGGAAATATTTTTAGGTGTGCAAAGGGCAAATCTTTCTTAGCAACTGAACTAAAAGCATGGACCTCTTAGAATCATAGAATAATAGAATGGTTTGGGTTGGAAGGGACCTTAAAGATCATCTAGTTCCAACCCCCCTGCCACAGGCAGGCACACCTTTCCACTAGACCAGGTTGCTCAAAGCCCCATCCAACCTGGCCTTAAACGCAGCCAGGGAGGGGGCAGCCACAACTTCTCTGGGCAACCTGTTCCAGTGTCTCACCACCCTCACAGGAAAGAATTTCTTCCTAATATCTAATCTAAACCTACCCTCTCTCAGTTTAAAACCATTCCCCCTCATCCTGTCACTATTTGTCCTTGTAAAAAGCCCCTCTCCTGCTTTCCTGCAGGCCCCCTTCAGATACTGGAAGGCTGCTATGAGGTCTCCCTGGAGCCTTCTCTTCTCCAGGCTGAAGAGCCCCAACTCTCTCAGGCTGTCTTCATAGGAGAGGTGCTCCAGCCCTCTGATCATCTTCGTGGCCCTCCTCTGGACTCGCTCCAACATCTCCATGTCCTTCTTATGTTAGTGGCCCCAGAGCTGAACGCAGTACTCCAGGTGGGGTCTCATGAGAGTGGAGTAAAGGGGCAGTATCACCTCCCTCAACCTGCTGGCCACGCTTCTTTTGATGCAGCCCAGGATACAGTTGGCCTTCTGGGCTGCAAGCGCACATTGCCGGCTCATGTTGAGCTTCTCATCAACCATCCCCGCCAAGTCCTTCTCCTCAGGGCTGCTCTCAATCCATTCTCCACTCAGCCTGTATTTGTTCTTGGGATTGCCCCGATCCACATGCAGGACCTTGCACTTGGCCTTGTACTTCATGTGGTTCACACAGGCCCAGTTCTCAAGCCTGTCAAGGTCCCTCTGGATGGCATCCCTTCCCTCCAGCGTGTCGACCACACCGCACAGCTTGGTGTTGTCGGCAAACTTCCTGAGGGCGCGCTCAATCCCACTGTCCGTGTCGCTGACAAAGATGTTAAACAGGACCACTCCCAATACCGACCCCTGAGAAACACCACTCATCACTGGTGTCCACTTGGATATTGAGCCGTTGACTGTAACTCTTTGAGTGCGACCATCCAGCCAATTCCTTATCCACCAAGTGGTCCATCCGTCAAGTCCATGTCTCCAATTTAGAGACAAGGATGTCATGCGGGACAGTGTCAAATGCTTTGCACATGTCCAGGTAGATGACATCAGTTGCTCTTCTCCTATCCACCAGTGCTGTAACCCCGTCATAGAAGGCCACCAAATTTGTCAGGCATGATTTGCCCTTAGTGAAGCCATGTTGGCTGTCACCAATCACCTCCTTGATTTCTGTGTGCCTCAGTATAGTTTCCAAGAGGGTCTGCTCCATGATCTTGCCAGGCACAGAGGTGAGACTGACTGGCCTGTAGTTCCCCGGGTCTTCCTTTTTTCCCTTCTTGAAGATGGGGGTTATGTTTCCCCTTTTCCAGTCAGTGGGAACTTCACCAGACTGCCACAACTTCTCAAAAATGATGGATAGCGGCTTAGCAACTTCATCTGCCAGTTCCCTCAGGAGCCGTGGATGCACCTCATCAGGTCCCATGGACTTGTGCACCTTCGGGTTCCTTAGATGGTCTCGCACGTGATCTTCTCCTACAGTGGGTGGTTCATCCTTCCAGTCCCTGCCTCTGCCTTCTGCGACTTGGGTGGTGAGGCTAGAGCTCTTGCCAGTGAAGACTGAGGCAAAAAAGTCTTTGAGTACCTCAGCTTTCTCCATATCTTGGGTAACCAGGTCTCCCATTTCCTTCCGGAGAGGGCCCACATTTTCCCTACTCTTCCTTTTATCACTGACATACCTATAGAAGCATTTCTTGTTGCCCTTGACATCCCTGGCCAGATTTAATTCTGTCAGGGCTTTAGCTTTCCTAACCTGGTCCCTGGCTTCTCGCACAATTTCCTTGTATTCCTCCCAGGCTACCTGCCCTTGCTTCCCCCCTCTGTAGGCTTCCTTCTTGTGCCTGAGTTTATCCAGGAACTCCTTGTTCATCCATGCAGGCCTTCTGGCCTTTTTGCCTGCCTTCCTCTTTGTCAGGATGCATCGCTCCTGAGCCTGGAGGAGGTGGTCCTTGAATACTAACTAGCTTTCTTGGGCCCCTCTTCCCTCCAGGGCTTTATCCCAAGGGACTTTCCCAAGCAGGTGCCTGAAGAGGCCAAAGTCTGCTCTCCTGAAATCCAGGGTGGTGGGCTGGCTGCGTGCCCTTCTTGCTGCCCTATGGATCTTGAACTCCACCATTTCATGGTCACTGCAGCCAAGGCTACCCTTGAGCTTCACATCCCCACCAGTCCCTCCTTGTTGGTGTGAACAAGGTCCAGCATGGCACCTCTCCTCGTCGGCTCCTCTGTCACTTGGAGAAGGAAGTTGTCATCCAGAAGCAACACGGAAGGAAGTTGTCTTCCTCCAGAGCAACACGGATGGCCTCATCATCTCCTGTGCAAACTGCTAGAAGTACTCCCTCATCTGTTCTGGGTGGAAAAAGTCTTCAAGTCGCCTCCAGGGAGGCCTCCCAAAAAGGTACAAATCTGTGGATCAGTCAATTATCAGTGTGTAAAGGGGCTGGCTAGCTGTCCAGCTCAGCGCAGCTGCTGCTGCTCTCTCAAGGGCCTCGTACGTATTTTGCCACTAGATGACACTGTCGAGACGCATTTGTTCTCCTTCCATTCTGCCTCTCCAAACGTACTCAGGAAAAACAAGTTTAAAAAATGGCAAGTTATATTTGTTAGTAGCATTTTGAAAAGCTTTATTCTTAAAACATGAGGGGAAAATGCAATTGAAGAAGCTAACATTTCTAGCGAATATGATATAGTTTCCTGAAGCAGAACAAGGGAAAAATCTTTTCAGACTATTGCAAGTAAATGAGTTCATTTTGTATTTAGCTGTTTAAAATTATTATGGTACTATTTAGAGACAGAGTGAATTTATTTCACCTAATCACAAGCCTATTCAAATATTACAGAATTAAAATTAGAGAGAGAAGGTGGCATGTGAGATTTCTATTTAATCACGCCAGGAAAAAATATTAGTTCTTCCCTAGTTTTGCCAAAGTCCTCTTATCTGGGAATATATGCTTTCCTCGCTCATCTGAGAAACCTCTGTTCCTTCTCACATGAAAGACAGTTAAAAACCAACAGCCAGGAAAAAAAAGAAAGGAGCCCATAAGTTGGACCATTCTTTCCCCTTCTTTTTCCAATAGGGAAGAAAATAAAAAGTCTCATTACGCTGAAGGTATTGTCTGGAGTAGGAGGACTCCATCCGGCTATGTGATTGGGACTAGAGCAAATTTGCAATCCTATTTCTAGGCCTCGAAAACTGAAATCATCCCTCAGTGATGTGCAGTTCTCCTTCTGAAGCAGAATGTGTCCACATGCTCCCACATTTGTTTGGTCCGGTGGTTATCTGAGCAGCTATCCTTGTGCTAAATATTACTCAGATCCTGCCAAGATACCTGCAGGCAGCAGGACCATTTCCAGGCTCAGGCAGGCTAGCAGAACAGGGAGAATGACCTGAAGTGCCGACTGAGAAATAGTGACATTCTGCTGTAATTACGATGCCATTTTGAGCAAACATGAGCCTAGTTTAATTTGGCATCATTTGGAAGGGAAATAAAAGGACTTGTGCTCAGAATGTGTAAGTGGAAATTCAGTGAATGTTCAGTACTTTGAAAACTGAAATAACACCTGTAGTGTTTCAAATTCAAAAAGTTATTAAAAATGCAGAGACATTCATTCATTCTTCATTTTTAAAAGTCTTTTTTACCATGCATACATCTTCCCTAGCTGTTGCTGCTTGAGAGTTTGGTCAGCAGTAAATTGCTTCCAGAATATGTGGCTGCTGCTTATTGAAAAACAGTCTTATCAGCTTGATGCTTTTTAAAATCTTTTTTAAACAGAATAAACCTGTGAGGACAGATTACATACAGGACTGGATTAAGTTTTTACCAAGTCAGTAAGTATTTGCTCAGGTCAGTGAAGATATTGTAGACCCACATCACTGGATCTACACTACCTCCTGAAGTAATGTGGATTTTAAAAATACTCTCTTTTTAATCCAAATCAGACCAGATCTTGTTTTCAGCAGAACCTCACAAACCTACTTGAGCACAACTGAGCAAACTGCAGCACAGACATGGAAATGAATGTTTAGGGCAGAGGAAAGGATGGAGAGGCAGGAATTTCGTAGGCATAAAACATTGTGAACACCACCATAGTCTGTTACACAGCTCACAGCATCCTTCCAACACCTTTCTTATCAGCAATAACACTGAAACACTAGCATAATACTGCCCAGACCACAAACGGATGTTTTAGCAGAGGTATGTAACATTTTCCAGATAAGTGGTAAAATACTTCAGAATCACTGTGACAGCCAGGAAGCTCCAAGTCAGCTCACAATACTAATTCCTTTTCAGCTGCTTTGCATAACAACAGTGTAAATGTAGTAGGGACCACCAAGAGCACAGACTCTTTGTCCTGCAAAATAGTACAGAAAAAGATTAGGTAATAAAAATTCACAGATGAAAATGTTTATTAAAAAAAAGACCAGAGGCAACTCTCAGCTATAAGTGCAGAGTATCAGTTCACCCACCGATGATGCGGTTAAGAAAACCCCAGGCCCGTTCACTGTCTGGGGTGGTGGGATCCCCGGCTGTGAGACTCTGCCTGCCCCAGGGGAGCCTCTGCACTCCGGCCCCTGGCCCCGCTGTGCCCTGACATTTGCTTTTTCTTGAGGGCCATACTGGGGAGAGTAGGAAGAGCTATTTTGCCACTTTTTATTCCCCACTAATGGTCGTTTCTCTCTGAACATACCCATTTGTTTGCCAGGTACTCTTCCTTGCTCCCTCAGCTCTATTTTTATAGAAAATAGTAGGAAGGAAGAAATAAATATCATTTTTCATGCCAAAGCTCATTAAGCAAATTTGGTTCAGTTCCCCAAAAAAAAAAAAAAAAGAGAAAAGGAAAGGAAAAAAGTAACTCAGGAGCCAGTTTTTCCCCATACTTCAGTAGCATCCTTAATGAGCTGACCTGTGAGAAATTATTTTTGTCTACCTTTTAGTTCCCTTAGTAAAGAGTTTGCAGCAATGTCTCACCTCAGCATTGTCTTATGTCTTGGCTCAGCTATATGGCAGCACAACGAAACCTTTATTATGTTCTTACCATTGCAGGCACATTTTATGCTAAGTGGCATTATGCTATCCTTCCACCAAAGCAGTAAAAACAAGGCTGGGGCAAAAGATAGTCAGAGGTGGTATTCTGAGATTAGAGACCCACTAAGGAATTTTCAAGTGAATGGTGTTGCACAGCTGTGAAAGGGATGAGACACAATATGCAATTTTTGTAATAAACAGGTCCAAATAGATTGGGTTTAATGGTATCATGTAGTCAATGTGATCATTCACTGGTTACTCTGTAGGACATTGCTGTTACAAGCCGTCCTCAGGGTCCTTTTCTTTCTGCAGCCTGCTTTTATATGACTTAAAGCTTTGTGCTCAGCCTTTTTCAGCCTGAGCAGGTTACAGCCAGCTTTTTCTCATTCCTTCAGATGAAGAGCTCTGTATTACCAGTACTGGCAGCGTCCTTGCACAACTGCATTTTCCCTGTCCTCACACATAGCCAAACACCAAAGCTGGCATAACTTTATGCAAAGGAAAGGCTGGAAAGAATGAAAATAACAGAAAACTTCTTTTATAAAGGCAGCTTCTGAAAAGCAAGAAGCTTAATCTGTCTGCTCCAGTCTCTTAAGGAGCATCTCCCTTTAACAGCTAATAAATCTCTGAATTGGGACTCAGCTGCTCCTCACATAAAAATGGCATATGCCACTGAACCTTCAGATGCCTCACCACCTACAGATATTTTAAACTCAAAAGCACTCACAAAAAGTCGTGTCTGGATGGTATAAGACTTAAGCATAGTTTCTCTCTCTCCCTGGGACTTTATTATCTCCTATCTTGCTCTTTATATTACTTGTACCTTCTAATTTATCTCTTTGTAAATCATTGCCATTTTGGTAAGGTGACACTGTACATGCACCTGTAAGTGGCTGCATAGGATATAAATTAGGAGAAGATTAGGTCTGTGGTTCCAATCTGTCCTGCAGAAGGAAAAAACAATCTAGCAAGAAAAGGAGAATAGGAATTACTAGCTGCCTAGGATAGCAGAAGATAAACAAAACTATTATTCTCCCATCAGTCAAGGAAGCAGAAAAAAGTATTCTGCAGTGATCCCGGATGCTTCATTTAGAATTGCTTTTCACAGATCCCAAAATGTAGGTATCTAATAAAAGCAAGTCCATAAAAATGCTTTCAGGAGTTTTTCCTGAAAGCATATGAGCCAATGTCATCCTGTTACCTTCAACAAAGCGCTCAGTCACTAATAAACAGCATTGATTCATTCTATAGCATTCTTACATGGCACTTAGCAGTATTTGCCTATGGACAGCAAGCACAGCAATGCCTATAACAATATAGCTGAAACGTTAGGCATCTGCCTCATGCACCTGAAAAAACTGGTAGGGAGCAGATTTCTTCTCTCAGTCCAAGAAAAAATACTCCCAGTGCATCTCTCATGCTGCAAGAGGAGTACTGAAAAGATTAATGCTTCTGAATAAGGAAGCCAGGCTATCAACAGCTGCCCGTGCTGCTTGTGCGAGGAGAGAGGAAGGCGTTCCTTTGCTGTCCTTTGCCTCCTGGGGGACATGACAGCCTCCCTGTAAGACTACAGCTGCTGGAAAAAGCTCAGGTCTGTGACTCTGTAACATGTCTAATTGGTCTTTTTTTACCAATATGTGTACTAAAATCATGCAGCACGATGAATTTATACTGTGCACAAACACTATTTATAGTGTTTGTGCATAGTTCAGACATACATATATACAGCTTATAATATAATCATATACACCAATGCTAGTCAGACTTTCTACGTGCAGCTAACCAAACGGGGCTGACTCAAAGTACTACAGCTATGATCCCTTCACAAGCCGTTTTACCTCAGAACACTTTTTTTGTTTCCCATTATATCTATCCCCTATGCCCAATTATATCAACATTTTAATTCTCTAAAGTAAGATAAACACATAAATCCCAATACTCCTTATGAAGGATTTCGATAAAAATGAAAGAAGAAAAAAAAAATTTTGCACAAGGTTATCACTGTCAGCTTGTTCAAAATGTAAGTTTTGAAGCTATCCTGTGAGAAATACTGTTAATAACAAAAACTGACTCAACTGGGTTCATAAATCTGTTGATTACCTTGAAACATTAATACTTAATGCATCTGTTGTATTGTCTAGAGGCTGCTCTTTATGGTGAGTTAAAGAAAAGCATTGGACATCTCCAGGATGCTTTACACGTCACAGCAGCTTTTTAACAGCTGAAGAGCTACTTTGTCCATAAGGGGAGTATCAGAGAGCCGTGGAAGTTGTAGACACATTTAGCATACCGAAGTACCAAAGAGGAACTACGTCAGTAATAAAATAGCATGACCTAAGCAACACGATCTGGTGAATAGCTTTAATCAGGCTCCCAGAAAAGTCCAGAAAGGTAAGAGAGAAACTTCTAAGGGACAGCAATGGATTAAAAAAGCTCAGCACTAGCCTAACCCAGCTGGTATGGAAATCAGTGCCTTCCAGAGGAAGGAAGCAGTGGGATGGAGGTTTTTTTAAAACAGTACCTGTAGTCCTTTCTTATTCACTCTTTTCCTAAAGTAAGATTTTCTCATGGGGTGAGAAATAAGCACCACATTATCCCAAGCATCTAGATTTCTGTTACTTTTACACTGAATAACAGGCAAGTAGAAATATTTCAATTGATACAAATGCTAATATAGGGCTGGTCTTTCGGTCTCTGTATAGACGGTTCCCACTTTGGAGTGCAACTCACTTCATGTGACTCAGCTAGGAACGGAAATGTAACATATGGAGCTGTGTGTAGGATCAGCACTGAAACTTAGTCAAGCAGCTTCTGTAATTTTAAATCCATTCTGACCCACCAGAGTTATTCCCTTCCTATAATTAAGTCTATCGTAACTGTAACAGGAGCCGTATCTGAAGTTGGGGAAATGCTACTTTAGCAAAAAGAATATGATAAAAACTGCCTCATCAGAAGTGGAAAATATTCAAAGGTATTAACTTTTGAAAAAGAAACACTAAACAAGTTATTTAAGCTGTCAGAATAATCCTTTTCCTTATTTTCACATTATTGTGTTTATACAAGAACCATCTTGTAAGCAAAATAATGTATTCTATAATTTGCATTTAACATTTCACCTGAAATAATTTCCATCCATTGCAACAAAAGCAGGTTTTTTACTTCTGCTCCACATAATGCATCCCTGGGCTTCTCAAGCTGCCAGGTATTTTATATGACATGCTTATAGCAAAAAAAGAAAAAAATTACACTCCATTCCTATAAAAATAGTGGGTCTCAGCATATTAACGCAGTCAAAGCAATCTGGTATGCAAAAGATATGAAAACAGCTACAGCAGGTCAATAAGGAACAAACAATATAGGAAACAAAAGAAGCCAACATAAGTGATGAATTTTCAATAAAATTAAAAGTTCTGATTGACTGAAAACCTACAGAGTGTGGTCACCTCATGAATTGCCAAAGCTGTCTGACAGTGCGTGGAACAGTCCAATGTAACTTACAGATAGAAAAAAACAACATTTCCATGCATCAGGACCAGTTTCAGGTAGGCAAATGTTACTGCCAGTGACGAAATTGTTAGTACAAAAAGAAGGAACCTGTGTAGTGGCTGAGGTTACAGCCTAAGATATCCACATGCAAAGGCTTTCTGGTATGGATCTCCTCTCTTCCACATAGGACGGAGGTATACATGGTCCCATGCTCATTTACACAGAGGCGGCATACATTCATGAGAAAGTAGTTTTGTACTAATCCAGAAATACAAATGAGCCTGATTGTGTAAATGTAAGACAGGTTAGTTTTCCAAAACAAGAAATGTTTTATTACTGCAGGTAAACAAGCCACAAAATTCACTTGCCATATCTGCTTAAAAAAAGTTTCAGCCTTTAGCAAACATAATTCAAACAAAGAAAGGATGATTTGTTAAATCTACTCCAAGCTTTGAGATAAGGTTACTTTTTTAATTAACTGAATGAAAAACTAGTTCTCTTCCCCATCCAGCTAAAGACCTCCACTATACACAATTAACACATGGCTAGACATATTTAGATCTCTTTTCTTTCGAAGCTCAACATTTGACCTTTTCACACACTCACTATTGCTTTCTACAAATTATCTTTATTTTAGATTAAATAATTACAGCACTTATTTTTTTTCTCCAAGATGAAGCTGCCATTAAAAAGTAATGATGGGATACATTCTCCCCATTCATGTTTCACTATTAAAATCGTTGCCTGAACAATGAATAAACCTTCTTTAAGACTACATTTGGCAAGGTAAGACATGAGATTTAATAAGTGTAACCCAATTTATATATTTTTTTTGCCTTATAGACTGAATAGGAAAATTTAGGCAACAACAAGAAATGCTAGTTCCATTTTTACCCTATTCCCAAGGGAGATATTTTGATATTATACATAGAACTTTCATTTTTAAGTAGTGCTATTCTACTCATCAGGACTCTGCAAACAGTATAAATTTACCTTGTAGAGGCACCAACTGTGAGTATTGGGGACAAGAATATCTCTGTAACCAAGAATAGTTAGAAGTCCTAAAAAGTGCCCTGACTTGAGAATTTAGCTTCTTACAATGAATAAATTAAATGCCTGGAACCACAACAAGGTTTGCGTTTTTTAAAGTGGTTTTTTTTTTTCTGAATGAAGGTATTCATCTTCACACAGAATCAGAATCTGAATTCATATACTGATGAATTATTCATTAGCCTATGATCAATTAACCTGAAGGAAACAAACAACAGGGCTTAACTGAGGAAGAAATAGTGAGAAGAGTTAACATGCTTTTGAGAAAGCTGAAAAAGATTTGAGACAACAAAATGATTGTTCTAGCTTTCCTGTTCCTTATCTTTACCAGTTGTCACAGTTTAAAGCTGGGCCGGCTATTAAACCTGTGGCAGATGCTCTCAGTTAACCCTCCCCCCCGCAAAAGGGAAAGGGAAAAGGGAAAAAGGAGAGAGACTTCCGGGTTGGAAAGTTAAAACAGTTTTAATAAACTATAATAATGAAAAAGAGAATAATAATAATAATAGAAATAATCAAATATATACAAATATATATACAAAACCAAGATCGAGCTCCCCTGAAGTCAGCCACATCACCACCGGCACTGCAGGGCAGGCTCCGGGAAGGCCCAGCCTGGGCCTGGCGACGGTCGAGAGCTGGATTCAGGAATGCACGGATCGGGATCGGGGGCAGCAGGAAAATGGACAGAGTCCTCTTCGGACACCGGCCATAGCAGAAAGAGAGCGAGACCCTCGTGATCCCCCCGCTTTATACTGAGAATGACGTCTATGGGATGGAATACCTTCCTTGGTCAATTTTGGGTCACCTGTCCTGTCCACTCCCCCCTGCAGGTGCGACCCCCCTTCGGCTCTTCACTCGTAAGCAGTGAGGAATTTAGCAGTGACCTTGGTTTCTCTAAGACTAAGTACAGCAAGGGCCTTTCTGCATAACATCCCTACCAGTGCCTCAGCGATAACTACAAGCTTCGAGCGTTATCAGTCCTGGAAGCAGACACTGTCTGCAAAACATGCAGTTAGTTTCAAAAAGTGCAGTTACCTAGAGGGGACTTAGCTGAAAGTAAAAATCACTGAAAGGAAAATTGGCCTGGTTTAGGCCAAACCAGGACACCAGTGTAAATGGCAACTATAAAACCTGGGAATTACTTTGTCCTATCTGAATTGGAAAACTATTTCATTCTGAGCCTGCAACATAAGTAATTGCGTAATCAGATGAAAACATTCCTCCAAAGCTTCTGCTCCCATTAAAAACATCTGCAGAATGTCACATAACCTGTGGATTTCACTACTTTACAGCATTGTCTCTCTCATGCACATCTTGGTTAAAATGCCAGTCCTAGCCTTTCTTAAGAGTTTTTCAGCATATGTTTTCCTTTTCTACTTACACAGGCTTATTTTCTACACCGGTCAACACTTTTTAAAAATAATCACACACCATCCAGGGCAACTACGTAAGTAAGTAATGTTCCATCTGCAGGCACCATACAGACGAGGTTTATTTGGGTTTTTCAAAGAGGTTTAGGAGACACCGAATGAAGTGCTGAGACTTAAGGCAAAGCACAAGCTTCAGTGATCCATGTGACTTTGTGGAACTGTTACTGCCTACCAAGTCACTAAAATCTTTGGCTCATGAAACTGTGGCCAGTAGTCCTGGCAGTCATCCTGTGCTCCTGGAAGGTGGTAAAATGCTGTCACTGAAAAGGAGTGTGATTTTAAAAGCATCCTTGGAAATACCAAACCCTTTGTTCAGCCTGAAAAATAAAAGTAATTCAAGGCACCTCTATGTGGGCGTAAAAATCAAGTCAAGCTGTGATCTGAGAAACTGTTCATGGGACAGACAGCACATACACAAGCTAGGGAGTCACTTATGGCCATGCAGGTATGTGAAGGAGCAGAAGAAAAAACGAGTTGAACATCCTGGTGTGAAGCTGAGAGGCACTCAGAGCTTTCAGGGGATGCAAGTGATGGATGCCACATTATGGTTGTCAAATTGCCCAAGGAGCTGCATGCTTCTCAGGCAGTCTGTGAAACCTCAGAGTCAGTCAACGGGGCTTGCAAAGGGTTGCAAGCTGTATTTGATCACAGTCATAAATTCACTAAAACAGACAAGACTTGTCCAGAAAGGTCCATGACAACATGGTCAACATTTTTTCTCTTTGCTGTAATGAAGAAAGTTTTTTGGCTCTGTTGATCCTCAGTGATGTTAATGACACTTAAAGTTCTTAATTGATTCCAGAAGACACAAGTCTGATTCTCTGTCTCTTCTGAAGCCCTTTATTAACTTCAAATAGGAGAAAGGAATGTTTTGAATGATTCTAAGTATCCACAAAATCATAGAGATGTATTCATGAAGGAGAGGTCTGAAAAGACATGTGCCATGAGAGTGATGGATGTGCTCTGGAAATATCAGTGTGTGACTGTATCTTAAGTATTTTCCAAAGCATACATCTTGTATGCATGCTTAAAGATCAGCTAAAAATCAGCTTGTCATTTATTTTCCAAAACCATTTTCTCCATCAATTTTCAATCATGTTTGCTCTTAAAAAGTAAGGGGTGGGGAGAGTGGACAGAGCATCTAAGAATGGCCATTAATGTTAATGTGTGCATTATTGTCCCAAGTGCCAATACCCTCCATATAGATTACATACCAACTAACAGGCATGCTTTTTGGTAGGTTTGCTACAACATGGGTACAATTTTCAGAAACATCAAAAAGACTTAGAAACTGGGAAACTTGGGCTTCTTAATATCAGTCTGTTCTGAAGACAAAACTTAGCAGAGCCTTTATCTTTACTGTAGATTTCACTGTAAGGCTAAAGATACCTGAATTATCTCAGAGCAGGTTAACTGAGATACTTGTATCTGTAGCCACAGCTACAAAGAACAGCATCTGGCAGCGTGTGCATTATATAGTTAGTTTTCCATTGGGTGGCTCCACTGGGTTTGAGGTACGCTAACATTATTTCCTGAAGGAAGAGCAGAAGAATACAGGCTTTTGAAACAGTTCTAGCCAGCGCTAGAGCTCCTAGCAGCATTAAATGAAATCTTGTCCAAGGCCAGTCTTTTTTTCTTGTATTTTTCCAGCTATTGAATTTGCCTTTGTTCTCTTGCAACTCTGAACTGTGACTTGGCAAGGTGAGAATGGCAAAGTGAAGGCATTTTTCAAACTGATACTAGATGCTGGACAAAATGCCAACTGACTGGAGATTCAGCTGTGATGGCATATATAAAAGTTACCTCTACTTTATGTAAAAGCAATAGATGACTATCTTTGTAATACTTTTTGAGTTTCGGTTGAAAACACAGTGAAGAACAAATGAATGCATCCTGCCCTTTTTTTTTTCCTGTCTTGTCTGGTTCTCTTTCCTGGCTTGCAGCAGTTCTGTAAAGGTACATGAGTTTGCAGTTTGTCTAAGCATGCTGGAAAGAACAAGTTGACTTTAAGGAATAAATGAAATACTGAAAGTGCAAAAAAGTGAGCAAGCTACTTTTCTGTCACTGTAGAATGGTAAAATTTTAAAAAAAGTTTTACTTGCAGCCTCAAAAATGCCAAGGTATTACGCAGTTCCTATTCATTGGACTAGGAATATATAAATGTGACAAGCCATGCCTCTGTATTTTTGCAAATACTAAAAATTGGCTTTTTCACATTAAAATTACTATTAAATACTGAAACTGTTTTCCATTCAAGAAAGCACTCACAGCCTAGTATCATTTAACCCAGCTTAATTGCACCCAAGGCCTCCAAGCCCAGTGTGATCTGTTCCCAGTTACAGTAATAACTATCATCAGTGAATTTATATTAGAAGCAATAAAACATATCCAGCACTGAAAACTTCAGTGGGATTTTTTTTTTTCAGTATGACCTAAAGATCATTTAACCATCTTAACAACTGCTTTCTGGCCATTTTCCCTGGCACCACATTAATTTTAAAATGTCTTGTTTATTTACTTTGTAACAGCATCCTGAACTTCAGAATATACCACTTAGTATCATAGAATCATAGAATCGTTTTGGTTGGAAAAGACCTTCACGATCATCAGGTCCAACTGTTAACCTAGTTGTAAAAGAAAGAACTTTTGCCAGCCTGGATCTAATTTCATGTCATAAATCTCTTCAAGCAGAAAAGCCTCAGCAAGAACACCTCTGTTTCATTGTCTTGCATCACCTCCTTTGGAGGCTTGGTCAGGCTGGCAGTTGTGACACTGACACCTGTTCCCCACTCTGCTGTGTTTTAAGTGATGTGTCCTTTTTTTGTTTCAACGTCTCATAACAAAAACATTTTAATTCTGTCTTTTAAAAAAGTGTGTAACTTGTAGAATCAGGTTTCTTCCACTTAGGGGAACCCCTATATCTGTGTGCTTGTGCTGCCTTGAGGTTATCAGCAACTGGAAGCTATTTTTTCAGTTCTTTCTTTTACTTTTTTCTTCTTTTACCTCTTTGGGGTATGAACAGTAGTGAAAAGACATGTGGACCGATAGCCTTAGTCTATGCTGTAGGCTGTGACTGTTCTGTCCCAAATGTGAATCAGAGCAGTCTCAGTTAGTTTCTGCTCTCCTCAATCACCATGAAATAAACTGCAGGTATACATGGTTCACCCTGACAGTACTACGACCCTTCAATGTGCTCCATGTCCATACCGCATTTCCGTGGAGGTCATCTGCACCATAAGGGCAGGAGCTTCAGAAAGCCATTTTATTGCCTTCAAGGCAATTTTGCTCTGTGAATATGGCACAGGGAGGCCCTAATAAAACACAGAAACAAGCCAACACTTCATCTGCAAGACTTGGAGGACCTATATTGTGCAAGTGTGTTTCTAGAGTTCATTCAACATCAAGCATACACTGTGGTGCTGAAGTGCATTACAAATATATCAAAATCTAAAATTAACATGTTTAGCATTCGAGCATCTGTTAAATTTTAAGAGTAGGAAGTTTTGAATCAATAAATATTTTTAATAAATATTTCTTAATAAATATATTCAGATGACCAGAGAATTTCATAACTACAATTTGTCAAAAAAAATTTCTCCCAGAAAAATATTCAAATACTTTTTCTTGTCACCTGTTAGTTATATTGTACGGAAAGATAGATCAAAAATAGATTTAAAAAAATCAAATGCTTTCTGTTTCTCCTTATGTTCAGAAATCACAAATATAAATATTTTAGAATTTTGCCCCCTTCATTTTCATGTCTCTCCCTCTATTTGGTCACAGAGTGTAACTGATTTAATTAGGTCTGCTGCTTCACTTCCATCTTTTCTGTTCTTTTGGTCTCCTACGATTGAAATCTTTCATAGCTAGAAAATGAAAAGAGATGCTGTGAACTTTTAACTGTTTTACTTGTTTAAAAAACATTCACAACATTAAGGATGCATAATTGTGTTTTGAAATTTCAGGTTAAAGGAGAAGAATATTTCAACGAAGGGAGACTCTTTTGATGGGAAATCTTTGAAGTGAAAAATTTCAGCTAAGAGTACTCATGTTCATGGTCTTTCGAGCTCTTGCTTGGGAAGTCCCTCACGCACAAATCACTGGAGGTTGGAAAAAAATATTGGGGTGTTCATGTTTGTATGGAATTTAATGTCTTTCTTCAGCAACCTGTGTTGGTCACCATAAGAGACAAAATGCTGGACTAGGTGGACTTTTGCTCCAATGCCGTAACAAGACTTTGGCTCTTTTTCTGGCACTGAAGTTCTTTACAGTTTATATTCAGGAATAATAAACCTAATGGGGTGGACCTTAAACCATTTATGACATCAAGCTGATAATTATAGCAGACTTTATAATGTAAAATGCAAGTAATACCCATAAAGGATACTAAAATAGTTTGGTAAGCCCAGTAGCATTAACTTTCAGTGGCTAGCTGGTGATGACACACACCATGCTCCATTATTGCATTAAATCTTTAAAACTAGCATATTTTTAAGCATGCAAACTTGGACAGAGAACGCTGAGGTATTTCGATCCTGACATTAATTTTATTAGAAAGAGAGTTCCAGAACAGACTCTTCTTCTACATATAATTGCAGAGGACCTTGAGATTCTGGGTCACAACGTCACGGCAACAGAGAAAAGAAAAACTAAGGACGTGCATTCCTTTCAAAACACTCAATCACTCCCTTAACTCCCTTTGCATTTCCATCTCTCACCATAGTGGACTTATAGATAGATAGTGGACTTCCAAGGGATACAAAGATTGGACCTGAGTGAGAGGTTCTTGTATTGAAGCAACAGTGAGAAATTGCACAAAACCCCTAAGGGTTGACAACCATGAACTAAGGGAAAGAGATTCCCAAAGCTACAAGAAGCGATCAGGAAAAGCCGAATATTTGGCTTTTATACACACAGATTTACATACACCCATCTGCCATTGTGGTCTTTGAGACTCTTTTCAAGCATGGCAGAAATATGAGTATGTATTAGAGTCGTGTCATCTTTAGTTTATTCAACTGATTACGGCACAGGGAACTTACTATGAATTCTGAAGTACTTTCTTTAACTAGGTACGGTAAACTACCACTAATATAGTATACTAAGGAGACAGTTCTATAGTGTAGGCAAGCTTATATTTTTATACCAAGCATGCATTTTTCTTTTCTGCATTTTATCCCATTATCTTTACCCACCTTGAATTACTATAATGAACTCCCCCCTTCACTCAGTTTTACAGTCTGCTTTCAGACAGCAGTTATCTTCTGTGGCCTTTTGCTTGGGCAAACCATACCTTTTTAAAGTTAATTTAGTCTTTCCACATAAATCAGTACATATCTAGTCTCCAAATCATTTTTACTGCTCTTTTCTTTTTCTCTTCTTCTTTCTTGTCATTTTTTCTAGTTGTAGGATGCCAGAATGGAATGCAGAATTTCAGGTGTAGTCACCAGTGCTAACGGGGAGGGAAAGTATCATCTTCCTTCTTTGCTGACAGAATGTGCAACCCTCACAAAAAAAATCACTGTCCTCCCTGTTCCTCCCACCCCCTTCCAATTTCTAAACGCACATTCCTTTCAAAACACCTGGGATGTAGTAACCCAGAAAGATACAAAGACTTGAGATAAAGCAGGAGAAGGCTGGGAAGGCAAAGCAAAAGAGGAAGAGTTCAGTAGAGGAGGACTATATAAACCTACATGTGTCACAGTGGTCAAAAGCAGGTAACAAAAGATCAATGATCATGGAGGAAAAGAAGCAGCGACCTGATTCACCAGGCTTTTTAATCTTGTGTATCCAATCGTACTTGTAACTAAGCGGAGAAAAATCCTAACCAGGCAGTGAGGCTGCATTTTACGTCTGCTTTGTCAGATCGTAAACAACGGCACAATGTGTAAGACAGTGGAGAATCAAACCCCATATGTTCTCAAATCTGGTGAGACTTTTATATGCCTTTTTTTTTAAAATGGGAATTCACCAAATTCAATTCTTCCCTACAAAGACTTTCAGTTTCAACAGGTAAACATGTTTTCATGAAAAAGGCTTGCCATGGAAATACTCCCAACTTGCAGTCCTCTGCTGTTAGAGTTCCCGCAGCCCTGCGTGCTGAAGCCAGCCACTCTTACCCGCCGAGGAAGCAGGGCAAACCAGGGAACACCCTTGGCACCGCGAGCGGCTGTGAAACCTCGGCACAGCACAGCTTGCGGAGTGAGGAACGAGTGGGACTGTCATCTGAAGCGTGAGGAACACATTGGCCCAGATTCCCTGCAAATCTAGGTTTCTGCTTTTCAGAGCCAGCAGGGAAAGCAACGTGTTTCAGCTCTCCCTTCCTTTCCCTCACCGTAGCTAGGCGACCGCCCTAACCTATGCCACCTTTTTAAAGTCCCCTAGATACCAGTAGCAGATGTCAGCTGAAAACTAGCACCTCGATCCAACCAGGTGCCTTCCCCACACACTATAACTAAGACAAAATTGCAAGCTGGCCCAAAAAACAGGATTTTGAGTTCAGCGTCCACAGAGAGGGACTGTGTGCAGCAAGGCAGGTCACTGTTGCAGAGAGGAACACTAATCCAACAGATAATCCGCTCTGCCGACTTCCCAGCATTGCCATTGGACTTCTAGATTGCTGCTCCTTGAAAGGACATCCCAAGTGGACACGAACACTATATAAAGTCGCCAGCTGAAGCCTGCTCACATAAGCCGCCCTACAGTGAGAATCAGAGGAATAAGGAGTGATCAGAAGGCAGGTCCTTTAGTCCTTCAAAAAGGACTAAAATCAGAAGGCTTATTTTGCAGAAGGAAGAGCTTTACTGGCTGTAGTGATTTACACTAATCTAAGTAGAATTTACATGGAACTTAGTCTAGGTCATAGAACTAAACCTTAGATTGTTAAAATTAAACTAATGAAGAAAAAATACCATTTTAAAATCCATATAGCAATCTATCAAAGGCAGTTTGAAAGTAAAAGGCACGCATCGTTCCTGAGCAAGGAAAGAATAAAAGCAGGATTGAAAGTTTAGCCTGACCTGTTTAAGCATGTCAAATTCTCAGTTATGTTCTGATGAACTTGTAAGCAGTTATTCAACTTGGCTCCTGTTCCAGATTCTCTACATGTCAGAGCATGCAGAGCTGGAGTACGGACAGAGGGATGCGCACACAACGGCAGCACCTGGAGTACAGCAGGTCCTCTTCCCAAGTCGTTGTTCTCAGTGTATTCTTGACCCCAGCTCTGGTAGCCAGCTTCGCTGGAGGAAGTCACCATCATTTCCTTCTCATTTGAGTAACAGGTTTTAACAATAAACCACTACCAGGTGTAGAGATGGACTTTTTGGAAACAAGGTGAGCACGTAAAGAGCTTGTCTTTACAGTTTCACCAGTTTTCAGTGTTGCTCATATTCACGTGGGTGGACTTTGCCTCCTATTGTCCCTTCAGTCTCCACCTAAGGCATGCAGGAGTCCCCAGAACTTACAACAGTGCATTATTACACATACCCAGTTAATGTAGTTTTACAGGCCCAAATAAAAGGTTACTTTTAGCTAAAATCATTTTATGTTAGTACTGGGAAAGCTGAATATGTTTCCATGGTATTAAAAATCAACATTCTTCATATTAGACTGACTTTTGATATTTCAATATAAAAATGGATAGCATATAAGAAAATGGAAACATGGTCTTATCTTGTATAGCAATTAATGGCTGTGTGATTTACATGTAGATGCATAGACAATCATAGGATTTATCCTGCATTCATCATATAGACAGTGAAAACCAGAACAGACCAGCGGATCATTTGGACAGAGTGTCTTTGTGTCTGGAACAAAGTGCTAAGTTTAAAAAATAAGTTACTTCAAGATTGTCTTCTGTATTGCTT
This sequence comes from Nyctibius grandis, assembly GCF_013368605.1. Taxonomy (NCBI): domain Eukaryota; kingdom Metazoa; phylum Chordata; class Aves; order Nyctibiiformes; family Nyctibiidae; genus Nyctibius; species Nyctibius grandis. The sequence continues at coordinate 92,895,068 of NC_090658.1, read as the reverse complement.
CAATTTATATAAAAATGAATAACTATATACATAAGTTTAAGTGCACTTAAAAAGAAAACCAGAACATGAATGTTTATGGGTGTGAGCATGTGAATGCTGAATAAAACATTTAAACAAGAATTCAAGGCAGCATTTTGTTGCCTAGAGTATTTTTATGGCACCATTTTAAGAATTCCGATGGTGTTTGTTCAGATGAAGCCGAGTCCCAAGGGAAACAGAAGGTGTCCTTTGGAGGACCTGCTGGATCTCTCCATGTGAGGAAGCAGATGGATCTTGCAGCTTGTTCTTCCACTTTTCGTGGGAAGATATTTTTGATAAAAGAGAAGAATTCTGGTCTCGGCGCTACTGCTCACTTGGTGCATAATCTTTAACACATCATAAATACCCTTCTAAGGCCACTTCCTATGAAGTGCTGAGAATCTTCATGCAATATTGAGACAACATAGAAACATTTCACAGAGGAAACATAAGTTTCAGTGTCAGTAAAGAAAAAAAATTAAAAAAAAAAAAAGATAGCTATTGGATGGAGTCCTACTCCACACTATTCCAACGCCTTGGACATCAGTTGGAGTCAGGTCACTCAGAATCTCATGAAAGGCATCCAGCATTGTTCAGTATCCAGCTTTGTGAAGATTATTTAGGATGGGATTCATCTCAATTAATTAACAGCCTTAAATTTCAGTGTCTAAAATAACCTTCCAGGTTTTCCTAAGGACAGTGGAGTGACATGAGCACCTACAGATGCCACTTTATTCCTTGCTGAGGTGAGAGCCCTAAAAGGGGTATAGTGACTCCAAAAACATCAAGCAATGTAGTTACCACAGGTTGTCCCTATGACTCTCTGCATTTCTTTAGGTAGGTGTCACATTTTCACTTTGGGGGAGCTGAAATACTGGGGTACTGATTTTCAAAAGCAAGCAGTTCTCATCACTGACACATGAAGCAAGCTTTAATCTTCTGGAGGAGGATGGTCAGAAGTTTCCTTCATGATACCAGATGACCAGCACATCACACAGCCTCAGCCTGGAGCAGCAGAACCACCGAGAGACTGAAGCATTGCCTCAACCCTCACTCTTAATGTGAGCTTCTCAGTCAACCCGTAGGAATAGCTTCTCAGTCAACACAGCCTCAAGCTTCGCCAGGGGAGGTTCAGGTTGGACATTAGGAAGAATTTCTTTTCAGAAAGGGTTATTAGACATTGGAATGGGCTGCCCAAGGAGGTGGTGGAGTCACCATCTCTGGATGTGTTTAAGAAAAGACTGGACATGGCACTTAGTGCCATGGTCTAGTTGACAGGGTGGTGTCAGGGCAACGGTTGGACTCGATGATCCCTGAGGTCTCTTCCAACCTGGTTGATTCTGTGAATATCAGCCACAGGAACAGTTTCCTTATGGTAAATTCTCTTCCAGTTTAGCCAGTCCTTTAGCCAAGACAATATGGTTTCAAATACTATATTTTAACTCAGTCAGAAGTTTTGCATAAAATTTATGCAAAAAACTATGAGATGAGATTCCACGGGCTGTGCAATGCAAATTCACAAATCAATCAATCGTAAACACCAAAACTGACCTGAAAATACATCAGCTCTTTTTTCTTCATTTTACTACTACAGATTGCAAACACGTCCAGGAAATCCACTCAGTAGAAGTGTATTCACCAGAAAGTACTGTTTCCTTTTCGGAGTATGCCTCTGAGTAAAGTTATTTTATTTAAACAAGAAGAGAGCAGATTAACAAGTGTTTTTCTTCCTCTTGCAAGCTTAAGCAGGTGCAATTTACTACTGGAATAATAGGAAAATATTTGTTATTTATTATTTGCATTATTGCAGCACACGCAAGCACCTGTCAGGGAGCACTCCACAAATGTGGAACAAAACCATGTTCCCTGCCCAAAGAGCTGGCCTGCTGTGCAGGGCAAGAGGCACGGACCCACCTAGACAGTCACGGAGAGCCAGCAGCCAGTAGGACAACTTTGATCAGCACCATGAGCAGTTCCGTGTGATTGCTCTTACTTGTATTATTCCATTAAAAATGACGTTGTATCTAAATGTTTTATAAAAAAAAAAACAGTTATGGATATGCTCAAGAAGTATTTTTTCTATTCTTTATCTCAGTTTTTTTGTTAATATTTTCAGTTACCTATTTTAAAAGCCGACTCCTTTTGGAAACTGCCTCTTACTGGTCACTGAATTTCACTGTTGTCTAGTAGGCCAATTTTTTCCTTTCACTTTTTTAAAGAATTTTAATAGATTAGGAGAAATGCAGTATACCTTTAACTATCTGCTTTTCTAAGCATTATACTAAGACAGGCATGTGGATCTGGAACCTTTTAACAAACTAAAAATGCCTGCAGTATAGTGCCACTGTTTTTCTGTCTCAACATCAAAGCAGTAACTTCCCAAACTTCTGGAACTGCTTTCGAGTCCGAGATCTCACTTGTATCGCTTGTATCAGCCACTCCGTATTTCCTTTTCTCCATAATCTTCATGTAAAGAGCATGCTGGTCTATCAGCTGGGCAGCCCCTGCCTGCCACCCCTACCACAGACTTCTCTGCACCATAATACGACTGTCAGGCCAGAGAGAGGAGAACAATCCTACAGAAATCAGTGTTTCAGTTCATTATTCCTCAGATTCTGGGGCCGATTTTCTCAAGACTTCACACAGGATTCATCTGTTCATTTCCCCTGTGGCTTTTGACAGCTGTAAGATTTCTCCTGACTTTATTAAAAAAAAAGGAGCCTAGTTGTTCAGGAAAGCAGAAGGAACATAACTCTGACATACGGGGAGAAGGAAATCTTGTGTAAGCAGTCATCAGAAGGGTAAGGAAAGCCCAAAGGAATCACAGACCCAAAGCACTTGGATTCACATTGCTGAAACTGGTTATTTTAATATACTGGTATGTCTTCTGCGTTAATTAGATGTTATTTAACTATCTCAATCACTTCATAAGGACCAGTAGCCCAATACAGCTCCCATAATAGCTCCCACATTCACCTCTTCCTCAAATACCCCCTCCGTGGAGTAACCCAAGGAAGTTAGTAATCCACAAAACAGCATTTGTACCACCTGGATTCTCCAGCCATGCCCGGGTGGCTCTGGGACAGCTATAGCTACTGAAACTGGTGAATATTTTATGTACACATAGACATTTAGGCTTTTTCCTCACCATATTAAATAAATCTCAGACTTAAGCTGTCAATTTGCAGCTCCTTTTTTTTTAATGATTATTATTATTTATCTTAGGACCTCTAAAGATTGCGGCGGGTTTGGGTTTCTTTTCCTTTAGTTTTGGAGCTTGTTCGGGGTATTTTGTGGCAGGTGTTGCTTCCTCCTCCCCGAAACTGTTTCCCTGGATAGAGGGGTTAGGGCAGCGGCCGGTCTCGCCCCTACCTCCACTTCAAGACCCGCCGGGGCCCGCGGACCCCCCTCGCCTCGCCCCGCACCCGGGCCCCGCCGGCACGGCGCCCCCCGCCCCGGAAACCCCTCGGGATTTCCCGATGCTGCCGGCCTGAGCGCGCCGATCGGGGAAACTGCGGAAACCGGCACCCGACAGCCAGGCTCCGGAGCGACGCCCCCAGCCCCGGCCGCCGCATGGGGGCGAGACATAGGTACGGCGCTGCAAAGACGGGGAGCGGGGCACGGGGCTCTGGCAGCTCTCGCCGCCGGCTCTCCCCTCCCAGGGCGGCCGGGAGTTGCGCCGAGCCGAGCCGAGCCGTGCCGTGCCGTGCCGTACCGTACCGTACCGTACCACCCGTCCCCTCGGCTGCGGCTCCGCTCGGCGGCAAGGTGAGCCTCCGGCAGCACCACCTGGGCCGGGGGCCGAGGGGAGAAGGGGGCGCCGGGGGGAGCCGAGCTGACCCTCCCAGCGGCGGCGGCGGAGCAGGGGCGCGGGGGCGGTGGGCGGGAGGCGGGCGGGGCGCGGGAGGCGGCGGGGCCGCCCCTCGGGGCAGGCGCGGCCGGCGGCTCCCCCCGGCCGGGGCGGCGGTTGGTTTCTCCTGTCAGCGGAGGCAGGGCCAAGCGCGGCGAGGGTAGGCGCGGAGTCGGCGGCTCGATCCGGCGGAGTTTGCTCCGGACGCGGGGCGGGAGCGACGGCAGGAGGTGAGCGACGGGGACAGGGACCGGACAGGGCTTGGCGCGGCTGTGCTCCGCGGTGGGTTTTGCGGGCGGCAGTTTGCACCGGTCGTGGAGCGGAGGGGAGAGCCCCGGGGCGGGGGCGGCAGGCGGAGAGCTGCGGGTCGCGGTGGGGGACGCCGGGTTTGATCCTTCCCTCCTCTCCGCACTCGCCAGCGGAGCCGCCGGGCGGGTGGGGAGGAGGCGGTGTGAGCTGGAAGCGGGGGAAAACTTGTTCCTCGGCGGGTTCCCCCGCGCGGCCTCGGGGCCGGGACCGCCCGGGCGAGCCACGTGTCGGGGGCGGGGGGCGCGGCGCGGGGCTGGGGGAAGCCGGGTGGGCACGGGCGAGCGGAGCCGCGCCGCCCCGCCGCTGCCCTCTCCCTTTCCTCCCCTGGCACAGGTCTCGCTGCGGGAAGCGGAGCGGAGCCAGCCCCGGAGGGGAAGCACCTGCCCCCGGAGAAGGGGCTGCCCGGAGCGGGTAGCGCCCCGGCGGGAGCCGCCCCACGCCTCGCCGCACCGCCCAGAGTTGAAGGCGCCCGGAGGGGAAAGTTGTGTGCGGGGCCGGGCCGGGCCGGGCCGTCGCGATGTCGGGACGGGGCGCGCTCCGCCTGGGGCTGGGGCTGCTACTGCACGTCTTGCTGGGCTGCGGCTGGGCGCAGCAGCCCGACAGCTGCCTGACCCTCTGCGTGTGCTTCGAGGCGGCCAAGACGGTGAAGTGCGTGAACAGGAACCTGACGGCGGTGCCGCCCGACCTGCCGTCCTACGTGCGCAACCTCTTCATCACCGGCACCCGCCTGGCCCGCCTGCCCGCCGGCGCCTTCCCCGCCCAGCGCCTGCCCGACCTCAGCGCCCTCAACCTCAGTGGCAACCACCTGCGGGCCGTGGAGGCCGGCGCCCTCGCGGCCCTACCCGCCCTGCGGCAGCTGGACCTCAGCGGCAACCCCCTGGTCTCCCTCAGCCCGCAGGCCTTCGGGGAGGGCGGTAGCCCGCTGGAGGAGCTCGCCCTCCGCGGGGCCCTGCGCAACCACAGCGTCCTCCACAGCCTGGCTGCCGTGCTGCAGTCTGGGGCCCTGCACAACCTCAGCCGCCTGGAGCTGGCCGACAACGGGCTGCTGCTGCTGCCCGCCGGCATGTTCACGGCCCTGCCCTCCCTGCGGCAGCTGGACCTCAGCAACAACTCCCTGGTGGGCCTGCGAAACGTCTCCTTCCAGGGCCTGGGCCAGCTGCAGAGTCTCAACCTCAGCGACAACTCGCTGGGCGTGCTGAGGAACGGCACCCTGGCCCAGTTCCGTGGCCTGCACGCCCTCCGGCGCATCGGCCTGGGCCGCAACACCTGGGTCTGCGACTGTGCCATCGAGGACCTGGTGACCTGGCTCAAGGAGACTGACCAGGTGGAGGGCAAAGAAGCCCTGACCTGCGCCTACCCCGACAAGATGCTGGGCAAAGCCCTGGTAAAGATCAACAGCTCAGACCTGAACTGCTCCGTGCCCATAGACGTACCTTCCCAGCTACAGACTTCGTACGTCTTCCTAGGGATAGTGTTGGCTCTCATTGGGGCCATTTTCCTTCTAGTTTTGTACTTGAACCGAAAAGGAATCAAAAAGTGGATGCACAACATCAGAGATGCCTGTAGGGATCACATGGAGGGCTACCACTACAGGTACGAAATCAATGCAGACCCCAGGTTAACAAACCTCAGCTCCAACTCGGATGTCTGACGAAGCGCCGCAGATGTGGGGCAGTGCACAGTAGCTATGCATGAAAAGTAGACTTACGCTTTATTCTCGTGCTTGCTTCCCTCTCCCCAGAGAAATCTCAGACGTGCTTGTAACATGAGGAGGATATGCCTCCCTGTGACGTGAAATTCAGTTTTGTTTTGAGACGCTGGGCAGCTGTGCATGGCATTGGGCTGTATGCAGGAAACAAGCTGCTACTTCTTTTCTTCCTTATGTCTCTGTACTTGTGTGAAATTTTTTTTCAAGATCTCAAAAAAAGGATTCTCTCTGATGCTCCAAAGCCGCCAGAGTTTATAAAAAATTTACTGATGCAGACACCATTCAACAAAAGCTGCCTCAACTTTTTGGGAAAAAAAAAATTATGTTCATCTGTGCCAGTTTTGATCTTGTATATCTGAATTGTGATGACGGTTCCATTTCATAGACTACCTTGAGATTTAAAAAAAACAAAGAAAATCCTTTTAACAACTCCTCTGTTACAAAGAAGGAAATCGAATAGTGAGCATGCACAAATACTTTATAGTTTTACATGTTAGGAAACTTACGATCTCAGTAAGTCTCTTACTATTTTGTAAAGTTATTTTTGATTGCAGTTTACGTGAAAAGAGAGGTTTTTTTATACAGACTGCATCTAAACTCCATCTGAACTGTTAAATTCAATAAACAGTCTTACGAGAACAGTTGTGTTGAAGTTTGCTGTTCGATGAGAAATGTATGGACATCTAAGAACGTGGATAGCTTTATAGTCTCCGAAGTAATAGCCCTACAGTAGTAATCTGAATAAAATTTTATACAAATATGTAGCTTAGAGACATAAATGTTTGACAATTTTGTGAAATATGTTAGGAGAATTACACCGATCAACAACGAGAGCAGTTTCACTTGGCACAAAACCCCCAGTCTGCTCTCTCGAAACAACTGCAAAACATCAAGACAGATGCTAGGCTCCACCTTGCTGCGAAGGTACAAGCTGATAGAATTTTCATAAGATCTTCTCTACTAAATTAAAAGAAAAAAATCAAATTAAATTGTGGAGTTTGTAAGCTAAAGAAAATTTTACCTGAATGGAATTGTTTATTGTAAATAAAAAAACCCCACACTTTCATGTCCTGAACTAAATTAAATGCAGCGCAGTCATGTAGTCAGCGAGCTTCAGGCTGGTAAATCAAAACAGCACTTATTACATTAAGTGCTTACTGTTTCATTTTAAGCTCTCGGTACTCGTGGAGTTCTGTAGTGATCTATATAGAGTAACTTGATGGAACTTTACATTTATCTTGAAGCTTATAACAAGTGCATTTCAGTATTGTATGTTACTCATGCTTATTACTTGCTTGGGAATGCATTTTCTTGTAAATAGATAAAGCATGCAAAGAAAAGCTTCAAAAATGCATCATTTAATATGCAACTCTGATAACATATGAAAAGGTTAGCAAGAACTTTCCAATGGTCACCAATAATTAATGCACTTTTTCTAATCCATTTATAGATTCTTAATGAAAAAAGTACACCAACTGTAAAAGTGTGATGTGAATTGGTATCTATCAGTATATCTGTGGAGCTTTTTTCATGGTCACTCTTACTTGAAACTCTTGAGCATCTCTAAAATTTTATGAATTACTGGTTAATTCCCTCCACTTTCAAAAGTGACAGTTTTCTCATACATATATGCCTTTGGTAAGAGCTCATAAATATAAAGTAGTCCTTAAAGTATCAGAAGAAATATAATCTATTTTGGGCATCAGCATTATTCGAATGCTTTTCTCTCCTTGCAACTTCAGACAAAGCAAGTAGTACAAGTTGGTTCAGACTAATTTTCTATTGCTTTAAATTTGCTTTATTTAATAGCAGTGATTTTTTTTAATGTAGTTTTGTACATTTGCCCTCAAGTAAAAAAATAATTAAGTACAATTAATGTTTTGATAAATCTGTGTATTTTACAATTAGTGCAAGTTAAGTGATAGCCTATTTCTTGTGCTGTAATTTAAATGTATGACCAATATCTGGTTAACAGCGTATGAATTAAGTTTGTGGATCCTTAAAAAGCAGACTGCTGGTCTGAATGTTAGCTGCCCTTGTTTTAAGAATAATGTAAAAAAACCCCAGTGTGAATAACTATTACTGTGCAACTATGCAAACTGTTGATACTTGGTATACATAAGATAGTTTATGTAAGAAGCTGGAATTTACAATAGCTATGCAGCGTGCTTTGTTGTATTGGTCATTTCGGAGATTATCAACTTACACTTATTTGTACAGTGCCAAGAGAAGTAGAACATCATCCCTGCTTCAGATGCTCCTGTAATATAATAGATAAAATATGTACAAACCAGGCCATTTCTTGGGCAATTTCTTGGGTTTTGTTAACAGATACTTTAAAGTAACTACAGTAAAAGCAATTATCCGTGATGTGTTAATGTGACAACCATGCATTTATAGAGATGTGTAAGGATAGGCAACGACGTTAATCGCAGTCTCTCACCAATGGACTGAGTATTTGTACAGTGAGCAAGTGTAACTGTTGTATTACACCTATTATTCTAAAGATGATTATTATTATTTTTGTATCATAGAAAGTCATTGTAATAGAATTTTATTAGAGACCTGGTGATGGCTACTTTAAAATAATTTTTGCCATTTGCTTACATGTGTATTTATTAGGATGTAACAGTTAGCATGTGTCAGTATTGTGTTGAATAATGTTCTCCTACAGTGTCTGACCAACAGTGAGTGCTTTGGTGTTTTGTACAATGCATTTGATCTTAAATCCCCTTCCATAAACGGTGCTTGAAATTTGTTTTCCTTTCCTGTTACAAAATAATAGCAGTGGTACTTAGAAGACATTTTAAAAGTAGCTCTCAAAGTGCTTCAGAACTTGGTTAAAAAGTATACATTTAAAATAACATTAAGGCTTCTTCTGAAGCACATTTTTATAATCTTACTCTGCTTTGACACCTGAAATTTCAATTGATTACCATTTCTAGAGCAGCTTAATTAGCAAGGCTGTTTTATTCGTTCATTCTCCAATAAAACACATGCAGTACTAAATGCCTCTAAAATGTGTTTTGTATACATAAACCCCCAAAGTTTTTGCATGACATGGTTGTCACTGATGTTTCATAGAAAACATCTAGACTAAAGTAGTGGGCAAATCTTCAGGGAAGGCTGCGCAGCTAAGAAGCAGAAAGGATGGTTTGTCCAAGGTTCAACTGCTTTCTTAAAACTAGTTTTAGTTGTAATAAGCTTAAAATTTTCTTGCAAGAATAGCACAAGGAATTGACATAGTTTTACTATATTTTCCTAAAGTACTTTGGATAAGCCCTGTTGCCAGGTAAGAAACAGAAAATTCCCCAAATCTTTCTTTATCCAGGGTAGCTTTATATTAGATCATCCGACTATTTTTGTTCTCAGCAAGCCATAACATTACCAATAATGCTGACATCCAGAAAGTGATTTGCAGTTTTGCACAACTGCTTTAAATCTTTTCATTCAGGGTAATTTACCTTTTAAGCACTGGTGACAATCCCCAGTGACATGCCAGGTAGTGCAGCAGTCTATTCAGACCTGTATTCGGTTGTTGACTGAGATGTCACTGAAGACAGGCATGGCAAAATATTCAAAATATGACTGCGCTAGGATTCCCAACTCTCACTACTCTAGCAGCATTTTCCCAGTGGTATACTCTGCTCTTTGTGCATCTGTATAATTTCTTCTTCGCCTCATTTGCTCAAGAAATCCGTTAAAAGGAGTATCATGAATCTGCACAGGTAGATAAATTGGTCCGACTGCACCTATATTTTGAGGTTTGTCGTCTTCATTTCCCTTTAAGCCTTAACATGAAAAAGAGCCTTTGTCAAAGTGGACAGAATGAAAATTTGATGTACACTTTTTCTTTCTCTTTAGCAGCTGAATGTTCAAGAAGACCCATTCATTCTCAGAATATGATGAAGGAAAATAGCATTTGGTAAGAAAAACATTTTGGTTTCAAGCTTTCAAATGACATTTCTGTTCTGTGGGAGAAGGTTGAAGGGACAAGCTTATAAAGGAAACAGAGAAACCCCTTTGTAATGGGTCAGCACTGGAAATCACAATGCTGGAAATAGGAACAATTGCTGAGTGATTGTCTGTTACGTTCTGGTCATGTTTTATGGATACAGCTCTAATTTCTTCCTGTTGCTATGAATAGAAACATTTTGCTGACAAGTGGAGTCATGTCCTATAATATTTGTAGTGCAGGTGTTTCCCCTGTGAGATTTTTGTGGGATATAATAGAAGACTGAATTTAATTCGGCGCCTGCTGATTTAATGATGACTAGATCAGGCCTGTAACTTAATGCTTCTTTTTTGCAAACGTGCTGCTTACTAGTTGCAAAGATCTTGGCTTGAAATCAAACAATGAAAGCCCACCAAGGAAGAGAGCAAGCAGTCCGTTTGGGGAGTGTAACATTTATTAGATATCTCACAGTGCTTAAAAAGAGACATAAACCATGTGGGAGCAGAGGATCCTTTGCTCATACAGAAGTAAGTGTACTCTATACTCTGAGTTGATACAGCAGTAGCAGAGAAGTAGCACTTTGTACTAATACAGTAAACCTAACAGCACTCCTCTCCCACCTTGGAAAAAAACACACCAAGCTTTTAGAAGTAAGAATACAGGTTTGCAGTGTAAGTATGTCCTTAAAAAGGGCTTTTGCTTTCTCAACAGTGTTACAATTTACGTGTTGTCCCATCCTTGGAAAAACCTTGCTATGCCAGAAGTCATCTGTTGTGTAGGCAAAGCTTGAAATCAGGCTTTGCATTCCCAGTGTTAGCCTAAATAGAAAAAGGGAACTATTAAGAAAATTAAAATGGTACTTCAGACAGTGTATTCAGGTTGCAGTTAATAATTTAATACTTGCAATTATTTATATTTTTCAAAGTATTCACTAGATAGCTTTTCCTTTCTGATGATAGACTAACAGAATAACAGATTTGTGGTTTTTGGTAATTATGCATGAAAGCATCTGAATAAATTAGCAGTGTTGTCTGAGTACATACAGTGATGAAATGTTAGAAATTTCATGTTCTAGAATGTTTCACTGTTCTAGAAATTTGAGATGTGCAAGAAGCTGCTGTAACTTTTTCAGATTGAAGTTTTGTTTCTTAATTAAAAATTATTCCTGAAGAAAAACACAATAAAATATTTACCAGATTGCTTATAAATGTTATATGTTCACCCTGTTGATTTAATAACTGTAAATCCTTACAGTTATAGAGGTCTTTGCTAAAGGTGTGGTTGTGTTCTTTATAGCTCAAGTGGATGATTGTGCTGTGACTTTGCATGATAGAATAGTGAAAAAGCAACTTCCATCTAGATAGCCTGATTAACTTCTTTAGAAAGATATTCAGTCAATGAATATAAGGGATTATGTTTTAATTGTTCGTGTTTTTTTGGACATAATTTTGATAGCTTTTTGGTTTTTGACATGTGGTATTGGTTTTCAAGTTAAGTGCCGATTCTAAATTTTAACAGTAATGGATTTTCATGTTTTTAAGACTAGTTCAAACTGTGTGTTTTGAAGTCTTCAAATACATATTTACATGATGAAATATAGAGGCACTGTTATTACTGATGGTGTGAATTTTCTTACTGTGAGGGAACTATTAAAGAAAAGTACTGTTGAAACAGAGAATGAAGGGTGAATTCCAGAGAAAAAAGCATTCTGATGGCAAACTCTTTTATTCTCACAACTTTTTAAATACAAATATTTAGATTGGAAATTCAAAGGGAAGGATGACATTTCATCTTCTCATAGATAGCTAGTGCAGACGTCTGAAATTTTAATAGGACGGAATGATTTTTTGGGGCTGTCCCAGGAGCATAGCTGATAACTTGGTTAGTCTTGTGTCAAAGTTGTTTGCTATAATAGTTTTTTTCACATTCTTAGGACACCTAACATGGAAGGATGTTTGGCTTTACACATGATGGTTTGATCTGTCCTAGATTTTATCTTAGGACTGATCTGTCTTAGTATCTGTTCACAGTCTACTTCACATATTCCATTTGTTCTAGTAGAAATTTTATCTAGCATATCCCAGGGTAGCTTTACGTGAAATCATGGGCATTTATGCAATAAAGAACTCATTTGTCAAATTGACATTATCAAATGTCAGATAGACGTTTTAACAGAATGTGGTGTATACTTCATGCTGGCAATGTGAAAACATCAAGTAATGATAGTGAAATATTAAAATAAGAAAAATACCATTTATTGCAACAATGCTGTAAGCAGTCATGAACTGACACGACTTTGGGGCATTTGAGCAATTTAAGCATGTTTTGAAGAAGGAAACAAGAAGTAGTTACTACATTGACAGTCGTCGTGTTCTGGTAGGTGTCTTCATTCATTCTCCTTAACAGCTTATGAACAAACAGCAGCCGAATCCTGCAGATACATATAGATCTGAAGCCATTTAAGTCAGTGGCTTTACCTCAATGCTTTTATATTTCCCAGGGGTGGGTGCTTCTGTTAGCTCAGAGGAGACTAAGAGCTCTTAAGCATCAGAAAACAAGATTTATTATTGTATGTATACATATATGCATTACACACACACACACACATATAATGTCAAACCAGGAGACTGAAGAGGAGTCCGAGGCACACTGGTATCTCCAGTACATTCTGTTGACTAGCTTAGGGGTCTGTTTTTTCCCACACATTGGAAAGGGGACCTAAGTGCCTAAATGGAGTAGATATGCCTCTGAGAACACTTAAGGCATGCTTCATGTTGCTGCACACCTGGTGTGGCCATTAGCATCAAGTTAGCACAAACTGGTGCTAAGTGGCCAAGATTTTCCAAAATGGCCACAGTTTTCAAAAGTTGTTGAACACCTTTTGGAAAATGACACTGTTTTTCTTTTAAGGTGAATTGAACTAAACATGGAAAAAAATATTTTCAGTGTGAAAAGGCATGTGTCCAGTATATACTTGAGAGAGAATATAAATACTTGTAAGAGCTTTTGAAATTCCCCAGTCTGCGCTCTCTGTTGTTTCTCAGATTCATTGAGATCTGTAACACCGTCTGCAGAATATCCTTCCTCTTCTCCAGCTCACTTATTTAATCATCCATAATCCAGATACCTTTTTTCCATCACCCTTCTATTGTGACCAAGCTTGATTACTTCACGTTGGTAAGCAAATGTAGAATTCCTATGAAACAAGTCATGCATAAAATCAAATCTTGAATTTCTATCAATAAGCAGATTAATTAATAAGGTTCTATCTGTTGTTAGACTTCCATTCAGCTTTTCTCTTTTCCTGTTTGTCCCTTTCTGTTTAGTTTTCCAGCATACCAGAAAGCTTCTCTCGTAGCCCAGAGGAACTCTCTGATTCCAATTTCCAGTAACAAAAAAGGAGATCTTACTTTGAGACAATCATATAGAAAAAAACTTGCAGAAACAGTGCTCGAACTTTTCTGACAGGATAGTAAAATGCCACTGAAAATAGCTCTGCTAACATATTCTTCATTTGTCAGAAACACTACGTATGCAGAAAGAACTGGAATACTGAATTTGTGATACTGGTGTATATGCTATTTAAAAAGACCGAGAGATTTCTATTACAATAGCTTATGGTACCTCTGCTCCGAGTTCTCCTCCCTGCAGACCTGCACACACCCCAATATGCTTGAAGAGGACTCGGACGAGTTTAGGACATGCACTCAGCAGATTATGGTAATTTGTGTAGATTATTAATCATATGTGAAGGCCCTTATTTTCAGGCACATAAAGAAATACGTTCTAGTGCTTGTAGTTTTTAACACAGAAACAAACTGTCTGGTGTAAGCCTGGTTTCGTAACTTATCTGTCAATACAAAAAAATGCTCTGAATTTGAATTTGCAAGGAACAGATGTCTTTCAGCAAGCTTGAGTGTAAATGCAGCAAGATTTCCAATTTAACCCAGGAAATGATGACACTGAAATTTATTGCAAGCAGAGGAATAACTTGTTCTTCATCGTAGTTATGCAGGCTATGCCTTTTCCACAAAGCAGTACAAGGTGTTTTATCTCGTAGGTTTCCAGGGAGACAGTCACAATCCAGTAGGGGTTACTGTTGTTCTTAATAAAGCTCTCTAGATTTTGTAGTTTTAGCAATTTTTCTGATCAAAATCACAGAGAGAGCAGATAGGATTTGAAAAATGACACTGAGTAACGTGAGTTGATGTGACCTATTTCAAACACATACAGATGATGCTGTGGTGCACCTGCTTAGAGTAGGTGGTACTGGTGCTTTCACCAGCTAGAATCGTTGTTTTAACTGGCAGGAGAAGACTCAAAACTGAGTATTAGTCACTGTAGAGAGTTATACAAACTGTCCTTATCATTTGTCTGTTGATATAGAATATAGGATATCCAAAAGGTTTTGGATATAGGTGTGAAGCACCACCTCCACCACAGCAGTTCTAGGTTTGCTTGTATACGAGTTGTGTAATAGTTCACAGAAAACTGTATGTCTCCCCTGTGGTTTAGAAGGAAAATTGGAGCAAACAACTGGTTAATGTAAATCAAATTAATGGGCAAAAATCTTATCTCTCAAGGTAATAATAGTTACTGATTTCATTAATGAGAATTCAAGACATTTTGATCATAGAAATATATTGGCTTCACATGTTTCTTCATTATTATACTTTCAAGACTGTTACTTATACATTAGACACTGTAAACACAGAAATTTGCAGAGGCAGTGTTCAGTACAAAGAGACCGATGAATAGTATAGAAATGCTGCTGAGGACCCTCCCAGTCTAATTTTCCATTATTCTGCCATGTGAAGGGGAGAAGTAGAAAGGGATCTTTGACAGAACAAACTGTTTAAGAAAGAAATGTGGCAGAGCCAAAAATCTCCTGTGACGACAGTCCTTTCTGCCCTCACTGAAGAATGATGTGGCAACATTAGTGATGCTGAAGTAGAGGAAGGTATGGTTTCTTTCAGAAGTTTCAGGTTATTTAAGTTTATATTTTAGGTTATTTAGGTTTTGCATTGTTGGAGCCACAGATAATTCATGCATCAACGTTTAATATAGGTCACCAGAAAATATCAATGCCAGAATGTGCTATACATTTTCTTCCCAGAATTTTTACGCTGCACTCTGTGCCTTGTGCGTGATGCACTTGTTCTCTCCTTCCCTCCCAAGGGAAGCATGTACAGTGGCTGAGGGACAGTGTATGCACCGTCTTGCCTTATGTTTCTGAGAGAAGTCATAAGCAAGGTAAAGCACCTTGTGCTTAAAGCAGAAGGTTGATTAGCTTTGTGATATTCCCTAATTCCTGGACAAATAAGTTCCTTTGGAAAGCCTGCTGCTTGGAGAAAGTTTTGTCTCCTGTGCAAAAAGCCTTTTGTCTGTTTCAGGAGAAAATGTTAGGTACATTTTTCTCCTCTTTAATTTAGTCCTAAATGTTCAACTCTCCAAAGGAATATAATAGTCTTAAAATCTTCTACTTTGAAAGTAGAACATAAGCTGTGCATAAATTTGGAAGCATGATGAAATCCATAGGAAAATTATTGTTTAGAAACAGTGAAAAAATAAGAAGTAAAGATCCTACCAATTAAATAAGTTTTTAAACTACATCACAGTAAATAAAGTCCCTCCCTAAGCATCCTGCTTAAGGTTACACCATTGCAGACATCCCCACTGCTCCTAGTAACAGGAGCAATGCTCCAAGCAGAAACCTTGGTGTTATGATATAGTCAGCTCTCAGGGCGAAGTGTTTCAACAGCAAAATGAGGTTTGCGCTTTTGCATTGGGCCCATTCTGTGAGTTTGCTACCATATCGATTTTTGCGAGAGGCCAGACCATGCACAAAGCTCTCAAATGTGAGTGCCCTAAGAGCCTGTGGGCTCCTCTCTCCTCTCCTCTCCTCTCCTCTCCTCTCCTCTCCTCTCCTCTCCTCTCCTCTCCTCTCCTCTCCTCTCCTCTCCTCTCCTCCCTCTCCCTCTCCCTCTCCCTCTCCCTCTCCTTGTTGGGTCCTCCCCTCCAGCTAAAAGGACGTGAATTTAATCCTCTTACCTTCCCGGACACACAATATTTGCACCTCAGGGTTGGTTTTAATGTCTTTTCTGCATCAGCCAAAATTTAGCATGTGCTGATCTGAGCTTTGTGGTTTAAGTGCATGAGGAATACGAGGTAAACTGGAGATGTATGTGCACGCAACTTAGTCATCTTGTGAATTGCTCTCACTACCTTGAAAAGACAAAGGGAAACATCACCATACTGTTTTATTCTTCATATTTTCACCTCATAATGACACAAAAAAATAAAATTAATTTTATACATTTTCGATTTGTATATGTACATGTGTGTATATATATATACACATGCACATTTATATAATACATTTTAAAATTTTAAAATTCTTACAGATTTTATATATGTATGAAAACACATGCTCCCTATATACAGGTGGGGCTGGACACGCACTTCTTGCTGGAAACTAATATTTCAGTTTTATCTCATGTGCAGGCTTTTACAAATAATGCTAATTAAAAGCTATTTATATTTTGGTCCCTGTTTTTTTTTAGATAAAAGAAGTAGTCTAATGTTTTAGGGCTAATTATTGCAGTAAAGTTTTGCAATAAACACTTCGGATAACAGGAATTATAGTGCAGGTTAGCATGGCAATTTTTAGCATCTATGAAGTCTTGTGAGTAGCTTTAGAAATCATAACTTGTAAAACAGTCAGACAGAAGCCTATCCTGGGTGAATAGTTTAGCACAAAATACTCCCTTGCCTTCTCTTTGTTTTTATTGCTTCTTCAGCACAAGAATGCTGCCAATATTTTGAGACTTTTTTTTTCTCCTTAATGTGTGTAGCTCTGTCTCTGATGGTATGCCTTCAGAGAAGAAAAGCAAGGGACTGGGATATTCTTCAATTTTCTTGTCAAAACCCCAACAGATAATTACCAAGAGACAATGCAATTTGGCAACAGGAGAGCAGGCGTTTATACTTTGTGAGAGGGTGTCGGTATGGTTACTGCATTGTTCAAGTGTCGCATCCCACTTCTGTAACATGAAAGGGTCTCCATCCTCCGCTGCAGTTGGGGAGCAAGGCCACCTCTGTGAAAGGTGACTTAAGACCCGATGTTGCGTTTGTCCTGGATTGCTCGTTTGCTGGGCTGTAGAGAGGCCTCTGCGTTATGCCAACAGCTCACAACTCTCAAGAGCCATCAGAGTGAAGGAGGCCATGTCGGACATTGTGTAATTGCTCTTTGGCCTCCCTTCATCTGGGGCCATGGCACTGTCATTGGGCTGGCAAAAGAACAGTTTTGGATATTGGAGGGTCTCTCTACACTGCCAGTGCTCTTTTTGTGGCCAGTTATCCTGGCTTTGTGGCTGTTTTGTACAGACAAAGTGACACAAACCAGACTGATTACAGGGGAGGACTAGAACTGCATCCTAATTCCAAAATCACAAAAATGCCTGACCCATGGTGTGACCTGGGGCACTCCAACAAGGAGAACAGGAGCTTCAGAGGTATTTCCTTCAGCCTGGGGGATAAATCATTCCTGGCAGAGGTAATTTAGATTTGCTCAGGGAGGCAGAGGTCTAGCGGTGACAGGGAAAATGTTCTATGGTGTAATTTTTACAAGGCACTCGTGCGCTCTCTTTAGCCCATCAGTTGCCAGTTTCCTTGTAGCACAAAATAGTAAAACGTAGGACTGTCTTTGAAAAAGGGAGGAAAAAGGCAAGATACCCTGATTTCATCTGCAACTTTGTTTTTACTGGTGGATACTGCAAAGTAGAACTTGTGAATACTGCAAAAATGAGTTTGTGGAGGTTGGGTGATAACTTTATGAATCAACAATAAAGTATTGTAAAGTAGGAATAGGTAGATGTTCTACATACATTAGGAACAATGTTCTGTATTTCCACATTGCCTGGCACCTTGGGTTGCTATTCTTTGTCAGGAGCATCCAAATGCTGCTGCAAAATAAAAAACAGTAGTGCTGTGCAGACTGATATGCTGCAAGTTGTCACGATATGCTGCAAGTTGAACCTCATAAACTCAGAGCTCCATACACTCACTTGAAGTTCTCTTTTTGCTCAAGAAGGAGCTGTGGTGTCAGTCCTAGTATAGCCAGAGGTAGAATGTTAAGAAAAAAAATAAAGTGAAGAAAAATTTTTAAAATCATTTTCTTCTAATACCTGACCAATACATAATATTCTTGGCCATTTTGGTGTAAAACTGCTAGGATTCTTGTGTCTGTAAAGAGAGAGGGGGAAAGACAGACCTTCAGGGAGAAGAGGAGGTTCATTAGTTTATAAAATTGTTTCTTTTTAAAATACAATAACCATGGAAAAAGAATGGAAATGTGTGTTCTCTGTAAAGACTCTTCACGCTGATCATCAGCGACAAGATGTAAAAAAAATGTCAGTAGCAGAAAGATCACTTCATTTGCAAATATAATAGTCGCTGAGAGAGGTGTTCGTACAGCCGAAGACGTTACTCTCCTTGCCACTCATTACTGCGTGGTTAGTGTAAGGAACGTTGTGATCATGCAGACAGTAAATGAGGAAGCAGGTAACTAACCTACAGCGCTTTGAGAGTTGCGTATTGAAGACTTGGCCTCCTGGGGAAACAGCATAATACCCTGAGATGCAATATAAAACATTTATAACCTACCTTTTAAAAGCCTTCCAGAGAGGAAATTTCGGCTTTTCCTTTTTGTTGCAGAATGCTTCACTGGAAGAAACACACTGTGAAGAAAGGGGCAAGCAGAGAAAGTTAGCAGTAATTATCATGCTTTAGGGATTTTTGTTAGTGACTTTCTCAGTCATTGCTACAAACTAAAATATTTCAAAGCAATAAAATATGTAGAAACAGTCATTCCTATTTAAAACAGGAATGGAGGATACATTGTTAAAAATATTTTTAAAACTCCATCATATGCAGCTTGCTCTGAGTTTCAAACTGAGTAGTGCAACCACCAGACAGGCAAAGCCTCATGTTTCAAGTGCAGAGCCTGGTGACCCATAAGCAGGCAGTTAGAACCTCTGATATACTTTGAAGTCATGAAAAGATCTGTTTTCGTTTATTTGCCAGTAAAATCTCTATTTAAACAGTTAAATAACATATACAATGCATGAATTTCCTTACTTGGTACAGAAATCTGTGACAGATGACAGGATGTCCACTTTATTTAATTTTGCTAGGAAAAGTTAATGAAATCTAGTAACGTAGTGTAAAAGTAAAAAAAAAAGCCTAATAGAAAATGTAATTATTTTCATTTAGTTCCACCTCTTAATCCGGCATCCTGAGGAGAGATTTTCATATCCCATCCCAATTTATGCTGAGTTTTACCATCTAAAGACATGTATTTAAAAGGAGTAGTTTCAAAAGAGAAATCCCATTTTAATTACATTTTAATCCACCCACAGAGATGCTGCATTTTATTGATTTGATTAGCCAACGGCCGTTCCTTTTGTGTACTCACAAATGCAATTTTTTTAGTATCATCAAGCAATTTCAGTTACGCAAGTTAAATACTTAGATACATACATTGAACATAAACCAAAAATATACATAAACCAAAAACCCTTCCTCTTTCTCCAGCCCGTGCTCATTCTTTCTAAGAACAAGTTATCGTTACTCTGGGCCACGTTTGCACATTCTACCTCCACAGAGAGGAGAAGGGTCACAACAAGGAGATGTTCCAACTGCCACTTGTCTCCGTTTCGTACCAGAAATCATTTTTAATGAGCACGTTCACTCATTTCAGGGCAATCCCTGCTATATCGCATACCTCGGAGCCAGAACACCTGGGAGTCTTCAGTAAGGTTGTGAGCGTTGCGAGCAGACCAAAAATAGGCCGGCAAAAGATCCCATGATAAATTGCTAGCTGGTGTGAGTCACCTTTGAAACATGAACTGGTGTGCTTTGTTATTCTGTTTGCAGCGTTTGTATGAGAAAGTTCAGTAAACTTGGCTATAAAAATTTATGACCCATTTGAATGTGTACAAAAGAAGCGAGTTCATGTGTTTCCTGATGCAGATGGTGATTGAAACTAAGAGCATGTGGTACTCCAAGTGCAAAAACGCACAGAGCTTTATTTAGTGTCACCTGTCGCTGTCCCCCTACACATTTCTAACAAGGGAGTGACATTGGCAGGTGCACTGCACAATGAACTGCTTCAGCTTAAAAAAATAACATAGAAGGTATTTCTTATACTCATAAACACAAACGATGATACTAGGTACTGCTGGGAATTTAGGTCAGAAAAATCTCAACAAAAAGCTAGAAAGATTTAATTCTGTTCTCCTATAATGTAGGCTGAAGACCCACAGTTCCCCATCCACCCTTTAATTCTGAGTCCTTTTATACTCAGAAATCCACCTTTAATTTCCCCCCCACAAGTTTGCAGATCCCAGCACAGGGCTGGTTCAGACCAGTGGGAATACCCGGTCCCCGTCCAGAGGAGCCCTACTGCCAGTGTCGCAGCAGAGACTGACTGGTGCTGGTGGGATGGCGGGAGATTTCCCGTACAATATTAGTCTCACTCTTTGGGTACCACATGGAGCCAATTAGCCGTGTAGCATGTTTTTTCCTTTTATGCCCTCCAACGCTCTTCTATAGTCACCGCAGGAGTGAGGCAAACCTGCTGCTGGAGCGTAAGGTCCATATATTGTGTTTTTCAGGAAAAATGAAAAAAAAAATATGGAATTCATCTTTCCTGTGAAGTAATGTATGATTTATTATCATATCTTACAATTAGGCCAATGCAATAATTTTAAAAAATAGGATAAACCTCCCTCCCTGATGACATTGCTTATTTCCCAGGAGTGATGGAAATGCCCAAGGAAAGATTTGCTGTGGTGGCTGAGCAGGACGTAGTACAGGAAACCTTAATATCAGGCAATGCTTCTGCTCTACCTCAGACTACATAAATCTAGCAGAGATGCAAACAAGCATGATTTTACCCTGCCGATGCTTCTAACTGAAGAAATTGAGTTTGGAGACCTTAACGTCTCTTCTCCAGAGTCTCCGAACTTGGATGTGATACTGCAGTCCCTTTCAATAAAAAGTGGCACAGCAGTAGAGGAACTTCAGAGCAGCTTAGGGCAGCCCTGCTCTTCACTTACTGCACTGTTTTTTTGTTGGGTGATGAGTTGCCTTCCACTGGTTATTTTGAATGTGTTTCAATATTAATCTGTTTTATATAAGGTAAAGTACTACATCCCTCAAAAGAGCCAAGAAGAATAGCAAAGCTAGTCTTGTTTGATACTGGGGAGAGAGAAATCACAAACTCAGATTCATAATGAGAAATTTATTGCTGCCTGATAATGGCTCACTGTCTCCTCACTTAGTCTGAGGATCACAATCTAGCTACCCTTTCCCTTTGGTCTTATGAACAGCCTATGGATTCAAAGACTAACTGTTTCAAATAAGATATCAAAGCAAAGATAAAGCAGCCATAGGGCAAAAGTTACAATATAACTAATACAAGTTTGAAAAAGCAAGAGTAAAAAAAAAACACACTTTGCTGGGAATTCAGTAATATGGATTCAAAAACTTGAGCCTTCTAAGCTTGAAAATATTCTTACATCTGCGATAATCTTCTCCAATCTTTAAGTCACTCATGCATTAAATTTTAGGGTGGAGATGTTAAAGGAGGGTAGACCAGAGAGAATTCTTCACGAATTTAAGAGATAACATCTGAACTCGTCTGGGAGCCTAATGCTCTGTAATAAATGTAACTGCTGAATTATTCATCAAAAGAGCATATACTCTCATATGGTAAAAAACAACTGAGGAAGTGACCGGAAGACTGTTTTCTAGGAAGCCTGGAGAGTAATGCTCAGAATTTCATTGTTTGAACTATCTGAGATACACTTTCTTTGGTCTGATTCAGTAGCCTTAGGACAACAGTCTCAGCTCCGAGTGCTTTCCTGCACTCACATGAGCTATATCCTCCATCCCCCAGGCTCAGCATTGCACCAAGGCAAGGCACAGCTGATGGACCATGCTGGGCAATGCTTCCCAGCAGGTTCCTCCAGCCCCACTGCAGATGGCTGATGTGTGAGCCATCAACCCAGCAAGACGAGCTCCTGCCAGTCGGCTGACCTGTGGTGGCTTGCCAGAGCACCTGCAGGAAGGCAGGGAGAGCCACGAACCACTGCTTTGCCCAGAGCTGTCAATGGGTAGGATGTTACCCAAAGGGAAGCAACAGCTTCCAGCCTTGAATCTGGTTCCTTGCTTCTTTTTACCCTCCTTCAAGCACTCTCCAGCTCTAACCGAGACCTGCTGCCTAGAGAGCCGGGGGCCTGGCTACTATGTTAAGGGAAATGTCAAATCCTGACTGTGATGCCTCTTTCTGCAGGTATTGAGAAATGATTAAAATCAACACTGTGGTTCTGAAAAACATTTCAGCGTTTTACCTGTGTTTCAAATATGGGAATAGGAGTACTGGGGCTTGTACTGATATGCAAGAAAAGGGAAGAAATATGAGATAACAGTATCCAGATCAGTCTCCAGAAGGTAGGGCAAGTTATTTTTGCTTGCCTTGAGATTGTGAGGGGGAATAAGGTCTCGTAGTTTCTAATATCTAAAGAAACAGAAGGTGGAGACCAGGGCAGACATGCCAAAGAAACTACAATATCCATATGAGGAACTGCAGACATTGCTGGAGATGCGCATAACTAACCCCTTACAGCAACTAAGTGGTGGGAGAAAGGTGACTGGAGGCACCATAGCTTATATTATTCTCTTTGTAGAAGCTAATTGCCTATAATATCAGAAGAAATGTATCACAGGAAGTAATGGTGAAGAGATGTTTAGTTGTCTGATTAATTATTTTAATAATGCACAACCTCGGGTAGATTATTCTGACAATCCAGCACAACTGCCTATAAATTGCACATTGGCAGTCAAAAAATGAAGAGGCAATTCCTACTCTGTTTCTATCAGTCTTTTTGCAGTGATTTTGCCTGCCTTTCTATGCAGGCAGTGTACCAAGAATGGAGGTGGGAGCTAATATTTCTTCAACCACTTGTGGCATCTTTGTTATCTGCTGGCTATTCTAGGCTTCCCATCATACTAACAGGAATGGACGCCTTCAGAGGGCAGCTCTGAGCATCTGAACTATTGCTTTCTGTGGCTACATCTCCACTGCTGAAGGCTTTTGTCCAAGGAAGCAGTGCTTATTCTCATGCCAGACCAGGGTATGGAGTGGCTGGTGCCCGAACTGCTTGGGACAGGCCCCTGCTAGAACAGACTGACTGTACCCATACTGCACACCCATTTCACCCAGTCTCCTCTGGGTGCCCCTCTGGCACCAAGACCTAACAACTGCTTTTCAATGGAAGGCACCTGAAATATTGCAACACCAAGTCCGTGGCCACTGATCTAAGCACAAGCAGGAGGTGCAAGGCCTGGCCATCCATGTGTGAAGCGGGGAAGTAGGCAGGCAGAGTGACCAGCAACTGCTCTGTGTATAGAATGCAGTAACAGGAGAAAAGCTGAGGAGGAAGCAGGTGCTGCCCATGTCTCAGACCCCTATTTTAGAACAGCAACACAGTGCTTAGCTTTGTTAAATACAGCCTTACTGTAAATGTGGTATCTCTTCATCATACAAAGTTGATGATAAACCAGCTTCTGCTACTGGTTAAAGTACAGCCTCCTCATGAAAACCTCCAGCTTATGCTTGTGGCTATGTGTGTATATATATACACACACACACGCGCGCGCACACACACACACACATATCTATCTCTGTATCTATAGATATAGATATACATCTCTAATGTGGAATTACGTTTTCTTTGATTCTGTCCTGTCTGGTTGTCCTTTGGGTCCTGCACCACAATGATTTCCACGTAGCAACTGGAGGGTCTGTGCTGCAGTGCATGCGAAAGGTGCTTGTATAAATATGGTGCCAATGGTATGTGTTACACTGCCCAGGTGTGGAAAGCGGATCGACCAGTGTTCCCAGTGTTTGCTGGGATGATGTTAAAAGATTGTCATGAATGAATGGAGCCAGACTTGGTGTGATTTACACCCAAACGCTCTGGCCTGGAGTAAACTGTGGGATGAAATGGTCTGTTCATGGGTTTTCTTTTAGAGAGAACTAACTGGTTTGCTTCAGAAATGAGCTCAGAATTAAAAAAAAAGGACACACACACACTCTCTTAAAAAAAACCAAAACAAAACCAAAAAAAAAACCTAGTTTATATGTAGTGTGGCTGCAAGGGTCCAGGAATGAACTGAGGAGCTAAGTGATTTAACAGCTCAGCATTCCTCACAGGCCTCTCCATCTTCAGCCCCCTTTGAAGCAGAGCTGTGGTCCCACAGAGTGACTGATTGAGGAGGGCGGGTTTTGGGAACAGAAACCCAGGCCACAGCAGCTTCTGACTCCGAATGCCACAGTTTGTTTCAGTGCTTAACAAATGACATATACACTAAAAATGATCAATGGTCTCAGTAAGGCGGGGAAGCCTGAAAAGCAAGCCTCGCATCCTTCAACGCGGAGAGGCAGCACAGGTTCACTCTGCTTCTGGAAGGGGAGGAAGGGGAAATTTCTCCACCTGTTGGGACTCCTGCTGTTCCTTGTAAGACAATTCCTTCTGAGCAGGTATCCAAAATACAGAAACATAATTCTCAATTCTCTAAGCTGTGCTAAGGAGCAGTGCTTCTGGTACTAAAATCATGAAGTGCACTGTCCCAGAGCAGCAGACACCTGTACCATGGCCCAGGACGTGCTGGCTCTGGGTCCCAGTATACGGTAGAGAGCATGAAGTGCTTGAGAGCTTCGGAGAGACTTGGGAAGGGATGCAAGGTCCCTGGGGCCATGAGAGAAGGGACAAGAGGCGGCCTGATGCCATGGCTGATGGAGAGCTGAGTGCTCCCCACCAATTGTGTTCAAACCCCATCATGCTGGGTGCTCAGCACTGTGATACCCAGCTGAGTGCACAGCCCTGCCCCTTGCCCACGCTTCAGCCTCTGCCCACTGCATCAGGGGCAGGAGTTTGCCCAGCGCCATGGCTGAGCACTGTGCCTGCAACTGCCTTCCAGGAGGGAAGGTTTATGGTGGGTGAATCCTCAGTGAAGTTACATTTTTCTCCACCTCTGAGTCAGGCACATGAGTTCCAAAATGAGGTGATGCTCTCTTTCACTGTTTTCTTATCAGGTAGGTTTTCTGCTTAGTGTGTAAGCTGGTTTCGAACACGACTTCAAAGCCCTTCGCTGCCTCGCTATATGTAGCCTAAGGTTTCCTACTGCAGCCAAGCAAGGAAGTCGTTACTTAGTTCTGCTTCCAGGACAAGGGTTGTTGATTCCTTCTCTGTATTCCTAATTTAGGCAAAGGTAGATCTTCTGACTGCCTCAAACCATTTTCTTCTTTCACATAGCCAGTAAGAAAGAGATTTTTTCCCTTCTCCAATGTTCCTATGTGTTTGTGACAGCTTGCATCCCAGGTTACACTCTTCCAAATACACAGTAGAAAGAAAAATCACCCTCTTGAAGAAATTGCCTACTTTGCACCAGAAGGTCAATATTTTAACACTAACCTATGCAGCATCTGCTTATGGCTTGCAAATTTAATTTACCAAATCATGTATGGTCATTTTTTTTTTTAGGAACAAAAAAGTACATTGATTTCACTGCAAAATCAAATACAAGAATAAAAAAAAAAGACAAAAATAGTGTTCTAATTCAGATTAGTATCCAAATACAAAGTATATAGTTTCATTTAACTTTTTTTTTCCTTTGACTAAAAAAGATGATGCTCCATCTGTTATTTTATTTATTTTTTAATGTAATAGAAGTAAAAGCGATCTTCAAAGAAATGAGGTAATGTCCATCAATAATTTACTTTCAACGGCTATAACATTTAAAGGTAATCATCCACTGGGCCATTTATTAGCCCTGACAGAGTGAATACAGTGTCAGATATCATTGAAAGGCCTGGAGGATTAAGGCACCAACCCTGCAAACTCTGACACACTTGCCAGTCAGACTAGTCTCCAGGATATAGTTAAACCAGGTCATAACCCTTTACTTGAAGTAAATGCATTTAAGTCTGTTCATGCTTTGGATCATTGTCTCTCTGGCTGCAGGGAAAATGTGAGAGTTAGCTTTCTGTATTTTACTCTGTAAAGTATTGTCAAAACTAGAAGTAAAAAATATTAGATTGATGGGCTCTTTCAGTGAGGTTGGGAATTTCAGTAAGCAGATACCTCTCAGCAATTCTTTTAAATCCTTCAGTGATGTGCAAGAAAGAAAAAATTTTTGCTTCAGATATATGAATCATATTTGCTTATATAAAAAAACAGCTTTTCTTCCTTGTACACTGGTTTAAAGAGCGTCATAAAATCAGACCATTCTGCTATAGCATCACAATGCATTTTATTCATTTAATGACTATGATGTCCGTAATTTTCTGTGCATCCAGGGAAAAAAATACCCAACTCACCAACATTGTTTTTTCACTAATGTAACACCTTTTCATGTTGGGCTTAACCGATAATAGATTATGATTATAAGCAATGCTGCTAAAGGAGGAGAAAAATGAAAGACTGCATATTAAATCTGATCCATGTGTCCAAGTCAACGTTGCTGCCTCATGTAGCAGATACTACTTTATTGGCATTATCCACCCCTTTCTCTGATCTGCCATACCAGCACTAGTTGAGAAGTGTACATTAGTTACATTTAACATCCTTTAACCTGGAACAGCAAACAAGACCATAATTGGGTTGGGCTGTGTTTGGAGAAGAGCCCCGTTACTGACCGTGCTCGGCCAATGACTCCTTCAAGCTGCCCATGCCATGGTGCCTGTCTGCTTCCCGAGGGGAACAAACAGCCCGGGAGCAGAAGCACCATCCCTGTCCCAATGTGCCAACCTGTCCGTGCCCAACACCTGAGCAGGAACAACCCAGCCCAAGGAGGAGAGCCGGTGTGCATCTCCTACCCAGCTGGTGTTCCATGAGCTGCCCCGCTGCGCCCCATGGACCCATCTCACCGCCGCCTCCGCCACGGGATGGCTTTATCTTCCCTTTGCAGACACCGGCTCCCTGCTCCCTCCCTGGAGGGCAAGAAGTTCGGGCAGCTCCTGCCAGCAGCAAGACAGCCACTTTATTGCTGCATCAACGCTATAAACTGCTGGAGCAGAGCCGCGGAAAGTTCTTCTAAATTAAAAATGAAACTTTTCTGAGCAAAATGGGAAAAACCAGTCATGTTCTTTGCTGCAGCAGTGTGTGTAACACAAACTGTGGCCTGCGGTGATGCTCTGCACAGGTAGAGCAAGCCTGAATGTCTCTAGCTCAGGCACAAGGCAGGCTGGGCTTTTCTTGCTTAGGCTACGCTAGGCTTAAACTCATCCATTTCATGATTAAAATGTGCATATTTAGTCCTAGAAAATCCCTTCTACCCTGGAAGTAAGATCTCAGTAAGTTTTTCTTCTTGCTGATTTTCACACTCTTCCTATAGTAAAGAAAGTGATTTCTCTTTTTCCTCTGGATCTAATTTACATTTATTTTAGAGCTACAACTTCTCATATGCAATAAGCATTCTTTGCTTCCTCATAAACTACAGTTTCCCGGGGCTCTGCTGATGCTGAAAGAAAGTATGGATAGTATCTGAAATTCAAGAAGAAGTGAAAAGAGAATAAGGGAACATTTGTTTTTATTCATTTTTTTTGTAGAAAGTCAATAACGTCAGATTATGACAGAAAGACCAGTATTATGAACTAATAAAACCCAGCCAGTTATTACATGATAGTTGCTGGAGGCAATTAATGTGCTGGGTACCTTCTCATCATATTTTAAATAAATGAGCCTATTAATTGAATATAAAGAAACTTTTGCACACTGTAACTGTTTCAAGTTTTATTCTGTTGCCATCAAGACCAGAATTGCCTTAAAATTCAGTGCAAAAAAAACCCTGAAAATTAATACAACCCCCTAAGTCTTACCATGGAAGTTGAAGTAGCATTTAGAGCTCTCTGAAAACAGCAGATTTGTGTATTGGAGCACTTCAGAGGTCCTGTTTCCAGAGGCTGTCTCCCAGGTGGATTCTCAGCTGTCTAATAATGCAGCCGAGCATTGCAGCCTTTTCCTCAGTGGAGGAACTAATTTGGATATTTCATGTGGGGAAAAGGAGCCAGGGAGAAGTAGTTTGTAGGCAAGTAATACCTTTGGGATCTCTACCCTTTTGGGCAAATATAGCTGAAATTAGCTGACATATGAACGATTATAAAGCAAGACCTGAAAAACAGATCATGTAAGCCTAACTTCCTTTGGAAAGTAAGCTATAAAGGCAGAATGGACCAATTCAGCTTTTTTGCGTCCCTCACACACTTAGAAAAGCAAACTCACACTAACCAACCAAAACCAGAAAAAGCAGCTAGGATGGCTGGTAGAGGGTGGCAGGAAAATAAAGTACACAAATTAAGTAAAATTTACAAAACATTAGCCCTTACTGTTACTCTTTAACCCCAACAGTTTAAGCCAAGTAGCATTATTTTCAATTGCAGAAGTGGAGACTTCAGCACAGAAGAGGGATTCCTTCAATAAAGGCAAAGTTTGAAAGGCCAAGACACTGCTATGTCAGAAGGAAAAACTTCAATAGAAAAACAATGAGTCAAATTTATCTTTGGTGCAGCTCTCAGATAATTCCATTGACCCCAACAGAATTATATCCCTCAGCCAGGGATGTTTTCCGATTTTTGGTAAAAGTGCAGAATACAAAGAGATGCACTGTCTCTGCCTCTGGGTTCCCACACTAGGAGCCCAATTTAGCCTCCAGCTTGAGAGTGTGCCTAATTGCACTCAATGTTAGCATCTTTTCAAGTGTTTTGCTGAGACTGGACCTCTGTGTGTTTCAATTTTTGGTAAGGTGGCCATTGTGCCAATAGTAGATAGTGAACTACTATGTAGGCTTAACAGCTGTTTTCAAATATGTTTCCAAATTTGTAGCTTGGTTCACATGTCAAGCCGTTATCAGATTGCTGTGCCAAGCAGAATTAGTACAGCGTGCTTTAAATATCTAGACTGAGACAGCAACAGAAAGTGATCAGCAAATGGCATGAAGCAGATGTACAGTAGCTATAGAAACCACAGCTTACACAAAACAAATAAGCATGGACCATTACCTACAATTTGGTTCACATTCCTTCAACTGCATCATAACATCTGTTGTAAGGACCCTTGTAGGGAGCACTGTGAAAATATGTTGAACACAAATACTGCTGAATGAAGAATAAAGCCATTTCAGATTTAATGGTGCTAAAAGGGTATTTAAATGCACTAATAAAGAAACTAATGAGGGATGCTGTTGGTGCCAAAGCAAAACACTAGAGAAAATTAGCTACAGCAACCTGCCTGTGGAGCAACACACATTACACCACATTGGCCCGGGCTATAGCAAGACAGTGTCGTAATTGCTTTAAGCATCAATTTAAAAAAACCCAAACTGTTAAGAAATTTGCACTATTTTTATTACTTGATGGCGTACAACCATCACCCTTGAAGATTTTGGTTTCCCCCCCGAAAATCTGACTCTCACTTCAGAAGTATATTTGAAATAAGAGGATTTTAAATGAGGATTAAATTTCAGCCAACAACAGTGATCAAAGTCTTCTTTGCCTCTTTCTGGGCCTCCAAGGGTCCACCAAGAAAATATCTGTCTTGTTTCAAGCAAGAAAAAGTCAAGCAACATAAGAAGGAGACGTAAAAGCAGACACCAGGAGTAATGATGTATTACATATCATTCTGAAGGCCTAGATGAAATCCTCACTTGCAGCTCACCCCTTTAGGATCTCTTTGCTTTAATTGTAGACCTGGTGGGCTGATGCCCTGGGAGCACTCTGATGTCAGGAAGGTGCTTTGAGACTCTAAGTCAAGATGCTGAGTTTGAAAGGTAGTTAAGTACATGAGAAAGCAAAGAGGAAAGTGATTTGTGAGCCAGTACCGCTGGTGGTCATGAGGCTTTGTCCAGAGACAGGGCCATAGCCTTTCTCAAGAATGAGTGAGAGGTGGTAATAGCCACTGATCATCAGCGATGCTGAGCCCCTTATCTGAAAAATGCTCTAATTACTCCCTGGAAAAGCGTGTTGCACCTGTATTTGGTTAAAGAGGTTTGGCTGACTCTGTGCCATTAACTGCAGTCAACCTGCTGTTAGCATCTGTGCCCAGCTTTCAAAAGGATCCTTTATAGAGGATCAAAAAGGAAAACTAGGAGAGATGAGCAGCCATGTGCATTCTAAATCCTGGAGTCTTCATGCATCAACCAGCAAAACAAGAAATGAAAATCAAGGGATTCATTAGTTTCACATCAAAATATATCAGGTAGACAGCTCCACTGCATTGTCTCTTGCAAATCCCATACTAAGTCACCCCTTGAAGACAATCATCAAATCTCAAGTGTTTATTCAAAGGCCAATGTCAGATTCCAGACTATACTGTTTTAGTTTGTAATACTGTCAGGTTTGTGATGGATAATACTAATTTTCATTGCATTGTCTAGGAGTTCACTCTGGTAATACCCAGTTAAAATGGCTTATGATAGCATCCAGAGGCTCCATTGCACAAGGTGTTATACAAATATATAGAAAAGAGACAGTCCTTGTCCTTGAGATGTTGCACTTTTAATAGACAAGAGAAAAGGACTGCAGAAAGCAAGGGCTGTTGAGTATGTTTTACAGATAAAAAACTGACATACGGGGAGATCAAGACTTCAAAACACAGGATCTACAAGTGCACTTAAATGAATACTCCCGCTCTTTCTAGCTCCAGAAATTATGTCCTCAGTATTTCAATAGCCCATAATACTAAACTAAGAAGAATTAGGGTTTTCCAGGATTTGAGACTAGGAGATCTTTCCAATGGCTGCGACAAAGTTTAGGTTTTCCCAGATCGTTTCACAAATATACTGGGAACAGAGGAAGGAGTGACCACTCATTGTAATGCTCTACCAGTATGCAAGATGCTAAGAAAAGAAATTATCTCCTTCAAGGAATATGGGGCCTCTTTTTCCTAGAATCATCACCTGTAATAGTTGTTACCAACCTGTCTTTTTGTCCAGTGGGGTATTCTACAATGACAGCCTCAAATACGGCATCTGTGATTGGTATGTGGAAAGCAGGAGCACATCAGGTTAGAAGCTTGGCATGTGAGACATTTTCTTGTTTTCCATAAGGATTATTGAATAATATTCCTCAGATAAGTCACTCAATGCATTTAATGATATTTTTCCATACATTATTCATTTTTTCATTATTTTCATAGCTTAGAGAAGGAAAATTTTGCCCAAAAGTTTAAATAAAATATTTGCAATGTAGTTCATTTTATTATTCATTGACCTCTAGCTTGCACTTTCTTTTTCATAAACACAGTTCATCAAAAAAGAGTTTGAGAAGGAGAAGGTGGGCAGTGATATAACTGACACAAAACAGAACTGAAGAAAAAAATCCCATAGATGTTTGTTTTTTTACTGCCTGGAAGGTAGGACTCAGAAGGGGAACGGCATGAGTTTCTCTGTGAACAAATACTGAGTGTGCAGCAGAAGACAATGATGGAAAATACTCCCAGGGTGGCCCCTAGAGAGGTGAAAATAACCCTTTTCCATGAGAGGGAGTTGTATGTGTCTCTCCAACAGAGCAGAACACACTGAACTATTAAGACTTGCTAAACCTTTCAAAATTATTTGGTGTTGGCTTTGTACCAGCTTGTATTCATTTGTGGTGAGTGGCTGGAAAAGGTCACTCGTGCACTGTGAAGAACCAGGAGGCGTCTGAGCACAGCCTGTTGCCAGAATTTAATGAGGTGATCCAGTCTGTGCATGTGCTTGTAACATCTCACAGCAATGATAATGAAAAGCATATGTATTATCCTTTTTTTTTAATTCTTCCCTTGATAGATACAGGAGTTAAAAATGGGATAGATAAGCTATCAGGAGGAAGAGGAAGGAAAGTTAATAGTTCATCCTACATTTCCCATTCTGTAAGTAACAAGGTGTCGTTTTCAAGGTATCTTGTCTCTGGTTATCTAAATGCATACACTGAATCACTGACCTGCTGGGAATTTAACAAGCAAAATCCAAGTTTAAACTGCAGCTCTAAGCCCAATTTCCATATTTTCCCAAGGGTGGGCTGTCTGCTCTTACTCTATATAATACTTTTCACATTACAACTGTTGCATTAGGCCTAATGCATCTTCCCTGCCTGAAACCTGTCTGATTGGTGTTGACTAGAAAGTTCCACATGAAAAACTGTGGTGAGCAAGTTAGAGGGAAATGATGTTAAAAACAAACAGAAAATTGTTTAAACTATATTTTACATTAATTATTATGGAACATTAAATATGTGCCAGGAGACAAAGTGATGATCGTTGTGTCACCAGTCCTGTACAGGAACCTCCAGAGTAGGGTGGCTGTGCAACACCCCAGCTCAAGCAGGGTCACCTAGAGCAGGTTTGCACAGGGCCATATCCAGTCAGGTTTTGAGTACCTCCAAGCGTGAAGACTCCACAACCCACCCAGGCAATCTGTTCCAGTGTTTGGCCATCCTCACAGTAAAAAAAAAAAAAAGCTCTTTCTTACACTTTTTGTCATGGTTTAACCCCAGCCAGCAACTAAGCACCACACAACTGCTCACTCACTCCCCCCTTCAGTGAGATTGGAAGAAGAAGATTGGAAAGGTAAAAGTGAGAAAACTCGTGGGTTGAGGTAAGAACAGTTAAATAATTGAAATATTATAATAATTATTTCTTCCTTAGCTCCCCAATAACACTTAATGCTTTAAAAGCACCAATGCTTTTGGAATAGTGTAACAAATCCCCCAAATGCCTGAGCCTCCTCCTTCAATACTTAGCATGGAATAAATAGCACCTTCGAGGCCCAAAGCACTCCATGTTATAATAACGCTCTGCCAGGAAAGGGATTTTTAAGTGGGATAAGTTGAGACAGGCCTTCTTCAGACAGCTAAATACTGCATGCTAAACTGGGGTAAAGCCTCCAGTTTAATGCAGAGATACCCGAGTTGGCTTTAAATACATTGCTTTGTGTACAAGAAATCTAGTCGTGGCAATACAGAACTCTTTGCAAGAGAATTTACTCTGCCCGAGAGGCTGCCTCTTTCAGAGTAACAACAGCTGCAACAACAACAAAAAGATACCTTCTTTTTTGCCAACAATTCTTCAAGAAAATATTAAAAAACTAATACAGGACAGAACTCTGGTACAAAAATAATTTGGAAAAAAAGTCCTATTTAGTGACCAAGAATGAGGTTGTGAAAAGACTGCGGTGAAAGAGGATGAAAGCATCCCAGATGCTTTAAATTGTACCAGAAGTAGGCTTTCTGCTGGGATCCATGCCCCTTTGAACATCACTGGCCTCTGCTCGAGGCTTCTTGGTAAAGTCCAGCCCAGCCGTGCCATCTTCCCTGAGGACAGTCAGGTGTGCCCAGTCCCTCAGCCATCACAGCACCTGTGCTCATAGCAAACTCCCTGTGGAGGAGGACAGCAGTGAAGCGGATCATGAGCTTTCTTTTAATAAATAAATTGATAAAAACATCTGTGCAAGAGGCTTTGCAGAAACCTCTGAGGGATGCTCTGGCCCAGTAAGTCTTAAGGACTGTGGCTATTTTGCTTTGAAGTATTTGTATCAAGGTACCATAAACACTGCTGCTCTTTCATTTGTTTTCTTTCACATGCTTCCAAATGTGCTAATTGTATGCAAAGATGTCTGTTAGCTGTAACAAATATTTATCCTCTACAGGAGCTGAGCTCTTTTGAGTACACAGCAGCACGTGTAAGCAGGCAATTGAGCGAGGCAGGTGTGCAGCTGCTCCATTCCTCCCTTTTTTTTTCCAGCTGGCCACCTTACTTTACCCTCCTCAGAAGAGCTGAACTTCCAAGGTCTGATTCTGTGTATGGAACTGTAGTAGGCTTCAGCGGGAGCTTCTGAAGGTAGGTAAGAGCTCGGAAAGGTATATCCACTACTTACAGCAGGTGATTTCTCTAAGCAAATTATTCATATTCCTGACCAGCAAAATAGACTCATCCTGAACTTCAGAGCAACACAAGCACAAAGTGATGGGTTGTTTTTACTAGTAAAAGAGGCTTAACACACAGCAGCAGGAGGTAGAGGGTTGTTTTCCCAAGCCTTTTGTATTGTGTCTTGTAAATTTTGAACCTGCTCCAAAGGAAAACAGCTAGATATGCTTTCTTTGGACACTGTGCCTTAATTATCTTGAAATAGCACAAGTACATTCTGCTTATGATCATGTCGCATCAATGATACTTTTTAATTCGTGAGAGGGGAGGAAGGCTTGGAGAGAGTGGGTGATTCACTCACATTACTTTCTTCTCTGTGAGAGCAGATTATAATTTGTCTCATAATTCTTCTGACTCATCACTAGAAAAGATGTTTAATACAATGAGCTGCTAAACCCAATTGTTAGTACTTTCTTAGTAAAATGAGATTAGTATACTCCTCTAATGGTATAATTTATGTCAGATTTTTACACTTTCATATCACCCAAAGGCCCCAGTAAGTCCTAAGGCTCATCTTACACTACGACTAAACATTCTTAAAAATTCCATCATAGAGGTGAATACGATTTGCTCACCAAATTATGACACAAATTTGCTTTCCATGTATGTGTTTCAAATACATGTGTCAGATATATATAATTATACACACACACACACACCCCCCCGCTTTAGGAAAGACTGAAATAATTCCAGGACATTGTGACTTAGAGGACAACTAAAGCAGTTTGGGGAATGTTTTACCTCTTGGCTCAGGAAGTAGGCAAACTGAAATTCAAGCAACTACGACCCTCTGCTTGCCAAGTTGTTCTCTTGGAAAATTCATCCCTGTGACTCGAGTCTTGCCCCAGGTTTGCTTCTGTAGACATATCTTTTTTTGCTTCTGGAGGAAGAAGCTGAACACTTAAGTGGGAGGGCTGTGCCGTGGGATCTTGTAGAGCGGAGGTGAAGGGAGGAATGGTTGGAGAATGATCACAGTTTTTTAAAGTCATGAGGACATCAGCTTCCTAAATGCATGAAGCCAAGTGACTTTGCCTGGTCCATATGCAGATCTGCCAGTTAAAACCATGAAGTGAGGTAGTGTTTGGACTGTGATAGTGCTTGATCACAGACTGGCTCCATGTGCCCTCTGTAGCTTGGAAAGACATGGCTTGCACCTTCTGGAGAGTGTCTTCAGGTAATAATTTCACTTCTTCCTCGTGCAGAGAGGGAAGCATTTGGGTCAGTCCAATAGCTCCAGTGAGCTGCCAGATCATACACTCGGCAGTATATGGATTTTGGTAATGGGAAGTCTTCACTGAGGACTGTCCCAGTGTTCCTGTAGCCCATACGTGTACTTTATTGCTCTGCACTCTCAGAGCAGCCTCTCAGGGTGTTCCCAGAGCAGAAGTCTAGACAAATAGCAATTTCAGTTCCAAAATACTACACAAAAACGTTTCTTAAGTGGTGAAATAGGTGATGGACAGGAGCCATCAGTTCACTTTCTTCTGGGCATACCACCCTATGGAAAAATTTGTTTTTATGAGTAGTGGCACAGATGCCATTAAGAAGCCGATGACCACCTAGGTAATCAGCGTGGTTTTCAGTACCATTATTTAGTAACACCTCAAGTTGTCCTTCTTCATGAAAATGATCACACCAGTTCCAAGTTGTTTCATCCAATGAAAAGATGTTTTTACAAAGCTACATGAAACAGCACTTCATGCTGTAAAATACAGTTCATATTTCATTAGAATGTATCCTCAATGAGCTTTTCACTGGTAGCATTTGCAAAGTACTTATTCAATGAAACTGTAAAAGCTGTATTTTTATTCATATAAATATGAAACTGTTATTACTCATTTGTATGTATTTTTTTGTACAAGGTTTGTTCCTTAAACCAAACCTTATTAAGGAAATGATATTGTGAAATGTGATAAATTCCTCCATCCCTTTTCATCAACAAGAGCTGCGTGTAGTCTGGTGACCTAAGCCTGTTCACACAAGTCAGAGCTCAATGTTTAATGCAGTAATACAACCACAATATGTAGTTCCACAGCTCCTTTTAAGCTATGCATAATTAGCTTCCACGAATTAGTTAATGAATTAGCTTTCATTAATGCCTCACCTCTACGGTTACAGAGGTCACCTTCAAATGCAGACAGGAGTTTCCGAGCAGTAATTCTAAGAGATGGGAACTGTCCTCATTAATAGCTGTAGATGTTAACTCTGAAGCTTAACAAAGACTATTAAAATTTGAACAGTAATATCAAGTTACTTTTTACCTGTCACTTTCAGAGCAGTGGAAGTTCTCCCTACCATGATCACAGCTGTATTCAGGATGTATTTAAAACCCTTCAGTTCCTTATTGACTGCCACGGGTTGCAAATATCATGGCACAGTTAGGTCTCACCTGCGGTGGAGAGCTGCCTATTGGGATCACGTGAAGCCAGGCAAGGGCAGCCCTGGGTTTTCCAGAGGGAATTGTTAGGCTGACACAGGAGATGAGTCCTCTGCTGCATGCACCTCCACTTGCGTGACAACAGCAATAATTTGTAATGAAAAGGAAAATGACAGAGAGAGAAATAAAAGGCAAGTGATACAAATGAAAACAATTGCTCACCACCAACTGGCCAATGCCCAGCCAGTCCCCAAGCAGCCGTCCCCCAGCCAACCTTGCCTTTTGTTTTATTGCTGAGCAAGACGTCATATGGTATGGGATACCCCTTTGGTCAGTTGGGGTCGGCTGTCCTGGCTGTGTCCCCTCCCAACTTCTTGTGCACCCCCAGCCTACTCGCTGGTGGGGCGGTGTGAGAAGCAGAAAAGGCCTTGACTCTGTGTAAGCACTGCTCAGCAGTAACTAAAACATCCCTGTGTTGTCAACACTGTTTCCAGCACAAATCCAAAACACAGACCCGTACTAGCTGCTATGAAGAATATTAACTCTACCTCAGCCAAAACCAGCAAACATTTAAATAGAATTTCCTGTATTTCAGTTTGTGCCCTTTTTCTGCCCTATCACTGGGCACCACTGAAAAAAGCCTGGCTCCATCATTTTTAACGCCTCCCATAAGGTATTCATACACATCGTTAAGATCTCCCTGAGTCTTCTCTTCTCTGAGCTGAACATGCCCATCTCTCTTAGCCTCTCTTTGCATGTCAGATGCTCCAGACCCTTCACCATCTTCATGGCCCTTCTCTGGACTCTCTCCAATATGTCCATGTCTGTCTTGTGCTAGGGAGCCCAGAACTGGACCCAGCTCTTCAGATGCATCTCACTATTGGAAATGTTTCTCCTAATGCAATCCAGGAGGCTGTTTGCCATCCTTGCTGTGAGGACACATTGCTGGCTCATGGTCAACTGGTTATCCGCCAGGACCCCCAGGTGTTTTTACGCCAGGCTGCGTTCCAGACAGTTGGCCCCCAGCCTGTATTAGTACACTGGGTTATTCCTCCCCAGGGGCAAGACTTTGCGTTTGCCCCTCTTGAACTTAATGAGATTCTTCTCAGCCCATTTCTCCAGCCTCTTAAGGTCCCTCTGAATGGCAGCACAACTCTAAACTAAGAGTCAGTTTCTCAAGGCATCAAGCCTGTAACTCCTAGTTAGCTTTTGAGTGAGAGCTAAAAACCTAAGTACTTTGGTGGATTTGGTGTCAACTTCCTGCAGTATTTTCCAAAACAGGTTGACAGGGAAAACCATCCCAGTCATTTGAAGACTCAGTCTGGCTTTGTAGATGATTCTTGGCTGAGGCAGGTGATTGTTCCAACATTTATATTTTGTGTCTAACTGGAAATGAGAGAGCACTACTGAGTGTATATTCACCTGAGGGTAGAACCTCTAAAAGTTCTTCTATACCTGCTCTTTATTCCTTATTTTAGCCGAAAACTTAGCCACCAGAAGCAGGTACAATGAAAATAACTTGTTTTAAATCATATAAAGAGGAACAGATAAGCACTGAAAAAGCCAGAATTCCTCAGTGTGTGCAAGATAGAAGGGATCTATCCAATTAAAAAAAAAATCTGCTTTTCTCCTCAGAGGGTGACATTTTCTCAGGAAACATCATCTAGCATGCCAGCTGGGTTAGAGATACTACCCATTATCATTAGTATGCAATATTTTTGTCCTCATACCTGACATTGAGTCTGGCAGAGAAAAAAAAATGGTTAATGGGCAGAGAGAGACCAATTCTAGTTAAAAAAAAATTGCCTGTAAAAAATCAAATAAAAAGGGGGAACAAATTTTCATTTCCCTGACAATAGTTCTTTAAAAAATACTACCATGTAAAAATGTGGAAGTGAATATGAAATGCCTAAAATAAATCAGTTGGCCCCACGTAGTTCTGTAGGCCGGTTAGTCCTGTATAGGGAACTGGAAAGTCAGCATATTCATACACAGTGGTAATTATTTCTTATGAGTTCGAATCCAAGTTACGTTTAAATCAGTTATCTGGATTTTCTAGGGTCTCCTGCATAATCCATTCCTCCAAGAACCCTCAGGGAACACGGGGCTTAACTGACATTGCTTTAGAAGTGGAATTCGTAGTGGTGTTCATTAGCTGTACTTTAACATCTTTAACAATCATTTTGCAGAGAAATCTGCCCAAGTTGGTCTACCAAAAAGGATTTGCACAATGTAAAGTTGTTCTTCATGTAGCTTACTGCAGGCTTTCACATCTTTTACTTCATTGTCGCTGTCTGCGTTCTTAATACTTTACATATAATTAATTTAGAGTTGATTTAAATCAGTTTACAAAGGGAATTACAGACTCCTGTTGCCTCCACTTCTGTTTTTTAAGCTAGAAGCACTGCAGATTTAAGGCCTGATCTTATCAATTGCTCCATGCTGTTACCTTCATAGATCCTGCTGAT
Source organism: Nyctibius grandis (assembly GCF_013368605.1). NCBI lineage: Eukaryota > Metazoa > Chordata > Aves > Nyctibiiformes > Nyctibiidae > Nyctibius > Nyctibius grandis. The sequence goes on along the minus strand of NC_090658.1, from coordinate 92,856,357 downwards.
GACAGTAACGTAGTCATAGATACTCAGGAAAAATACATGGAAAGGAAGAAAAGCTTTCACATAACTCTACACTTAGCCCAGGCTTTTCAGCTTTTTGAATGAAAACTTGTTAATATTTTTCAGACTAGAAGAATGAAGAAGAATTGTTAATAATTGTTAATAATTTTCATGTAGAAGAATTAAGCTTCTGAAATCCATTTGTATATTTCTAGGAAATTTTGCAATATCTAATGGTGTATGAGATATGCTGTTACTCAAAGAAAAACAATATTTAAAAAGTACTTGTCTGTGGAAAGAAGTAGAATTACTTTCTGGAGATATAGACACTCAGTATATCATCCTGAACTCATCTTGAGTTCACTCTGTTCTGCTTCTCACTAACTTGCATATTTCCCATGGAAGATTTATGGTTTAAACACATTTACAGGCCAGAAAAGTTAAGCCAGTGTGTTCTATAACACATACCTTATGTGTTTTCAGTCTGGTTTCCCAGGGGAACGCAGCTTACGTGATCTTGCTGTCTCTGTCCATCCATTATCATGTGCTGACTACAAGCCCATCTGACAGAAAGGTAAGATATCACTGACAAATAATTTCCTACAAATTTCCTGTAAGTCTGTGGCAGGGCAGATGAGAGAGATCTAAATTAATGTCCTGCGCTGAGGGAAAGTTTACAGAGTGAGTCTAACAGCAATTGCCAGCAGCCCGGTCAGAACAAATTTGTCATGTGCATTGGCTGGCTGATGGGCTGGCACACACGCACAGCTCCTTGCCTAGCCATGGAGAAAGGGACATAACTGAGATGTAGGCATACTGTGGGCGTGGGAGGATGGGCCACTTAGTGTCCCCTTTGTGCCCAAAGGAAGAGGGAAACTGGAGATAATGCAGGGGAAGCCGGGCAATGACCTGAGGGAACAGCTGGTGGGTTATCGTGGCAGGGGGTAGGGAAGGTGCTGGGTTATTCTTGTGAAGAAAAGAAGCAATGAGAAAACAATCCCTATGATGGCATCTGCATAAGTTCCACTGGTTCCAAGATAATTTGTTTGCTTGGAATACTAGTGAAAGTTATTCTTGTGTTTGCTATTTTAATATGACATTCTTGAGTGTGTCAGGGCAGTAGAGGCAGAATCCAAAACTATTGGATCTATTAGTATGAATTTTACTGAAGGACTTGAAATGCTGAGCTTGAAACCAATATTAGATTCAAGCTTCTTGAGGGGAAGTAGAGCCACGTTTGAAAATGTATTTTATGTGCATTATTTATTTGTTTATTGTACTGTATTTTCTCAGACATATTTCCTCCCACAGTCATTGTTGAAAATAATCATTTAGTATTTTACAGAAAAAGAAACAGAAACAGGATCTGTAGATAGTGTATCGTTCTGGAACCTTAGTGACTGAAAAGATTTAATACTCCTATTAACAACAGCAAATAAAGAATGATTATATTAAGCCAAATAACTTGTGTTCTGCTAAAGTATATCTTCCATCCAGTCATAATTTGAAGTTATCTAAAAATTAAGAATCTGCTACCAACCCTGGTAATTTGTTTCTCATTGATTGCAAATAATGAATGTTCTTAATTTCTCATTTGTATTTAATGAGCCTGAGCTTACAGCCATTAGTTCTGTTTATGCCTTTGTCTGTTAGGATGAAGAACCTTTTAGGGACCATATTTTGTCTCCTCAAAGCACACTGTAATCATGTCACTTTCAAGTTTTCTTTTGATAAACTAAACATATTGAGTCTGTAACTACAACTCTCTTGCTCTTAAATCATTTCATGGCCCTGTTCTGACCAGCCTCCAACTTTTCAACATCCTCTAAGCAAACTATAAGCAGCAAAGATGGGACCCATCTGATCAGAGAGCAAACGTCTTAAAGGTTCCCTTTATAATCACTTTCTGCTAGCAAATAATTCATCTCAACCCAGCTTGCATATCTATTTCTGGATGAGATGAATCTCTCCTTTGCTAGTGCTGATGAACCTCAGTCTGATATTCCAATGTTGAGCTCACCGGTGCTGTGTCCTGAGATAAAACTACATCCTACTATGATTCACGACTTCTTTGCTTGCATAGCCAAGGGTTGCTTTAATCCTTTCTGCTCTAGCACCACTCTGGAATTTCACGCTAAATTATCTGTTCACTCTGACCCTAAATCCTCTTCAGACTTGTGTATTCAGCATTCAGTACTTGACTCTATAACTTTTTGTAGGTCAAATTGTCAAGTGAGTTGCTGCCATCTGAAGGGTTTTCAGAAGATTCAGCTGTATTGTGGCGCTGAGCTACGTGACAGGTATACGTGCCACTCACAAAACCAGATGCAAAACAAACAGAATGCTGCAACAAAGTCCAGGTCCAAAAGTAGCTAAAGACAGGTTATTCCCAAACATGAGGTAGCATGAGCTCTCCAGTATGCCATGCTTTGTTCTTTCATTTCCATCACAGCTTCCAACTGCTTCATTCCTTGGATGAAGACTGAGAGAATTAACCTGTTCCTATTACTGTCTCCATCCAGCTCTGGAGCAAAATGTTAATATTTCATCTTAGTTCTATAAAGTAACATTTTTAAACAGCTTCTGCAGCTCTTGTGGGCGTTCCCAAAACCAGAACACTCCCAAGTAGAGGGGCAAGGAGTAGAATTTATCTGCCTACATCTCTTTCTTACTACACCTGTAACTCATGTGGTCAGGTATATATATTTCAGTTCTTCATATTTACTTGAGAGTGCTACCTTACAACCATCAAAAAAAAGTAAAAAATCTCCACTCTCCTACTGCTATTCCTGTTAAAATATACTCCATCTCTCTTTATTATAACCTCAGACTCAGCTGAAAGCCAGGATCTTGTTTCTTCAGTCTGGTATGATAATGAGCACTATCAGCCCATATGCATTGGGCTATGGTACAGGTCTTTACCTGACTTAGGTAAAAGAATAGTCAAGGAGTACCTAAGGCTACATTTGTTAAGAAAGTAAGTAGATATCCTTGCCCAAGGTTATGTGTTTTTCTTTGTTTTAGTGTGTAAAGAAGAGAAGGTCGTAAAATCAAGTCATCAAAACAGTTTTCAAAAACATACAGTTTATACGTATCGCAAATGTAGGTGTATATTTGTGCTTCTCATTGGTCCAGTTAGTCACAAAGGTTTGTCTTTATTTATCTGTAACCTATACTAAGACAAGTTGTATTGCCTGTTATATACACGTATGGTAAAACCAGACACAGATGGTAAACACAGGCAGGCACCCACTTGTGTTGGGTGGCACATACAGAAGTTATCATCTCATTGACTTCAACTTACATAGTTAGATGTACTCTGCTGCAGAAGAAATGTCAGTGAGAGTGAAAATGCACATGAGATCTGGGAAGGTGAGAGTCTGACTTTCCTGATATTTTAAAATGATACAAACTCATCAGGCCTGAAATAAGGCTGTATTATGAAGTATTTTGGTTTTAAGCACCTGGTAGCACTTGCGTAATAACAAGTCCGTCAGTCTTTTCAATATGAAACTATAAACACTTCATAAAACAAGACCTAGGATCTCAGTGTACATAGTGTCAAGCTGGCAAGCCTGGCTAGGTTTTCTCCTGTTGGGACAGTAAGTAAATAAAAGACTTTTTATTTTTCCCTTTTTGAATCACTCTGAAAGCAGTTGTCTCTCTATAAAGGAAGAATGGGGACATTTAATTTGTTTCCTTATGACAGGTAAACTAACCCTTAAAATGGCTAATTCTTTTTTTTAATATATTTAACATATAACCATGGTGCTGTAGCTTAAATGAATCCTGTGCAACATGCTTTTTTTGCCTATGCAGTTTTCCTCTTTTATTCAACATTCTTAAATGCTTTAAACGATACGTTTTTTTGTCTCTCTTCTTGAGATATTATTTGGTATCTGAAAAACAAGCCATTTCAAAGCAACGTCTCCTTGCCATCTGTCCGCTCTCCTGGTGGCTCTCCTCTAGGTGCTCATCTCCCCTGCTGCTTCACACCATGTTGCTGCCCAGTGCCCAAAGCACCCTCAGGCCTTAGCCCTAGTAGTGCTAGGGCTAGATGCAATAGTGTATATGCAGAAGCTTAACAACCAATCAATGTGCAACATCTACATCTGATTAGCACACTCCAGTCAGCACTAATACCATCACTAACAGGAACAACCAGTAGGGATTTTGGGCAGGTCCTGATGAAAAATACATAGTTCTAGGGAAAAAGCATAGCAAAAAGATGTCATGTCATTCCTCTTTGTCATCTTCATCCTTGGCACCAGCTGCACTAGAGACAGTCCCCATGGCAGACAATCATCCGGGACCTCACCACTGCTCTTTCATGGCTGGGCACTGTTCCTTTTCTCTCTCTCTTCTGCTTTTACTTTTCCCAAAACTTAATTTATACCTTTAAAATCAACATATCCCATCAGCTACAGATGCCACTAATTAATCATTGTGCGTGTGGACCAGCCTCAGCATCCTCTGTGCAGCTCTCTCTCCTGGTATCCTGTCTTTGACAGCAGACATTAGTGAATGCCAAGAGAAGAGTATAACAACAAGATAAGCCTATACCAATATTTCTCTGGAATACCTTCCTAGGCCAAATAGTTTGTGGTTTAGGAACTTAGGAGCCAGAAATTCTCAAGTGATATGTTTGCAATTAGGGGTCTTTGTTGGACTTTTCTGCCACAAATTTGTCCCATTGCTTTTTAGGCCCATGCAACCTCTCAACACCAGAAATACACTTTGGCAAGGGTTTCCACATCCCTCTGCACTGTGTGCTTGACTCCCTTCTGCTTTGTTTGAACTTATAATTTTTTGGCTCCACCTGGTGCCCCTCGTTCTTGTATTAGAAGGGACCAGCCTTCTCCATGCTACTCCGTGCTCAGCACGACCTCTTGGCTGTTTCTTGTCCAGGCTTCAAAGCCCCAGCCATGCAAGGCTGGAGGTGCATGACTTGTGGAAGAGGGAGAGGAGTGGGGGAGTTCTTCTCAAGTCACACCATTAATGGGACATTTCTGAAGGGCTGGGAGATTCTACAAACAGAACAATGTTCAGTTTTTTAGGCTAGGATTTGAAATGTGCAGTCTACCCCAGCACAGTGCAGGACCATACAAAATGACATGATGCACACCACTATGCACAGGACAGTGAGTAGATGTACATGGACATTTGTAGGAATGCACATGGTGGGATTAAAATGTTCATCATCTCCTTTCCTGACTTATTGAAAAACACAGTTTCATAGTCGTTTCAGCAGTATTTTCCAAGAATAAAGAACAAGGCCCTAGAAATTAGATTTGATTAGCAAAGAAAGACCTCTATAAGTTGCTTCCAGCTCAGAGGATCAATCAGCTAAAAATTCAGAAAGTACAAACAGTATTCTTCCAAATACATAAATTGCTCGTGACTGACTTCCAAGACAGGCACAATATCAAGAGCACTGCTGTGAGCATCTGCACATATAAATTCTTGACATGTATCTGTAAAGGAGACAATGTACATAGACGTGTGTCATTTGGATGAGGGGATCTTGCCTAGATAGCAAAGGAAGATTGCCTGTGTCAGAAGACTGCCACTTGCACATGGCTGCAAGTTGAAAATTGTTTTATATTTTCATCTGTAGTCACATAAAGAACTCTAAACAAGCCAAACTCTCCAGCAAGAGAGAAAGCTCTTCCCTTTGAAAAAGAAAGAAGATTTTTTAAAAAGTTAATTATAAATAGACTGTAAAATGTAATTTTTGTTGTGGCATAGTGGCTGAACAATAAAAGGTGATTAACTTACATTATAACATCTCATAATTGCATCTTGAACATTGTAAGTGAAAGACTTGAACAATAGATGAGTTAAAATGCAAGTTTTGCTTCTAATTTGGCTTTTGTTGGTTTAAGCCTTCCTTGTAGCAGCCCTTAAAGCTGTATTTTCTGGTTTAATTACCAAAAGACATAATATAGCACCTTCTACATCATGGCATGGAAATCAGTTTTGCAAACTGCAGTTATAAGTAGTTTTGTTAAGTTTGTACCACATCTCATGAATAAAAATAGCACACGCTGCATAGTGAGCTCTGCAAGCTGGCAAAAGAGTAGAAATAATCAAAGGAACATTTCCTGTCATTTAGTCTTGTCAAAACAAAATGGATTAAAGCCCTGTCCAAAGAAGGTCAACAGATACTCAGCATCCGATGGCTCTCAGAATTACGTCCTCACACTTCTGCTGAGTTGACAGATATTTTAATCAAGGGGTTTTACACACTGATGAGCGGCTGAATATAAACATTCTCTCTCTTAGTCTCAGTTGTGAAGTAAACAGATCCCAGGAGTATGCATGTATTCAAAAATCAGTGTACTAAGCAAATCCCACAAGTAACAAGCAAATGGAAAATATTTGGTTAAGATCTGCAGCACTAACTTTTACTACGTGATGGACTAATGCTTCCATGTCCACTCACCTCCTACATTGTCTCAGATCTTTAGCTGGCCCCGCTTCTCAATCTGAACTATGTATCCAGACCATCAAAGAAGACATCTCATCCTGCATGTCTTAACTGACATACAAACCAGCTGGCACCAAGCTACAAATCAACCTCTTCCTTGGTCTTTCCTTTGTGGACGTCCCCAACGCAGACAGACAGCTGGAGGACAGATGGCAAAGTTGAAAGTGTATCTATCTCATTGAGAGTCATCGCTCAGGTAAGAGCTTTTTACCTGGAATGAGCATCCAATGGTCACAAGCACCCTGTCTTTTCCTTCCTGGTGGGAGGTGAATGTAGTGCTCTTCATAGGCCTAAGGTTTTGTTCTTTCAACAAATGGAGGTTACAGCATTTTGAGAACCACAGCGTAGAAAACAGAAAAGCCATCACAAAAACCTGAGAGCCAACAGTTTATATGAGCAATCGCTTAAGTCACTGAGATGCCCTTTGCATGCATTTCTAATGCACTCTTTACCATAATAGCACCAAAACAATTTATTTCCTTCCTTTCTTTTTACTGTTACAGTAATAATTTATTTAAAATAGGAGCTACATCAGCCAATTTCATATAAGAAATTACTCCTGCTTACAAATGTTACCTATTTGGGCAAGCAAGATCTGTAATTTAGAAAAGATTGATCTTCAGAGGATCACAGCTCCAACCACAACATTACTACATATAGAAAAACACAACCCAGCTATTTTCTGCAATGAGAAGCTGTGCCCTGTGGCAGATCAGCTCAACATGTGTTAACTGACACTCCAGAGTAAACATTTTCTAAGGTTTCCACCAGGATGAATGTTTCGAACCAGTACTGCATGTCCAGATTGCTTCTTTCTGACTTTGTGCATGAAAAGTATTTTCCTACCAAGATGGGATACACGCCTAGTGAGAAAGGAAGAATACACCTTGTCTTTAAAATATAGCTGGGCTAGGGGGTGGATTCCAGTACTGTCTTGCACACCATTCCCACAGTTACCTAAGGAAATCAGGCCTAGCTTAAAATATCATAAAAGTAGTCCACAACTGATTGTTAAAATACACTCAGAGAGACAGAGTGGGAAGGCATTTCAAGTGAGTTGCCTTATGAGTCTCTACTCAGTCTACTCAATATTTTAGTTTATGTAGAGCTGTAAGATGGTTAATGACAAGCTATATGGGTGGCAAAAGCTGTGGAAGATCAGACCAGATTTTAAAGTGCTCTGGTGATGTAGTTGTCCAAAATCAACAAGATTAATTTAGCCTGTCTTTGCCTCAAATGCAATGCGAAGGGTTTGTTCCTGGCAAGCTATTACAGAACAAATCAATGGGGATAACAATCAGCTAGACAGCTGTGTGTTGGTGAAAGAGATGGGTTTATAGGGGTCACAAAACTGGTACAGATACAGCAATCTAGCACTGCAGAAGGAAGACAACTTTCATTTTGGGAAACATTACAGAAACGGGGTGTGCAATAAGACAGAAAAGATATTTCTTCTGTCATGCGGAGTGCTGGTGAAGTGTGTTCTAGAGCACTGCATCCAGACCTGGATTCTGCACTTGAAGATAAGTCAGAGAAATACAAGGAAATGTGAGCAGTGAGAGCAGTAAGAGGTCTGGAAGAGAAAATCTACAGAGAAAAAAAATAATCAAAGAGATTGTTCAGCTTTGAAAGTGAGGACGGAGAAAGAAATGGAAATCTTCCATCGTCATAAAGATTGTTAGAAGTTGTTCTTGCCAACTTCACCATATTTAGGGCAGATGGCAGGGAAGACTTCCTAGGGATGAGGGTAGAGTGTAGTATGGTGACCCTGGGAGATTATGAAATCTCCATCAGTGCAGGACGCTCAGGTTACGTCAATATTAGCAACTCAACAATACTAGAACATAGGCCTGGGCACTCAGTCATCCTCCCTGCAAAACCATCAGTTGTTCTGGGTCCATCAGCACTCCCCAAACAATTCCTGCGCGTGGGCTGACAGTTCACATAGGCCAGGGACCATTTCCAACAGACAGGCTCAATGGGAGCGTCCTTCACAGCAAGGTAGGAGAGCTTCAAAGTATATTTCCCTGGGCCATTTGGTCTCGGGATCAGAGAACTGTGCCAGGCACATTTAACGTATTAGTACTGTAGTCCACCAGTAAAAGTCTGTAGGAAGGTAAACCCACCTCCACAGCAGGAGGGGTTAGGAAATATTGTAATGCCTTATCTAGCCCTACATGCTTGCAGTCCTGTGTTACGATTACTGATGTTCTTTGCTGGAATATGCAGAAAACTTTGGGCTACAGTACAATCCCAATTAAATCCATTCTCCTGGATCCTTATAAAAAGGCAGTGAGGCTGACCTTAAAACAAACAACACAAAGGAAAAGAAAAGCTTTTTTCCCCTTCCCTGAGTGGTTTGTCTTGTAGATAACTCAGTAGAAATAGAAAAAGCAGTCTAATATAAATCAAGTCCAACATCTCAGCTGGAGATAAACAACTTTTATCAACTAGAAGATGCAGAACTCAATTTATGGTTATATGGCATTGCAGGAACAAGCATTAGCAAACAGTGCAAGTATATTGCCCTTCCATCATTTAGGAATTCGGAGGGGGCTGGAGGCTCCACACTGCAGCATGGCTCTCAAACAGCCTCTTTGCACCAGCTGTGGGCCTAACTTTATCACGCTTTACAAATAAAGAAAACGTCTATAATACAGCTGCTGCTCCAACTGTGCTGTGATTGATAGCAGCTTAGCTGCAGTAGCAAGGAGCTCCGTGTGGGCTACAGATCCTCCCGAAAGGGGTGGCTTGCTCAGTCTGCATAAGCACAGCGTTGCCCCAGCTGGATTCCTGCTGTTGCACAAGGCAGTTAACCTAATCCTAGCTCAGATAGGTCTTTACTGCACCTCCAGTGTAGATACAACCAAAGAAGTGTCCCAGATGGCTAGCTAAAGCACTGGAACACAGCCTCTCTGCTTCCTAGAGGGCTTTGTTCATGAAGACTCAGCCTCAAGAGGCATCTTTCATATATACACTGGGAAATATTTCAGCAGGAAGTCAAGGTTTCACTGGAATACACTCCTCACCACCACCAGCCTTCCCACACGCACCAAAGTCCTACTTCATTTCTCCCATCGCATCTTGGCATCCTATTATTTTGGGAGACAGTGGAAAGAATGAGAAGATGTAGCCACTCAGGTGTCAGGAAGTTGTTGCTAGGTGACCTAGAAAGTGGAGGATAGGGTGGTTATGAATCTGTCCACTAATAATGAGCAAAAAAAAGTCTTCAACTTGCTGTGAGAAAAGAAGCAGAATGCTGAGTGGCAAGGGCCAGCCCATCAAAATGGGGAAATCTTGTGGAAAGTGAATATTTTCATGCTGTGAACTTTCCTCCACTGCTTCTTTCCATATTCATAGTCAGGCTTAGTTCAGGCACGTTCAATTAAGATATCCAGTTTGATTGATAAAAAAAAGTACAGATGAAGACACTAGATTTAGTGGAGGAAAAAATAGATAATGAAGAGCCCCACATTCTTGAAATCTAGCAGTAGCAGGAGAGTAATAAAGACAGCTCAGTAAAAACGTATTTTCTGAACCCAGGATACAGTTTAAAAATAAAGAGGAGAGAATTTGAGTTACTTGGAGCAAGGTAGCTTTAAAATAAATCTAGGTATTCAAACCCTCTTCTGAGAAGGAAGATGACTTTGAGGAGTGCTTGAAGGACCTCACCCACTGTCAGGCCTCAGTCTATTCCCTTGCAATCACGTGCCATTTCATCTAAGTCACCTGAGAGAAAAAAATGGTGGGTGTATATTTTTTTTCCTGTTCCTCATGAGTGGTCTGCTGCATTGCTTGAAATACGTATTTTTGTAGCAAATAATGAAATAAATTGACCCCCTCAAGCCCCAGCATATAGGAGGAACATTCAGTACACTGCAGGACTGTAAGTCACCTCTGAGTCATCAGATCCAGACCTCGGCTATCTCCAGCAATCACACCACATAAAATGATTCATAAATCTGTCTTGTTCCATATTAAAAATTCTGTGGATGTTTGCCCAATTTCTAAGCCTTTTTAAGCTCCATTCTAAGGGATGGAAACTTTCTTCAAACTCACATCTTAAATTTATTGACAGACAGCTGTAACCTTCGATTTCGTGGCATAGAGACCCTTTATCTTAGCTTTTCACTCTGTACAGCACTAACCCCCAGCTCCAGTCTGCATGAAAACAACCTTTCTAGCCCCATCCAAACTTTGCTTTGCCAGAATGAGCAAGCCAAGCTCTTTCCAGTCTCCCCCAAGATGACAGAAAGTCTCTGACCCTCTGAGTGACCTTCCTCTGCACCTACAGCAGCTGGAATCCACTTTTTTTGTTGTTTTTTTTAAACTGGATGACCAGAGTTGCAATCAGTTTTCCAGAAAGACTGTAACAGCAGCTTGTACAAAGTGTTAATACTTGCTTATCTGCAGTAGAAATATATAATGTGGTAGGTTTTAGCCTTGTCTTTGCTTTCTTCCTTACAGCATCTCATTGAGTGTGATTGACCATCACATGTATGTTTCTTTTTCTCTCCTTTCCTAATGATAAATCTCACGTTTATAATGGCAGTTATTGCTATTAGTCCCTGTTAAACTTTCTCCCACATTTCATAATTCCAATCTAAAGGTTCAGCCAAGTTCTTTTAATTGATATTCAAATTCTTGTTTGCAGTACTGGTACTGCTAACCTTTTCATTAGCAGCAATATCCATTACCACACAATTTCCTTTTGCTGCTGAATTCATTGATAAAAACACTAAATACTCAAACTTAATCATATAAGATGTATTTTTAAATCCAAGGTACAATATTGCATTTTCATGTTTAAAAACAGATATCCTAGATAGTTACAGTACAATCCATCATGCCTTAAACTGTCTTATTCTATTTTTCAGTTGTCCCCATATCTGATTAAGTATCTTGCTTTCTGATACATGCAGGGTTTGTGAATGACAGCAGCATGTAAACCTTCATTTTGAAGAAAAAATAAGGAAGTTCAGTAACTTCACAAACTTTTCTACTCTAGATTGATTTGAGGATATTTTTAGCTTGCTGTATTGAACTGTTCTGTAGCAACAGAGTTACTGTTTTATTGGGGTTTTATTTATAAATGCAAGACCAAGAATATCTTTTATCATAAGCAAGCTGCTATCTTAATAAAAAAATGAGTTGAAGCTTGCTTATGGTCTGAGCTTTATGCCTGAGGTTACGTACCTAGACCCATATTAGGATCCCTAAATAAGTGTGGCCTGAAGCACTGTATAACTCCAACCACTGTTAATTTGACCGCAGGTCCCAGTTATTAGGTTTTCTGTCCTTTCACAGGACAAGAAGATTTCATTTTGGCAAGAGTTGAAGACTGCTGGTGTTTCCATGCTCTGTGGTTCCTTGCAAAACATTTTCTCACTCTTTACTTTTCATTCTCTTTTGGAGATGGGTTAGGCAAGAGGGAGACGGCATTTTGATACCCAGTGCCGTGATGAAACACATCCAGCTATGGGCTGTTCTGAGGCTGGATGATTCATGTCCACTGAACAGCAAAAGGCTAGAGACAGCACATTGCCCTCAAAATTAAACCCCTATTGGCAGGCTCCAAACTGGTGCAGAATGAGAAACACCAAAGTTCTTGCTCATGGCTTTGCCTTCTCTAAGGTCATAAAGGTTTGCCCGATTATTTTGGATTAGTTTCAGTTTAGTGTTTAACAGCCAAGATATGCTAGGCTTTGAGAGCTCCATATTTTAAAACGCTTCCCTGCTCTGTCCCCAGAAAATCCTCCAAGGTATCCTTTTTCAAGCAGGACCATAAACATGGAGACCTCATCCCATAAGATTAGCTTCCAGCTAAACCAGAAGCTAGCCTGGGACTTCTGAGATAATGAGAAGCCTCTGTGAGTTTCTTGTGCTAATTTGCTCCTTCTGTTTTGAGCAGCATTTTAATATTGAGCTCAGCCAGAGCCAGGTAGGTGGTGGGAACAGCAACATATTCTTTCCGCTCTTTGCTTCAAGGTGCCCCGAATCTGCTGACTAAGAATTTCCTTGTGAGGTACTTTGGGTTTCACTCTAAAGTAGAAGCAGCAAAGTTTAGGAGCATGTAGAAAGTAAAAGCAGCAGCAGAAATCAATGGGCTGAATTTGGAAGTAAACTTTATATCAACTATTGTGTACATCACTGAAGGGATGTCCAGGGCCAGGTGGATTCAAAAGGGAAAACAGTGTAAATGGCAGGAAAGGGAAAAGAGAGGCTGGAAGAGATACACAGTGAAACCCTGGGAGATTTACGCCCTTCATAATAAAGAGACAAGTGACTCTCAAATGAAGAGTTTCGACAGCCATAATCCAAGTCCACCTTTAGCCTCCCCTGTCCTTGCTAGATTAAGCTAGCAATCATGAGCAACCTGACAGCAAGCCAGCAGGAAGCACCCTGCAATGCACTGGAATAAAATTCATCAAACAGTTTTGGAGATAAGTACCACAAACAATGCACCCGATGCAGCATGGTGACACTGCAAATGATGTGATAGCCGATACATGGAGCAAGGAGTGCCCCCGGGCACTCCTTAACTCAGCAGAGCCCTGAGAACTGGAAAAGCCCGAAGACCTCTGGCAGCTGTGTGTTGCAGCCATATAACGCACAGAAGGAAACGAAAGGCAAGTAAACCTTACGTGCCACTTCACATTACAATTGTCCTGCACAGGCTGCGCTGAGCACACCACATCTAAGTCTCAGCTTTAAAACAACAAGGGTAGGAACAGTTAGGAGAAGGTTGTGTTTCTCAGTAAAAAGAGAAAAAAGTCACAGAAATTAGAAGCTGACAAGAAGATTCTCTGCAGTGTGGTTTGAAGTATATTTTTCAGTATCTAACATGTCCAAGTGTTGACAATCTGCTATCAGCCATGGGCAGCATTCTCAGATTGTGCTGCTTAGAGCCTAATATTCACCAGCAAATCTCACCTCTGCTAGCTGCTTTCAGTAGTGTCTGCATGGGAGTAATAAAAAGCTCTGCAGAGAAGCATTAGTTCAGCTTTCTGCTGTTCTCACAGGAATATCCTTTTTCAATTACAAAATAAATAGCTTTATGAATCTTTTAACTAAAAATAGCTTTATAAAAGAGGGAAATGTATACATACACAGACAAGTATGTACATATTTTATTTGTCTTTGTTTGGAGTTTTCAATCTTGCATATTAGGATATATTATGGCTGATTAATAGACTAAAACAGCGTATTGAACAGAAATAATTCTGTCTGTATGTCAAAGGTATCAGCCTGTAAACTTAATTACAGAAACACTATAGGCTTATACAAGCAGCAAAAGACTAACAAAATAATAACATTCTGAAAAGCCCAAAATTTCCCCAGCAAAATCATGATGTAGGTGCCCATAAGGACTTTCCCAGCATGCATGTCTGTGTACCACATCTTGTTCAGCTTTATTCAGGATGAATTTATAACTGCTTGCTTACAAAGTAATGCAAACACCAAGTGAATTAGAGCATCAGGATTTTACCATGTCATTCTATGGTGTTATAATAAATCTAAAACTAAAAGCACCCTACCTGGTGCTTTTCTTTTTGTGTTGTGTTTTTTTTTGTTTGTTTTCGTTGTTGGTTTTTGGCTTCTCTCTGGTCTGCCAAACTGCACACTGCAATGCCACTTATTTGGTGGTGCCCTCTTGGACAGAATCCCTCTGCCAGGACCCCAATGTGTCCTGTTCTCCACTGTGAAGGTCCCTCAGCACTGTGGCAATGTAGCCCTTTTTCTTTCGAATCAGAGATGATGCGCTACTTCTGTCTTTAAAAAGTGAAGTACATGCATCTTGCATGCTGTCACTTCGCTTCCCACCTTCCCACCACCTGTGGGTCTGGGGAAGGGCTGGAGTTTGTCTGGGCACCGGTGAAGCACCAGCACAAGAGACCTCGATCTTGGCTGAGCCTCTCTGTGCTGCTGCAATACAAATATTGACAAGTGGTATACTCAAAAGCTATGCTAACAGCTCTGGCTTCTTCACTGCCTAATTAGGCTTGATGCTTTGATATAAAACAAGCACATGTCATTTATGTGTGCTATATAGTATATAGACCTATAAAAAACACACAGGTTCCTGGGCAGGCCCTGTGAATTCACCGTTTCAGCAGGTGAGTAGCATCTAATCCAGGAACTCAGGAAAGATTGTGAAATCAAAGTCACATAGCCATGTGTCACCTTACAGGAGAGGTTTGGACATGAGAGCAACTAAGATGTATCAGGAGCTTGTCATAAATATTTATATAGTGTTGCAGAAATACCAGGTGTCTTAGATTGAGCAAAGTCTGACAAACAGAGCCCCTGAAGAGCTAACCTCCAAACAGCGTAAACCAGAGCAACACTGATTCCAGAGCTGGGATACGTCACTTGTCTCCCTGAAGTGGAAGTTAGCATGTGGGGCAGAATAAGTCTGTGTATTAGAATCTCATGTGTATGTTAAAAACTAATCTGATTTACCATATCAATGCCTTGCCCAGCATCCACTGGAAAGCCAGGCTTTGGATGCAGAGCACCAAGCCAGGAACAAGATCAGCTTCGTAAAGAGACGGGGTTGCACTCATTTTTGTTCAGTATTCTCCAGGTGAAGATTTAATGCAGATTCATATAAGAGGAGACACAGAGAAACAAAACGTCTTTTGAATCATGCTGGAGATATACCTCTCCTTAAATCTTCTCTGTCCCTAGGTAAACTGACTTTAATGCTTCCTCCCAAGCGAGACAATCTGTTATGAAGACATTAAGAGTTATTTAGACTATCTTTTTTTTTTTTTTAAGAAGGAAGATTATAAAAAATATTCTATCAGAACAAGCAGAAATGCTATGAAACTTAGCAATTCATCAGCATGCTGTCCTGTTGAAGGGGACCCAGCCCAAGAAGTAGATACTTTGGAAACACATGGGTAATGGTCCTCAGGAACTAGTTTTCCCTTATGGTTTTATGGCATACCATAGCAGGCACCTCTCAAACTAAGTTAGAAAGCTGTAGAGATTTTGTTGATGGAGAAGGTGTCCCAGAGAAAATGTCTTTGCATAACAGACATATACCTTTGTCAGTAAAATTAATTCACTTATTGTATTTTCTCTATGCTGTGTATACCTTTCCCATCACTTTGTCACCATGGTGAGTAGATGTGATACTATCCAGTTTTTCCACTTCAGGTATGTCTAGGCTTCACCATGAGGTAAACTATGAGAATATCTAAGGGGAAAAGCTGGGTAGTTTATACATTCACTCACCAGGGAGACTGTGTTGCACTGTGGACAGACCCCATATCAATCCAGCTAGTGTTCATTTCATTAGTCACATTCATAAGAAACTCATGAGAACGTGCTCATTTCTTTACATGACTTAGCTCAGTAAGTCATGGAGACATTCTTCTTAGACCATGGGTGGGATCTATCTCACTTAGGTCTCCAAAAGTTAGTTGTCAAACTCTCAGCTCTCATCTACCCTGCCTCCCATTATAGGCAGCTCAGAGAAGCAGGCACATCCAGGGAGAAATTAATCTCATCTGGAGGTAGGTAGTTAAAGTAGGTCAGAGAGATTGAATGTGTGGGTTGCTCTCCAACGAATGTAGTGGAAGCCTAGAGCAATCAGTAGAGAATTAGACAACTAAACCTTAAATATCTGTACTGAGATGGAAATAAACTCACCTAATATTTCTCTGTCAACGATAAATAGCTGCTACAAGGAAAATTGTGCTCTTGGTCATAGTTTCATGACTTGGCTTGTAAAACATGCCCTGCTCCAGGGTTTGCTATCTCCCCAGACACTCCTCAGAGTGCTATAGTGTGTAAGTAGGTCAGCACTCTTGTTAACGTTATATCGTGCCAGTGATAAACCTTTTGTTTCTGCAAAAACAATGTCCAAGTGCTACTTCTCTAGCATCTGTTTGGTCATGATAGCATGAGCATGGCTTGCAGTATAATATTTGTCCTTTATAAATAGATCCATTAATTTATTCCCTGTGCAGGAAACCTTTGTACAGATTCACTGCTGGAAGAAAATAACAGTTGTGTAGAGGACAAATGCTTCTAAAAGGGCAGCTTGATTTCATTCACGTTGCCTGCGATACCTGTGCTTTTTTTTTCTATTTTATAATATAAGCATGGATATTACATTATATAAAGTAAATGTGAACAGTGAGGATTGATGGAGCTTTTTGGTGTTGCTTTTATAATATTTTTCCAAATTAGACTGTGTTTTTATGTTTGGCAAATTAATTTAGGTAGAAGGGTGAGACAGAAACAATATGGAGTCTTGAAGGATCAACATATAAGAGACAAATCATTTTACACTGGTTTCTGTATCTAACTGGTCCATATGTTTGGATACAGTGATCCTAATTATGGTTTTGTCTTTATTTCCCAACCTTACTTGAAGGCAATGGCAAATAATGTTGTTGTAGCCAAGTACGAGAACTTGGTTACTACAATAATGGTGTTCTACTCAACATTTTTCAAGATATGAAGCAGCAATATGTAGCCCATCCACTAAGGAAAACTTGATATTGTAGTTTTTAGTCTTCTGCCTTGTTATCCCCTTACAGTACATTAAAAGGTTAGCTACATTTTCCTCTTTTCAAAAGAAATTCTTTCTGAGAACACGCATGTTATTTGACCACAACTTGAAACATCTTTCGAAGGTCTTAGTCAGCATTACAAGTGCCAATCATTTATGGAAACATTTGGAAAAAAGTACTGATTTATTTGTATTAGTGAGCTCCATGCAAGATGCAAAAATTATTTTAGTCTAATGCATTTTCAGGTATGTCTACTGTGAGGATTATATGTCTCAGCTTCTTTGTTTAAGCATGGTGTACACATGGTCATGGTCAGTTAATACTTGTATAGCGCTTGGAATATGACAGCTGATATGTAATTGATTGCTATTATATTAAAATAATATTAAATATATTGCAAATGTTCCTTAGGTCAGTACTTACTGTGACACTATAGATTTCTAAACAGATTTTTTAAAAAAGTACCTCTGGTCAACTGAAAAGAAATCAGAGCTATAGCAGTTATGTTTTTATTGCTGGTAAAAAACCCTCTTTCAACACCTGCAGGCAACATGCACCACTGAAGAAAAAGTAAATCTTAGATGTAAAATGCTTAAATAGATTATGAAACAAAATAAGAAACCAGAAAATTATTCCAGGTATCAATTGTCTTCATATATATCTACAGAGTCCCTGTAACAACACAAGATAGAACATTTTTGGATGGAGAAGTGATTACAAAAATAAAGGTCCTTGTTAATAGCTATCTTTCTCTTGATCATCACTCATAGCTCAGTTAATCTTTATATTCGTCCAAGTTAGACTGAAAGCTCTTTAACATGGGAAACAAATTTGTTGTATGTTTTATAAAGTACCACTATACTGATTTACATAATACCACAATGTGCAGTTTTTCACTGTGGTCTTTGGTTTGATCTTGGCCAATAAAATAGTTAAAGTCATTTTAAAAAGTTAAATTTTCAATAACAGTGTTTTTCCTGAGCTTAATGGCAAGGGAACACAGCTTGCTGTCTTCAGTTCAACAGGACCAGCCGGCCATTTTCTCTTATATTAAGTGAATTGTAGGCATATCGCAGACATGAAGACTGCACACAGAAGTTATCACCAATTCCCTGCTGTGTGTCAGTATACATTCCTAGATTCTGATGGATCAATAACATCACTCCCTCGGGTTGTCTTTTTTTAAGCTCAGATCTGAAAAGCCTGTCTTGGTCTGGCAAAGTCTGGCAGCCTTAGCTAACTTGGCAGCTTGGGCATTTTTAACTGAAGGTTTGAAGTTAGATGTGATTTCTTCTTTATTTTTAAATTTAAAACATATTAATATCAAATTCTTAATTTAAAAAGACAATATTAACATTCTTCTGTCTTGTGATATCAGTGGCACTATCTCAGTAAAATACATTTTAAAATGTATTTGAAGTATTTCTCTAGACTTTTCTGAGAATTGGGATATTGATCGAAAACGATTAGATGACATTTTACAGTATGTTAGACACCAGCTAAATGGCACATTAACAAGACTGGGTAAGATTTGGTTTTCAGTGGCACCTTTATATCTCCAAGGACATGTTATGGTAGTACAGATATAAAGGGGATAAGATGTTTACCTGACCTTTATAGACCAAGAAAGTGCTCCTCACAGAAATGCAATTTATAATTATTACTCTATATATGGATTAATTTGGACTTAAGGATTTGTCCCATATATTGCTCTTTTTAAAATGGAAGAGTCTGAAATTGCTGAAATGGTTTATCATGCAAAAGACTATGGCTTTTCTGTTGTTTTATTTATTGTGTTCCTTGGGCATAAAAAAGAGTTAGATTTGAAAGATCATCTTGATATATATATATTACAACCTATTTCAAAATTAATGAGTACAGTAGTTTTCATGCCCATAAAATTCAGACTAGATACCAAAGTGCCTGGACTTCACTGGAAAGTGAGAATCAATGTTCATTTTCTTCAATCTACTTTTGTATGTTCATGTTTTGTAAAGATACCTCCACAGGGCACGACTGGGGTTATGTGTCAATAGCCAGAGCAGGGGGATTGCAAAAAGACCTTGAACAGGCATATAATTGCAGGCAAGCTGTATATTTAATGTCTCTGCTTCACTCCATGTCCAAATTTCAAGCTCCTGATTGTCAGAGCAGAAGCCTTGGATCCCCAGTCAGCCAGGAACCCTATTAACCAACTTGTCTCCACCATGATCCAACCTACGGCCAAACTCTCTCTTGTAGCATTTCCCAGTGGATCTGACAACCTGTGACTCTCCTCCCCTCTCCCTGCGCTGAGATAAGCCATGTTTTTTATTCCACATCAGTAAAGTTCTATTTCCAGGAGGTCTTTGTTTGAATACTTCACTTAACAACTGTTGATAGCCATGGAGTTTAAACATGAAAACCAAAGCTAAGGCTGATGTAAGATTTTCTTGGCAATACAATACCCAAATCCATGCATAGATATCTCCAAAGTTCTCCACACATAAAACCATCCATTAAGTTATTCTAATAACACCCACAGTTCACAGTACCCACCTTCTAGAGAAACCCTAATTCCAGCAAAGCCTTATTATTATTGTCTAAATAAATTCTTCCTCTACAGCAGAAAAGTTTTCCAGATCTCTTCTGCACATTCTCTTTAAATCATCCAGACCTTCCTCCATCTTCCCAATCTGATCTTAAACTTAAAATGATTGATGGTGGTGTTCTGATGACAACTACTACAGTAATGAGCCGGGGCACAGATATTTTTCAAGTTGAAAACCAGAAAAGAATCATTAGATCCATGATAAAACAATGATTTGAACAAAAACACAATCATGAATGAAAAGAAATAAACAGAAGACAGTGCATCAATCTTAGTGACGGACAACAGAAGTAGGATATAGGTACAAACTATGTATTTTCTTTCTTTTCTATTTTGTTATCTTATGAGAACGCAGTGTGCGTAAGCAATATGTCATTATCTTTCAGTGATATATTGTAGCAAACCATCATGCGGGAGAGGAATCCATCAACAAACAGGAGATGGGAAACAGCAGCTAGTGAATATATTCTCAATGTTCCAGATCAAACGTGATAGAAAACTCATGTAAGTAACAGAACTGGACAAATTTGTTCATATTTGAAGCAACTGTTGTCCAGCTCAGCCATCATTCTTATTTGTGAGCATTCACAAAGCAAGTGTTTGTCTGAACAAATATTTGGAGTATGGCTGCTCTTCATACAAATAATCTTATTCACACATGAGCAACAGTAATGTTTGTTATTTGCTATTCAATATCTGCACTTCCATTTAAACTGCTCCGATTCTCTGACTGGGGGACAAAAGCAGATTCTGGGTGACACAGGTGATCAGAGATGAAGGTAAAGACACAGAGATTGTGTCACTGATCACTTGTCTCCTTTAGGGAAAGGAGCACAAGGAACATTTCCTGTGAATGGAAATAGAATTATATTTTTCTATCAGTCGTAAAACCTGTGATATAAAGTTAGGTTAATAAAATGAAGGAGAGATCAGAAGCTGAAGGATAAATTAATAACTCGCACACATCTATTACACTGCTGTCAAGTTCTTACACCAAGAGAGGGTTATATTGGATTTCTCAAAGGCAAATGAGCTTCTTGCTCTCTGCAGCCAAGGCTAACATTCCCTCTGTCAGGGCTATTGGCCAGGATTGGATACCAAGCACTCAACCCCATAGAGGAGACCTCCATCACTTGAGCTGAGGGACTAACTTCCTCACTTATCAATGATGATGATGGTAGGTGCACTAAAGGCTCTAGCAGAAATTCAGTGGTGATTCTTGCTAGGGCAATTGAAGCTGACACTGCACCCATCTGTTCTCCTCTCCCTCCAGCAAACCTTTCTGCCCCCTTACAGCTGGAGGACAGCGTATACATCCTCAGTTCACTCACCAGAGCTTACAGCCTGGTAGTTTGGCTTGGACTACTTCTTTAGATGTTTCAGCTAAGGTACCAGACTGAAGTGGGACACCTGAGGCTCGAGTGCATGTGCCCTTCTACCCTTGCTGCAAGACGAACAGTCTGCAGCCAAGGGACACAGTGGATGACAGCTGCTGTAATATCTCATCTCCACCATGGCTTACTTCAGCAGGGACTTGGGGCAGCCTCTGCTCTCATCTTCTTGCTCGTTTTGATTGCCCAGTGCCTGGGGTCATGGAATTAGGTGAAGTAATCAAAAATGCTTCCACTGTAAACCAGAGTATGTCGAAGATGAGAGGACATAGTGGTTGAGCAAAGGATGGCTAAAAGCTCCCAGTTTGATACAGTCAGTCTCACAATGCATTTGAGCAGCCATCTACAATATGGAACAGATATATTGATGCAACAAGGGAAACGTAATATTAATGCACCTAAAAAGAACAAGCAAGAACTGACAGGGAACGTAGCAAACAGTGCTGGTCGTTCCCATGCCAGAAAGAGGATCTTGACCTGGGAAAGGCACAAAGAGCAGCTACTGCATTATGAGGAACTCGGGAAAATCTTCATATGAGAAGACCCTAAAACTTCTTGCCTTGCTTGCACTAGAAGAATGAAGGCTGAGAGAACAGGGGTCTGCTGCATATAAATAGGAGGCAGGAGGGCTGTTTATGTGAAAGAACAAGTAGAAACTGATCACAATGAAATGGAGCCTGAAAATTAAAAGATTGTTGGGAACTGCAAGCACTTTAGACATCAGCAGTGTGCTCAGTCTCTTTACCTGATATGTCTCGTGGCATGTTGTCGCTTGTGCTGCAAGTATCAGTGTGCAGCTCGGCACTGGAGGGAGTTCTGGGGTCCAGAGTCAGCCTGGTTATCTTTAGGCTTCTGGAAAGACTCAGAAGCTTATAATGGGTGTGTCACGGTTTAAAGCTGGGCTGGCGATTAAACCTGCGGCAGATGCCCTCTGTTATCCCCCCCCCTCCCCCCAGAGGGAAAGGGAAAGGGAAAAGGGAGAGAGACTTCTGGGTTGGAAAATTAAAACAGTTTTAATAAACTATAATAATGAAAAAAAAAGTATAATAATAATAGAAATAATCAAATATATACAAATATATATACAAAACCAAGATTGAGCTCCCCTGAAGTCAGCCACGTCACCACCGGCACTGCAGGGCAGGCTCCGGGAAGGCCCAGCCTGGGCCTAGCGATGGTCGAGAGCTGGATTCAGGAACGCACGGATCGGGATCGGGGGCAGCAGGAAAACAGACGGAGTCCTCCTTGGACACCGGCCATAGCAGAAAGAGAGCGAGACCCTCGTGATCCCCCCACTTTATACCGAGAATGACGTGTATGGGATGGAATACCCTCGTTGGTCAATTTTGGGTCACCTGCCCTGTCTGCTTCCCACTGCAGCTGCGACCCCCCTTCGGCTCTTCACTCGTAAGCAATGAGGAATTCAGCAGTGACCTTGGTTTCTCTCAAGAATAAGTACAGCAAGAGCCTTTCTGCACAACATCCCTACCGGTGCCTCAGTGATAACTACAAACTTCGAGCGTTATCAGTCCTGGAAGCAGACACTGTCTGCAAAAACATGCAGTTAGTTAGAGGAGACTTAGCTGAAAGTAAAAATCACTGAAAGGAAAATCGGCCTGGTTTAGGCCAAACCAGGACATTCCACCCCTTATTCCATACCATTCACGTCATACTCAGATCACCACTAACTTTTCATTTTAAAATATATACAGATAACATTAGTTTATGATTCATCTCTATACAAAAAAAAAGTTCATCAAGTTCATTTAGTTCAGGATTGTGGGTTTCCATCTGGCTAGGAGTCTCCCAGGGTAGGAGAGATGATATGAGCTTTGTCACAGTTCGTGCCCACGGGTTGCAGGTTAAAGATGTCAGTCTCGAGGAGGTTACTGGACTCCACTTGCAGCTAGCTCCGGTCTCATCACCACTGCTTCAACCTGAAAGACACTTATGAACACTGTTAGTATTATGCAGCAATTAACATCATGCAGTTCAGAATTAAGTATTCTCACCCAAGATCAGATCACCTTCAGGGACACATCGGACTCCACCATCCTGCAGCATCACCCACCAAGTACATCCAGGTCCTTGAGCAAAAGCAATCCCATGAATGGGTTTACCTTTGCCCGTAGCAGGAAGAACCCAGACAGTTTTTCCCAACAGATTCCTTTCATGCACCACAGGGACTTTATCCCCTTCTATTGTATGTAAAAGGTCTGACTGAGCAGGGCCAGCTCGGTTGATAGATCCTCTGGTGTTAACTAGCCAGGTAGCTTGTGCCAAATGCTTATCCCAGTTTTTAAAGGTTCCACCCCCCATTGCTTTTAGGGTAGTTTTTAACAGCCCATTATACCGTTCAACTTTCCCAGAGGCTGGTGCATGATAGGGGATGTGATATACCCATTCGATGCCATGCTCTTTGGCCCAGTTATCTATGAGACTGTTTTTGAAATGAGTACCGTTATCCGACTCAATTCTCTCTGGTGTGCCGTGTCGCCACAAGATTTGCTTTTCGAGGCCCAGGATAGTGTTCCGGGCAGTGGCATGGGGCACAGAGTATGTTTCCAGCCATCCGGTGGTCGCCTCCACCATGGTAAGTACATAACGTTTACCCTGGCGGGTCTGAGGGAGTGTGATGTAGTCAATTTGCCAGGCCTCCCCATATTTATATTTCAACCACCGCCCCCCATACCACAGAGGTTTTAACCGTTTGGCTTGCTTAATTGCGGCGCATGTTTCACAATCATGGATAACCTGTGCAATAGAGTCCATAGTTAAGTCCACCCCTCGGTCACGAGCCCATCTGTATGTTGCATCTCTCCCTTGATGACCTGAAGTGTCATGAGCCCACCGAGCTAAAAATAGTTCACCTTTATGTTCCCAGTCCAAATCTATTTGGAACACTTTAGCAGCCTGATCTGCTTGTTGGTTGTTTCGATGTTCCTCAGTTGCCCGACTTTTAGGTACGTGAGCATCTACATGACGTACCTTCACGACTAGTTTCTCTAGCCGAGCAGCAATATCTTGCCACAGTTCAACAGCCCAAATAGGTTTACCTTTGCGCTGCCAGTTGCTTCGCTTCCACTGCTTTAACCACCCCCACAAGGCATTTGCCACCATCCATGAGTCAGTATAAAGATACAGCCTTGGCCACTTTTCTCGTTCAGCAATGTCTAAAGCCAGCTGGATGGCTTTTACCTCTGCAAATTGACTTGATTCACCTTGTCCTTCTGTGGCTTCTGTGACTCGTCGTATAGGACTCCACACAGCAGCTTTCCACTTCCGATGCTTTCCTACAAGACGGCAGGATCCATCGGTGAACAGGGCATACTGCTTCTCATCCTCTGGTAGTTCATTATAAGGTGGGGCTTCTTCAGCACGTGTCACCTCCTTTTCTGGTGGCATTCCGAAGTCTTTGCCTTCTGGCCAGTCCATGATCACTTCTAAGATTCCTGGGCGATTAGGGTTTCCTATTCGAGCCCTCTGTGTAATTAATGCAATCCATTTACTCCATGTAGCATCAGTTGCATGATGAGTAGTAAGAACCTTACCCTTGAACATCCAGCCTAGTACTGGTAATCGGGGTGCCAGGAGAAGTTGTGCTTCAGTACCAATTACCTCTGAGGCAGCTCTAACTCCTTCATATGCTGCCAGTATCTCTTTTTCAGTTGGGGTGTAATTGGCCTCAGAGCCCTTGTATCCTCGACTCCAAAATCCTAGGGGTCGACCTCGAGTCTCCCCTGGCACTTTCTGCCAGAGGCTCCAGGTAGGACCATTGTCCCCAGCTGAGGTGTAGAGCACATTTTTAACATCTTGTCCCATACGGACTGGTCCAAGGGCTACTGCATGCACAATTTCTTGTTTAATCTGTTCAAAAGCCTGTTGTTGTTCAGGGCCCCACTGAAAATCATTTTTCTTTCTGGTCACCTGATAAAGAGGGCGTACAATCTGGCTGTAATCTGGAATATGCATTCTCCAGAAACCCACAACGCCTAAGAAGGCTTGTGTTTCCTTTTTGTTAGTTGGTGGGGACATGGCTGTTATTTTGTTGATCACCTCTATCGGGATCTGGCGACGCCCATCTTGCCATTTAATCCCTAAAAACTGGATCTCCCGGGCAGGCCCCTTGACCTTGCCTCTTTTTATGGCAAAACCAGCTTGCAGAAGAATTTGAATTATTTTCTCCCCTTTGTCAAAAACTTCTGCTGCTGTATCACCCCATACAATGATGTCATCAATATATTGCAAATGTTCTGGAGCTCCACCCTTTTCTAGTGCAGTCTGGATCAGTCCGTGGCAAATAGTAGGACTGTGTTTCCACCCCTGGGGCAGTCGATTCCAGGTGTACTGGATACCTCTCCAGGTAAAAGCAAACTGTGGCCTGCACTTTGGTGCCAAGGGAATAGAGAAAAATGCATTAGCAATGTCTATAGTGGCGTACCACTTGGCTGCCTTTGACTCCAGTTCGTATTGAAGTTCTAGCATGTCTGGCACAGCAGCACTCAGAGGTGGTGTAACTTCATTTAGGCCACGATAGTCCACAGTTAATCTCCATTCTCCATTAGACTTTTGCACTGGCCATATAGGACTATTAAAGGGTGAGCGAGTCTTGCTAATCACTCCTTGATTTTCTAATTGTCTAATCAGTTTATGAATGGGGATCAGGGAGTCTCGATTGGTGCGATATTGTCGTCGGTGCACCGTGGCAGTAGCAATTGGCACCTGTTGTTCTTCAACTTTCAGCAACCCCACAACAGAAGGATCCTCTGAGAGGCCAGGCAAGGTAGACAGCTGTTTAATGTCCTCAGTCTCTACAGCTGCTACACCAAAGGCCCATCTATATCCTTTTGGGTCCTTAAAATACCCTTTCTTAAGGTAGTCTATGCCAAGGATGCATGGAGCATCTGGACCAGTCACAATGGGGTGCTTTTTCCATTCATTTTCAGTTAGGCTCACTTCGGCCTCCAATACAGATAACTCTTGAGATCCCCCTGTTATTCCCGAGATACTGACAGATTCTGTCCCTTTATGATTCGATGGCATGAGGGTGCACTGTGCACCAGTGTCTACCAGGGCTCGATACTTTTGTGGTTCTAATGTGCCAGGCCATCGAATCCACACAGTCCAATAAATCCGGTTATCCCTCTCCTCCTCCTGGCTAGAGGCAGGGCCCCTCTAATTAAAGATTGGATTCGTGCTGCTCACGGGGATTGGACCTTCATTTCCTCTATTCACTCTTGGAAAAAAAGGATTTGAGGCCCATCTACCCTGACTGGAGTCCTGCTCATTGGTAACTGGAGCAGCCATCCTCCTAGAAAAATTCTCTCTGGTATTTCTGTTAGCTTGCAACTCACGTACTCGTGCCTGTAGGGTACTGGTAGGTTGTCCATGCCATCTGTTCATGTCCTCCCCATAATCACGCAGGGTAAACCACAGGATACCTCGTGACGTGTTCCGTTTCCTTTGAGCCGGTCCAGTAGGAGGGCGTTGCCTCCTAAAGGCTGCAACGCGGGCCTGTGTAGGTAGAGAGTCAAGTTTATTCTCGATCCTGGACAGTTTGTCTGACAGTTGTGTCAATGTGTCTTTGTTTTCCTTAGTCAGTTTTTCCACAGCCGAGACACGGGCCTGCAGTGGGGAAGAAATACTATCTTCATACTGTCGCATATAGTTAGCCATTTCGCCCACACTAGGTCGTGCCATAGCATCTTCTCCCCAGACTAATATTGACAATGTAGGGGCATGTGTTGGTGGAGCACTCTTCACAACCTTCCGGAACATGGATCGGTTGCATTCCACTTCATCAGGATTTACAGGATCTACAATGTCCTGAGGGTGTTTATAAATGATCTCTT
Source organism: Nyctibius grandis (assembly GCF_013368605.1). Taxonomy (NCBI): domain Eukaryota; kingdom Metazoa; phylum Chordata; class Aves; order Nyctibiiformes; family Nyctibiidae; genus Nyctibius; species Nyctibius grandis. The sequence continues at coordinate 92,829,508 of NC_090658.1, read as the reverse complement.
GCACAGCTAGTTCTCTAAGGTAGTTAATACCTTTTTCTATAGTGGTCCATTTGCTTAGGTGGCTCATAACATCATCTTTATAGGGATACCTGCTCTTTACAGCTGACAAGAGTCGCCTCCAGAGACTGATACTGTTCGACCTTCTTGGAAGCATCTTATCAATACCACCATCTCTGGACAGGGATCCCAACTGTCTGGCTTCTCTGCCATCCAATTCTATGCTATCTGCCCCATTATCCCAGCATCGGAGCAACCAGGTAATTATTGGCTCACCGTCATAACGACTAAAATCTTTTCTTATATTTCGCAGTTCTTTCAGGGATAAGGAGTGGTAGGTTATCTCTACTTCCGAGTCCGAGTCCTCCTGTGATTGTTCTGCTTTAGAAGGACCTTTCTTGTCCTTCTTGTGTAATGGGCCTTCTTTAAAAAGACGATCAAGGAAACCCCCCTCTGTGTCAGGCCCTGACTCTGACTGAGAAGGGCCCTCACCTGGGTCCCGTGCTGGCTCTGCCTTAGAAGCCTCTGAATCATCATCCTTCACTTTACTAGTTGATTTCTTTCGGTGTTTTCTCCTGGTTACAGGGGCAGCATGATACCTCCCGCTGTTGCTGCACCGACATCTAATCACATAGCACACCAGTAACACATACAGGACACCCAAAAATAACAACATGCCCTGTTCGAATTTTGCAGGAATCAGCTTGGCAAAAAAGGAGCAGATACTATCAAAATCAGTTAAAAGACGCCCGGTGTGCGCAGCTACCGATTCGCGATTAAAGCTGCCCATCATTGTATCATAGAGATAAGAGATCGGAATAATGACTGCCCAGTTTATCACGACATAAATCAGTATCACAACCCATACCGAAACGACACATTTTGACCAGCACGCCCTGTTAAACCACACGTAAGCACTAACACACAGCGCATACGGCAAGTAAGGTATCATTACACATAACTGTAAAACAAGCTTTATAAAGAGAAGAGGTAACACAAGGCTCACAAATGACATTACCATCTTAGCTATCTGTTTTAATTTCCAACCCCTCGTAAATCTCAAAGGAAGAAATCTGATACTCTCTTGGCTGAGCTCTCCGGGTCTCCTCCCACTGGAGCTGGGATTCGACTTATCAGAGCAACCTGTCGGAGCTTCTCTCGAGCCCCACGTTGGGCGCCAATAAATCTGTCACGGTTTAAAGCTGGGCTGGCGATTAAACCTGCGGCAGATGCCCTCTGTTATCCCCCCCCCTCCCCCCAGAGGGAAAGGGAAAGGGAAAAGGGAGAGAGACTTCTGGGTTGGAAAATTAAAACAGTTTTAATAAACTATAATAATGAAAAAAAAAGTATAACAATAATAGAAATAATCAAATATATACAAATATATATACAAAACCAAGATTGAGCTCCCCTGAAGTCAGCCACGTCACCACCGGCACTGCAGGGCAGGCTCCGGGAAGGCCCAGCCTGGGCCTAGCGATGGTCGAGAGCTGGATTCAGGAACGCACGGATCGGGATCGGGGGCAGCAGGAAAACAGACGGAGTCCTCCTTGGACACCGGCCATAGCAGAAAGAGAGCGAGACCCTCGTGATCCCCCCACTTTATACCGAGAATGACGTGTATGGGATGGAATACCCTCGTTGGTCAATTTTGGGTCACCTGCCCTGTCTGCTTCCCACTGCAGCTGCGACCCCCCTTCGGCTCTTCACTCGTAAGCAATGAGGAATTCAGCAGTGACCTTGGTTTCTCTCAAGAATAAGTACAGCAAGAGCCTTTCTGCACAACATCCCTACCGGTGCCTCAGTGATAACTACAAACTTCGAGCGTTATCAGTCCTGGAAGCAGACACTGTCTGCAAAAACATGCAGTTAGTTAGAGGAGACTTAGCTGAAAGTAAAAATCACTGAAAGGAAAATCGGCCTGGTTTAGGCCAAACCAGGACAGGGTGTCAACAATGCCGTATCACTGGGGAATACCTGTTCTTATAAGGTTCTTTTAAAGCCACTTTTACAGCCGTGCTCTTTGGCCAAAGCTGTGTGCTAAACTTACAGTAACCCAGCAGTTGCCTCATAAAATTTTTCAGTGCACTGAGAAGTTTAAGACTATGGTGAAGAAGTAAACAGTGGGGTGGCAAATGTGGCTCTGACATTATTGCTGAATTAGGATTCCCCCAATAGGTAATCAATGTAATCACCTCAGGCTTTCATCAATGGAATAAGAACAAAATTCTGCAGGTGTACAGTTGCCATCATTCCAATTACTTTCGTGCAAGAGCTATATGCAAGTGTCAAGCAACAAATACTTCATATGCCAAATTATGTTCTCTGTAGCACTTCAGTGATTTCAGTGGACAAGCCCAGGATACAATAAAATAGTGTTTGTGCTTGATTTTGGTCTTGAATAAGAAGTTATTTATCACTACCAAAAGGGAATTGAAAAATAATTTTGGTCCTTCAGTCTTAGAAAATCCTCACAAACAGCATTTTGGAAAAGTCTGCTTGTCTCATAGCCATTCCTTTACAAAGGATTTGATTCCAGTTTTTAAGTTATCCCATGTATCTATAGGTAGAAGTCACTTGGAATCTGTGCTCTGCAGCACTCATCTGTTATTTTAATGGCCTACTTTTCAAACGCAAACCTGAAACTTGAAAAAAGCTGAATTTTCTGGTAATAGGAGTAGTTTTCCCAAATGGTATTATGATAGATATAAATTTTTGATGGAGTTAACAATACCTTATTTAGTGCAGACATTGAAATTTACTTTCTCACTTACAGAAAGATTTGCTGAAGAACCGTAGTTTAAGGAGGGAGAAAGCTTGCTGTACTGAACTTGTAAGATACAGTAAGCCAATGAAATCATGCTCCAGAATGGGCCAAATTGAGCACTGAAGTTGATATATTAATAAACCACAATATTAATACATTGGGTTGATACATTAATATACTCCACAACCTAAGAATAACAGTATACCAGGATATACTAATTCACTGAGCAGTGTGTTTGAAGTGGCTATTTGTAAAGATAACAAAATATGCCAGAATTACATAGCTTCTTTGACAGGACTGTGTTTTCTAATATTGTTCTTCAAGGCAATTTTGTTTTCTCAATTCTGAACCGATCTCAGAGCCAGAAGGTCCAAGTTGTGCTTCTGACTCCACAACTGTCCTTGACAGGAAACTGTGTCATTTTACTTCTCATGAATATCTCTTTGTAAGTGACCACCTTTCCCCCACCCCCAAAGAAAGGCTGCCAGACTTATTCCATGAATATACCTCTTGATCTCTCCATACATAATTGTTGGCTATTCAGAGACATTAGAAAGAAACAGGTGAATTGTTGCAGAATGGCAACATGATTTAAAGAGAAACGGCAGATCCATAAAACCAGGCTGAACCCATAGGTGGGTACCTTTGATATAGCTGTTATCCAGGCAAAATGCAGTTCAATAAGCCTCCTGCCTGCGCAGGAGGGCTGTGTACTAAGTAACTTGTAGGGCTGTGTACTAAGAAAAGCAGTAAAAACTATTTGAAAATCTTATTTAGGCACTGAATCTTTTAAAACTGCCTTTCTGTGTAGTGAGGTAATACTGTACTGTCAAGTTGCATTATTCCTTTGCTTTAAAAAGAAAGTAGGAACTCAGAAGTAATCCCAAGACTGAAGGTGACTTTTTCAACTAGCACCTGCACTAAATTCTTTCCAAGTCTCTTACCAGATGTGCAAAGGTAAGCAGCGTCTCAGGGGAGAACATTTGTAACAGTTCATTTACTAATTTATAAAAGTATTGTCCAGGCAAAAAAAAAAAAAAAAAAAAACCCAAAAAAACAACACAAAAAGAGTTAATTTTGTGCAATATGTTCTACAATCCTTTAAGATGTGTTTTCCACATCTTTTTTAGAAGCCTGTGGGTTCACTATTACCATGCAATGTACTGCAAGTCTCTGCACAGTAGGTCCATACACAGAGTGCCAGTGAAATTAAAACTAGGTTCTGCTGTATCTGGTTTTAAAGGGGATATGATACACATTTGCCACCATTTAAAATTATTTCCCACTTATATTTGCCAGTATATTTACGATCATATTTCCTTGTTTCATCACAAAGGAACACTGCATCTGGGGGCTGGACCCTCAGCTGAGCTAGCCACTCAATAGTAAATATTGGCAAGTGCTGACATTTGAAGTGCCATGGCTGGAGCAGTTATTTGACCAATACAGGTGAAACTTAACACCTTGTACTTGGTGCTATAGCTCAGGAACCTTTCAATTATTTTAATCCCTGTGTGTCAGGGCTTCTTTGGAAGCAGTTTGCTCTGGTTTGATCTTACCGGCACACCTGCTATTACTGGCCTTGAGCATATTCTGCAGCTCACCCCTGATCTCCAATATCCCTGAGACATTTCTCCTTTGCTTGGCTCAGCAAAAGGCTTCTCCCCTTCTTCACCCATCAGACATTTCAGCAGTCCCCACTAGGTCCCCATTCCTCAAGGTATTCCCATTCTCCTGAGGATGTTCTCCTGAGGATCTTCTCCCGAAGCAGAAGATATTGAAACAACAATGATGCTCTGTGTGTGACCTTGCTCAAGATCTCTGCCCTCTGGGTTTTCCCCTCTGAAAACTGAATCTCTCATACTCTTGTGAAGGTTAATTAATATTTGTACAGTACTTTGTCCGTAACTAGCATAATGTGAGTGACAAGTAGGATTAAATAGTGAGCAATCCTGCCCTGGTGAGGCACAAAGTAAATGTCTGTTAGATCTTTTCCAGATATGAAATGTTAAGTCTCTCTTTTATCTAGTGAATGGAACAGAAGTGCCCTCTTAAAATTGTTTCTCTTAGTAGAAAACCCAAAAGTCTAGCTAGCTACCAGCACTGAGGCCAGGAAGGGTCTCCAAATGAAGAGTCAGTAATTAAAAGCCCCTTCATTCTTCCGCTCACAGCAAGTTGGTAAGGGAAGTGGAGCAAGTGCTTCTCAAGCCTGACCCCAGGTCCTGTGGTGGCACAGTAGACTCAACATCCAAAGAGCTGAGCCTGAAACTCCTGCCTGGAGCAAGAAGCACTGGGTCTGAACCACGCTGGGTACTGAGCTGAGGTTTTCCTGGGACATACCCCATGGCATGAATAGCTGCCCCAAGGAAACCTACCAAATTGTATGTCCCCCACAATCTTTCCACTACCTCCCCAGCAGAGAAACTGTCTTCCTCATGTTAGAGCCAACTCACAACAGCTTCATTTACTTGCTGACTGTTTCTGCAGGTACCTGACTTCAATTCCCTGCTCAGCGGCCACCTAATCCTGAGGGTATCTGACATCTGCAAATGCAACATTGACGTTTACCTGTCTCCCCAAGCACCTCTGGAGTTGACACCAGAATTACTTCAGCCTTATCTTATGATGGCTTGCTGCTGGCAAAGGAGCAAGCAGCCCCTCACCAGCTCCATCCTTTGTGATTGGTTTCAGCATCAAAATCCATGGGTGGTTGAAGGACTGTGAATCTTTATTAGGAATTGCTACAGCACTGCAGCCTGCTGTAAGGGAATTACACTCCCAAAAGGGGCATCAGTTCAGGCTTTCTTCTTCCTTCCACATTTCCTACTTATTAGCTTTGGCACACTACTCCCAGTAGGCTCATCTCTCTCCATCCTGTTATGAGCAGCCTTTTTCTCCCCCTGAATTTCGTATAAACCCTGGACACCTTCAGTGGTGGAAAAGCCAAAGGACGCTGTCCTGCCATAAGATACTGTTGTGAATGAGCTAAAACATTTTCTATTTCTGTGCTAGTATTTACACAGCTAGCCTGTATCACACCCACAGCCCATTTGAATAACCCACCCCCGGAGCCATGCAATGCCCGGGAGGTGAGCAGGGTTAGAAGACCTTGTGCTGTAGTACCTCAGCTTACAGCTGTGCAGCTTTGTTCAGCCTGGTAGTACCTTGTAAGCAAAAGTAGGAAACTGCAGATGTGTGTTAGTGGCTGGCTGGCTACCACAGCCACCGAGCATCAAAGGATTTCTCCCCAGGAAGGCAGCACTGATGGTGGCAGTTGTGTTTGCTCAAATGCTTGGAGAAAGCTGGCACTTGTTTTGGTCTGGAGCCCAGGAAGAATATTTTTAATGAGTTGTAACTTGCAATATTTCTGATCCATGGATGAAAGAGCATCCTTTACAGGGAGTAATTGTTACCAATTTTTTCCCAAGAGAGGTGTTTGTTACACTAGAGTCTGCCAAAAACCCAGGGACCTTCCAACCTCTGCAGCTTTGCAGTCTCATTATTAAGGGGAGATCTGCTGAAGTGCCTCCTCATGAACTGAGGCATGCCAGCCTGTGATTCTCTCAAGAATTATATTCAATCATCTCTGCCCTTCTTTCAGTTTTAAACTTGGCTGTTGGCCTGGAGTACTTCTCCTTCCTTGTCTCTCACATTTTCTAAATGCCCAGTCGAAAAAGATTTAAGAAAACCTTATGCTTTGAAGGAAAAGCCACTGGCTCCAGATCAACTCTGAGGTCAGCGTGTGGACGCCTATATACAGAGCTGTCTGTCAGATGCGGCGTGAGGTCTTTACATGATGCCTTTTACTTCGTGAACTCTACCAGGTGGCCTTGGGGCTTGCCAAGGCTGTTGTTTTGCTCACATTTGTGGCACTCATGCTCTCAGCTGGAGGCCGTCAGCTCAGAGGTTTAACAGGAGTGCAGGGTCACAGCCCCATCTTGGCTGTGAACTTGTGGCAGGGATAGTCCCAAGGGACCTGGCCCCATGAGCAGAGTGAGCTGTCCCATTCTTACCCTGGACCTGTCTCTCTGCTTTTGAGTGCATGGGAAGCCTCTCAAACCAACAGAAGTGCAGCCATGATGGTACAGGCCTGTATGTTTGCTTAGTGGATGAAATCATTATATTACCTCCTCTCATTTTCAAACTGCTCAGATATAAATATCTGCTGAAGATGGTACTGTGCTTGCTGTTCCTCCTTTGCTATTCTTTCCCAGTAAGATCTGCAAAAAATCCTTTTTGTGTATATTTTTTGCCAATTGTTACACAGTGTCAATCATCCTTAATGACTTTTGAGACCCCAACCACTTAAACACAGACTTTTGTGTCTGTCCTCTCCTCTACAGCACCTTTTCCTAGGATTTACACTTTTTCCCTGAATCAGACATCCGCACTGCACATTTTTGAGCTCTTAGTAGTTTCAATGACCCACATTCTAGTGTAGTACAGGGACATTTACTAATCCAGAGACTTTTCTAACAGCAAACAATTATTTTTTTATCCTACACATACATACACACATACAAGAAAATATATTGAAAAGAATGACTGCCCCGATAGATCCACAAACTGCATGGACAAGCAGCCAGTAGAAAAACAAACAAACAAACAAAACCAGAGGAAATTCTTGGTCTATAATATACTTTCATGTGTACATATTGAAGCCATTTCCTACGTTTCAACTATTCAGTGTGATAAAATAGGATCTGGCAAGAGTCCTTCTCTGAGTTACATCAGAGTCTGACCCTGTTTACTTACTATGAAAACTGAGAACTGATGCTTTGCCTGCTTTATGATGCTCTAGATAAAAGATTTTGGCCACTGAATAAGAATATTCCTTGTGTATATGTAAGTTCGTACTTTGCATGCAGAAACCTGAACCTGATGGAGCTCTTCATATGCAAAACAGTTAACAGTCTTTCATGGGCTAGAATAAATCCACATGTACACAAAGACTTAGCTCCCGCTTGAAAAAAGGAGAGCTGTAGGAATACTGCTTTTGAGGGTAATTTTATTCTCATTTGTTAAAAGTCACTGAGAATGAAAGAGGGACATGTTGATTTGGAAATTCTCTTGCTGGCAATCTCTACTATAAAGATGAAAACCAGTGTGATTTACATTAAATTTCATTCCCTGTTGAACAGCAAGATGTATTCTTCGGACTTTGCTGCAGGAGCCTGATGGACACCTAATGCAGCACTGACCTCAATTCATCTATTTTCCACCTCCACTTCCTTTTCAGTGAAGCATGACCTGTGTTAAAGTGTGCTACCTATACAGTGCCTCATTTGGGGCTCTTTCCTATGTGTTATCATGTAACATAACCCATAGCTAGGCATGCATAAGTAATTTCATTGCAATCACCAATGATGATACAAAGATTTTGTGCCAGATACAATGAGGGTTTTTTCTGAATCATCTGAGACATTTCTGGTAATGAATGGTGGTACTAATATCCTGACCTCCCACTTCTGAGCTTATAGTTTATGGCACATTGACCTTCTTAGGGAATTGTTAAATGCCGTCAGGCAGCTGCTCCTGCACTTGTACAAGAAATAGCCACTCTCGTTCCTTTCTTTTTGTCACGGGAGTGGAAATTTCTTTTATTCTGTCTGGATTTATGTTCCCTCACCTCACACTAATCTCCCTGAAAGTGCCTGACTTTAACATCCATATAACAATGTCAACAGGGAATCTACAAAGTCAGAAAAAAGCCTCCAGTCTCCATGGGGAAAGCAGGATTCATTTTAGGACAAATTTGTCTCCGTTTTATGGAAAACGAGATTTGACTGATAACATCTTTTCCTTGGTCATGGAAACCAAAGTGCACACTGAAGGAAGGGGGCAGAGAAAAGCAAAACAAATACTGATTTCAATGGTAAGGCATTCAGCTGGGTAAACTGAGCAGGCAGCAGGAACTCGCATCCAAGGAACGAGCAGCATCATCCATCCATCCATCCATCCACACCATCCCAAACTACAGAACAAGCTTTTTCGCCTAGCTGAGACCAAGGGAAGAAAACAGCTGGGTTTCCTTCCTCTCACAGTACTGGGCTTCTGGCCCCTCTCGGTGTGCGGTGGCTTTGCATCTTCACCTCTCCTGTCACGGGATGGTCTGAAAAGCTGCTGTGGCTGAGCAGAGACTGCTTGGTGCCAGCCTGACAGGCACTCAGCAGCATGTTAATTATGATTTCATGGGTCCAGAGTCACCCTCCATGTACTCCCCACCGCTCCCTGGAACTACAGCTGGAGCAGTGCATGGGAAACGTCAAGGTAGACTCAGCTATCACACTCTCATCTGAAATCCCCTAATCACTTTTGCCAATAAGTTAACATTATTTTTAACCTACAAAATGTGAGTTTAGTGGTCCCGGGGGAAACCGCATAAGACAGCCAGCATTCTCCCCGAATTACTTTATTTTTCAGGAGTTTTTCAGACTCTGATTCAGCCATCAAGTTTCTTTCTTGGTGGAAAGTTAAGCTTATTTAATGAAGACGGGATGAATTAGGGCTCCAGGATACCCAGCAACATCACTGTTGAATCCCTAACAGACTGATAGGAAATCCATTGAAAATACGAACATTTCACTACAGAAATGCAGACAGTACACCATACAGCATACTTAATAACCTGTATTCTCTGAAGTTAAAGGCATTAAAAATATCTGTTGAAATAAAAGAGATCAGTAAGAGTGTTGTACAATATGTATAAGTACATTTTCTACTTTCAGGTCCTGGATAATTATTTAGGATCGAACACATAGTGCAGAAGGGCACAGAAAGGAAAACAAGGTGCCTCCAAGAAGAGCTATCCCAAAGCAGCCACCTCACCCTCCAAACAAAAGGGGAGCGGTCTGAGAGCTTGTGAGCAGAGAGAAACTTTTAGGGGGGAAAAATCATTTTCTTATATTAGGATTTCCTCAGGTCGATAGGGAGATTATTTTTACATATTTTACCACTGGGAGTTGTTGAAAGGTAACTTTTCTGAGGGCATTTTCTATACAAAATTCAAAGCCAGAAAATAATCTTTGGCAAGGTCGTAAAACAAAACGGGATTATGGCACATAAGCATCGAGCAAACATCTCCTTTAAAATTACTTTTGAAGAAAAAATAAACTTTATTTTTTCTTCCTGCAATACCTCAGCTCTGATCATGGACAGAGTTGCATTTTTATCAGAGGGAAGGGGTTATACTTGAAATTTTCCAGAAATAGTGTTTTATCAGACACATTAGAGACTCCATAGCTACTGGAACAATAATTTCTGTTATTACCCTGCCTATTGAACTCCCAGGCCAAAATCCTGCAGAAGTGAGTTTGTGCTGAAAATCAGAGGTTGGATCTGTGCCATCTGTTTTATCATTTCAGAATTACTTTATTCCTCAGCTGAAAGGATGAGTTTTTTCTATTTGTTTTTCTGTTTCAGAAAAGCATCCAGGAGAGGAACAAGGTGTTTCCTTCAATGTCTCTTACACCTGCAGAACTGACCTTGCTCTTTCTGGTCTACAAATGAGCAGAATCGAGTAGCTGTTCCTCTGTAGCGTATCAGAAAACTCCTGGCAGATAGTGAAGATCTTTGTACCCTTTATGACAGTAATGCCACGCCACGGTCAGCCCCTGAGGTTACTAGAAATATGATAGTTTTTCCGCGTTCTTTCTGTGACTTTTGGCCTTTGCTTTGTTTTTCATTCCACTTTGCATTTTTGCCTATTACCACAAGAAACCCCACTGACTGAAAAATTGTGTCACCAGGGTGTAGACTATTGCAAAGTCTGTTAACAAGCCAGGATGTACGTATAATAAACATGTTTATGCTCACAGGTGGTGTAGATTGTAAAAAAATTTAATGTTCAACTTTTCTATGGGATAACCTAATGCAGAGCTATTTTTACATAAAGGAATTGAAAGCCAAATTCTGTTTTTCATTGTTACTGGTAAAAAAAAAAACCCTTTGCAATGTAATTGAATTCAGTGGCATAACTTCAGTTTTATACACTGATGAAACAGAGCACAACTGATTGCAATCATTCAAGCTCCATCTATAAATATTTCTCCACCAATTTCTTTATACTTTGTCTAAATATTTAGACCATATATTTACCCCACTGAAGTTTGTTGTAGTCTCCAGCAGGGCCAGAACTTCCATTTGGGTGTCCCTGAGGTCCAAGTTTCTTTCTCCCTCTCTAGTGATTTCCCATAACTTTCTCCATCAAGTGATCTCAAGAAAAATTTCTGGCTTACTTTTTTTTCCTTTCTTCTATGGCCACATTTTTCCTTACAAATAGATAGTCGTAGCAGGTTATCAAGTGGTATAGAGTGATGACTAAAAGTTCCTCACCTTGGAAGACTTTTTTTCTTTTCTTCATCACAGCATCCAAGGATATAGTATGAATCCTTTGAACCATTTCTGGGAAAGTGCCTTAGGCACCAACAGCAAAGAGATGGGTAAGCAGGAAAAATCGCAGCATCACTTCCAAACCTATGGTAAGAAATGATTCACGCCCATCTAAAGCTCACTTTCTGATGGGGCTTTTCTATTTTGTTACGTGTGATATAAAGTCTTGAATCAATATAAAGACTCAACTGCTGAGCTGCTTTAAAACTCTTTTTTCTGTTCACGTCTCTTGACACAATACTGGCACACAGCAATGAGAAGAGCACATCTGTCCTACGTGACACAAATTACATCTTTACTGTCACAGCAGCTCCTGTATGGCATACATTACATATGTACTAATTTAGGCTCAGCCCTAAGTTTGTATGCAAGCCTAGAGTCGCTTCTTGCTCATACAGTCTCCACTCTGGCTTGTGTTTCAGCCTTCCCTTGTAGGTTATATGGACCCAACTGGCTCAAGGTCGCTCTGCTTCAGCCCCCAGCAAGCCTCACAAGCTCCTCTGTGCCTTGATGCCCTGGACCACCAAACTCTCACTGGCATCCCCCTGCCAACTTCCATCAGTGTCAGGCTGCAAAGCTGCTCTCCCATTTCTAGCGCTGTGTCAGATATTTTGAAATCTGCCTACAGCCCCAAGGTGAGTGAAGGATTACCAACAACTGGCATGATTTTGCGAACGGAAAAAAAAAAAATCCAGGTGTCAGACAGCAGAGCTGAAATCTTGCCGAGAATCCTCTTTAACAATGATGTAGCTGAAGAGCAAAAAAAAAGGGAAAAAAAGACAACATAAAGCAGCGCAGGAACAAATATCCATCTTGATGACAGGAAGTCATTTTTATGAGCACTCCCCTGACATCTTTGGCATGCACGCCACTGAGGAACCACAAGTACCTCACAGTCCCCTGCCTTCTCCCAGTCTCTGGAGAGAAATCCCAGCACCAAGTGCTGCTGCTTCACAGTCTACGGTTCCTGAGGGAGGACTTTCTGGCCTGACATCCAGTCTCTGAAGGTCCAGGGCTCTTTAAACATATCTTGCCAGACTCCATGAAGGAAGCCCCCCGGACTGGCCCTATTACAACCAGGACCTAAGCCCTCCTGAGGAAGCGTCTGTGTTGCTGCTGAGCCAACGAGCATGGCTTGCTACAGCCAGACTCAGTAACTGCCTCGTGGTTGTTCTCATTTGACCCATGTGTAGTAGTAGCACCTGTTTCCAAGAAAATCTGGCACCCAGCTCTGATGGGTACAGTTTCTAAAGAAGCTGTAGAAATCCTAGGAGCCTCAGTCCTGGGGAGACTGCTATTTATTGTCGCTCAGCGCATATTGCACAGAAGCTGGCACCTTCCTGTGCCTCCCTCCTCTCCTCCCCTCCGTACACTCTGTGCAGGTCCACTTTGGCTCCATCCTTCTCTCCAAGTGCCAACCCTAGGAGACATTCCCAGGGCTGCCAGCTCTCTAGCCCCAGAAGAGGTCAGTTCTAAGTGTTGGCCACCATTCCTGGTTTACCTAATCTATGCACAGTCCTCTACCAAAACAGGATCTGCAACAGGCTCTTGCAAAGCCAGTAACTATCTGCCATCTTGGGTTTGAGGATAGCTGTGAGTGAATGTGCTTCTACTCACTCTCCAGGGTAGCAGAGGCTGGTCATCTCCCCACACATCAGGGACCAGGCACTAGGGCAGCCACAGGCAGCCTGACTCAAACAAACCTTTCTTCTAGTCTTTCTCTGGGCTCTTCAAACCCTCTGGCCCCCACTGTTTGCTCACAGCCCACCAGGCTCAGAGCCTCAAGAGGAATTTGGGTGCTCTCTGAATTGAATCTCAGCCAAGAGGAACTTCAGGTCGTCCCAGACCAACCTTGCTGGTGGCTGAGTGATTAAAAGTACTACATTAAAGATCTGGCCTCTCTCCTGGAACTCTCTATGGCATAGCATCACATGAAATGGGTATTTTGCAAATGTGGCCAGGGCAGAATTCGTACTCTCAAATACTGCTCTAGTTTCCAGGGAGGGACCTGAATAAGCAGGAGTTTCTCAATTCTCTCATCACTCACTACAGACTAGAAATAAATACAGCAGGGACATACTATTAGCAGGTTGTCTCATGCAGCAGAGTCTGATCAGTCCCTCTCCCTGCCTCCATCCCTTGCTTGACGCTGCTCTCTCCCACTCATTTCTCCAGCAGCTTCACTAACAGCCAGCACAAGGACTGAATAGCTAAGCTGAGTGAAGAGGGGCTCCACAGTGGAAGATGCCCTCCTGTGAGCCTGGCGGATTCTCATGGGGAGGTGAGTGGACTGGTACTTTCCTGCAGGGAGTTTTGTCACTAATATCAACCCCCAGAAGAGGTTTCTTCCACTCATCCCCCCACTTTATTAATTAGTTGGGCAGTGCAGTTTAGTGGAAATGCACCCTGCTACCCTCTGCGTGCTCTGGAGCAGTACACTGAGAAATGCCATGCTGAGCACTGTGAGAGTGCCTGGCCTTTAACAACTGCCAAGCTGGCAGTAGCAAAATGCCACACTGTTCACCAGCTCACCTGTGGGTAGCTTTATTCCTAGGTAGGATGTAAAGATAATACAATACATTCATATAAGGACACAGGAGAGTGCAACAGTAAAGCAAGGCTACAAAAATAAAAGACAAAGAAATGCATTGCCAAAATTAAAGACATAAAAAAATGTAACAACATTCCTTAGTTGTTTCAGTATCTTAGCTGTGATGGGAGGCTCACTAACTGGTTTTTGTGGCTCACCCCCAGCAAACACCTCTCAGAGAGTCTTTTAGAGCAGCAACCTTTTTTTCTTGTGTTAAGATGGACAGCAGATAGAGAGCAGGTGCTCTGGGCAAGTGGCATCTTCCCTTGCTTACAGTGGAGCAACCCCTCCAGCCTTTGTCTTCCTGCAGGTGTGCCAATCATCTCCTGTGACGGTGCTTTGCAACGTTATGTGGTTCCAAGGGTGGAGATCAGACATTTCTTTCTTAAATGATTTTAATATACATTTTGTTGTGTACCTGAATTGACACATTTCTGGTTGTCTTGGTTTAAGTTCTTTAAAACCAAGTTAACTACAAAGTTTATTAATCAAATGAAGCTCTTCATAATATAACCAAAATTAGCCTACTCTTAACACTTAGTAGCTTAAACACAATACTTATGAGTGACAAAACTGAAACACAGTGTTTGAATTAGCTGACATCCCATGTCTCCTGTTAGCTGTAAAGAAAACTTTACAGGCTGCCACCTCTAGTTTACCTATGGCTGAAGAAACCATATTGGCTTCATGCTCTCAGCTATGTTTCTCTGTCCCATACAGACACAGGATGTGTCTGGTGGGATCTCTTACTTTGGTTAAAGTGGTTTCAGAGGTTCAATTTTCTATCCCCTTTGAGGGAAGGTGAGATGTTAGGCAGCAAAAGCCATCCTCAAGCCAGAGTGCTACAGACCATCTGGTTGGGTTGCACTGAGGGTCTCAATGAACACAGCGAGCATTGAAGGTGGCCTTTTGCACATCAGCACTACAGCCACCGCTGATGGCCACAGTGCCATCCCAGTGGGATGTGCTCATCACTGTCCTCTAGGTACGGTGAAGAACAGAAAGGACATGATCATGACATACCATGATTTGAGCAAAGAGGTGTGACAGCCCTCCAGGGTCAAATCTTAGATAGGCTGGTCCCCAACTCCTGTCCCATTCAGAAAGAGCATCAGCCTCGCGAGCATCAGCCCCGCGAGCATCAGCCCCGAGCTGCTTCCCCCTGACCCCGGACCCGGAGGTTCCTGGCAATGAATCAGGAGAGGAGGGGGCGTAGCCAGAGGCACCGCGGAGGCACCGCGGGCGATTTAAGCGATTTAAACGCACCACCCCCTGTTATCGGGTGATAAAAAGTCTCCTGGAGGACAGGGACTAGTCCCTGCCCAGAAGGGAGAGGGAGACTTAGCTGTGACTGGGTGTGTCAGCAGTGACTGGGTGTGTCCCAGGGCAGGAGAGGCTCCTCCAGGGCAGGAGAGGCTGCAGTCGTTTGCAGCTCGTTGGGGAGGGCGCTGACTCCCTCCCAGTGCACAAGGCGAGGAAGGTGCCAAGGAGCTGTGAACCAGGGGTGGCACCAACAGGTATTTCCCAGCTCAGTGAAAGAACAATGGTATCTACCCGGCAGAAGAAGACCAAAATGGATGTGGGAACCCAGACAGAGCTCCCACGGAAGGAGGCGATGGTGCAGGTTGCGGGCTGCAGGGAATGCTACAGCGTCTCTGTGGTGTCAGGGGGCTGTGTGCGCTGTGAGCAAGTAGATGATCTGCTCGGCCGAGCGGCACAGCTGCAAAGCCAGGCTGAAAGGCTTCAAGCCGAAGTAGAAAGGCTTAGGAGCATTCGGGAGGCTGAAATGGAGATAGACTGGTGGAGCCAGGCTCTGCCCTCCCTGCAACAAAAATGGGAGCACCTGCCGGAGAGCTCCCAGGATCGAGGGACAACTGTACTCTGCCCCTCTCAGGTGGAAAACGATAACCTAGAGGAGAGGAGTGAGTGGAGGCAAGTCTATGGCCATGGCAAAAGGAGAGTGCCCTCCTTGCCTACCTTGCCTCCACAGGTACCTCTGAGCAATAGATATGAAGCCCTAATTGAATACAGCCAGTCCAATGGGGATGTGGTGGAGAGGCAACCTATATCAGAGGTCCCACCACAGTCAGAAAAACCTGACAGGCGTATAGCTACCTCCTCCACAAGGAAGAAGAGAAGAGTTTTAGTGGATGGAGACTCCTTCCTAAAGGGATCTGAGGGCCCAATATGCAGAGCTGACCCCCCATCACAGGGAGGTCTGCAGCCTGCCTGGAGCCCGAATCAGGGATATCACCAGGAAACTCCCCAGCCTGGTGAAGGCCACAGACTACTACCCGCTGCTGATCTTCCAGACAGGTGGGGAAGAAGCTGCAACCCATATTCTGAAGGGGATGAAGAAAGACTACAAGGCCCTAGGACGGTTGGTGAAAGAGTCTGGGGCACAAGTTGTTTTCTCCTCCCTCCTTCCATTTTCAGGTGATGACGTGGGATGGAATAGTAGGATTCTCTCTATTAACGCCTGGCTACGAGACTGGTGCTACAGGCAGGGCTTTGGGTTCTTTGATAATGGCTGGTTTTATAAGACACCAGGCGTGACAGTGATACATGGGAAAGGTTTATGTCGTAGGGGCAAAAGGGTTCTGGGACAGGAATTAGCAGGGCTCATTCGGAGAGCTTTAAACTAGATTCGAAGGGGGATGGGGTAGTAGCTGGGCTTGCACCACTGGGGCAACGCTCTAGTGTTGAGGTAGACCAGGAGGCCTCCCATCCCCCTGGGGTGAAATCGGTGTGCCCAGCTCACTCCCTGAAATGCCTGTACACCAATGCACGCAGCATGGGGAATAAACAGGAGGAGTTAGAAATCCGTGTTCGGTCGGGGGGTTATGATCTAGTGGCAATTACAGAGACTTGGTGGGATGCCTCACATGACTGGAATGTGGTCATGGATGGCTATGTCCTGTTCAGGAAAGACAGGCCGCTAAGGAGAGGTGGTGGAGTTGCTCTTTATGTGAGTGAGCAGCTAGAATGTATTGAGTTCTGTCCAGGGGCGGATCAGGAGCGAGTTGAGAGTTTGTGGGTGCGAATTAAGGGGCAGGCTGGCAGGGGTGATACTGTTGTGGGTGTCTATTACAGGCCACTGGATCAGGATGAGGAGGGTGATGAGGCCTTCTACAGGCAGCTGAGAGCAGTCTCGCAATTACAGGGCCTGGTTGTTGTGGGGGATTTCAACTACCCTGATATTTGCTGGGAGGCCTACTCAGCCAGCCATCCTCAGTCCAGGAGGTTCCTCCAGTGCGTTGATGATAACTTTCTGATGCAAATGGTGGATGAGCCAACTAGGAGAGGAGCGCTGCTGGATCTTATCCTCACTAACAAGGAGGGTCTGGTTGAAGAGGTGAAGGTTGAGGGCAGCCTTGGTTGTAGTGACCATGAGATGGTAGAGTTCAGGATCTCATGTGGCAGGAACAGAATAGCTAGCAGAATCACAACCCTGAACTTCAGGAGGGCCAACTTTGGCCTTTTCAAGCAATTGCTAGGTGAAATCCCATGGGACAGGGTATTAGAAGGTAAGGGGGCCCAAGATAGTTGGTTAGTATTCAAGGACTGCTTCTTCCGAGCTCAAGATCAGAGCATCCCAACAGGTAGGAAGTCAAGGAAGGGTACCAGGAGACCTGCATGGTTGAACAGGGAACTGCTGGGCAAACTCAAGTGGAAGAAGAGGGTGTACAGATCGTGGAAGGAGGGGCTGGCCACTTGGGAGGAATAGAAGTCTGTTGTCAGAGAGTGTAGGGAGGCAACTAGGAAAGCTAAGGCCTCCTTGGAATTAAACCTTGCAAGAGAGGTCAAGGACAACAGAAAGGGCTTCTTCAAATACATTGCAGGTAAAGCCAACACTAGAGGCAATGTAGACCCACTGATGAATGAGGTGGGTGCCCTGGAGACAGAGGATAAAAAGAAGGCGGAGTTACTGAATGCCTTCTTTGCCTCTGTCTATACTGTTGGAGGCTGTCCTGAGGAGCCCCGGACCCCTGAGGCCTCAGAAGAAGTGAGGATAGAGGAGGAATCTGTCTTGGTTGATGAGGGCTGGGTCAGGGACCAATTAAGCAACCTGGACGTCCATAAATCCATGGGCCCTGATGGGATGCACCCGCGGGTGCTGAGGGAGCTGGCGGAAGTCATTGCTAGGCCACTCTCCATCATCTTTGCTAAGTCGTGGGCAACGGGAGAGGTGCCTGAGGACTGGAGGAAAGCGAATGTCACTGCAGTCTTCAAAAAGGGCAAGAAGGAGGACCCGGGTAACTATAGACCGGTCAGCCTCACCTCCATCCCCGGAAAGGTGATGGAACAACTTGTCCTTGGTGCTGTCTCTAGGCACTTCAAGGATAGGGGGATCATTAGGGGCACTCAGCATGGCTTCACCAACGGGAAGTCTTGCTCAACCAACTTGATAGCCTTTTATGAGGATGTTACCCGGTGGATAGATGATGGTAAAGCTGTGGATATGGTCTATCTCGATTTCAGTAAAGCGTTTGACACGGTCTCCCACAGCATCCTCGCAGCTAAACTGGGGAAGTGTGGTCTGGATGATCGGGTAGTGAGGTGGATTGTGAACTGGCTGAAGGAAAGAAGCCAGAGAGTAGTGGTCAATGGGACAGAGTCCAGTTGGAGGTCTGTGTCTAGCGGAGTCCCGCAAGGGTCGGTTCTGGGACCAGTTCTAGTCAATATATTCATTAATGACTTGGATGAGGGATTAGAGTGCACTGTCAGCAAGTTCGCTGATGACACAAAACTGGGAGGAGTGGCTGAGATGCCGGAAGGCTGCGCAGCCATTCAGAGAGACCTGGACAGGCTGGAGAGTTGGGCGGGGAGAAATTTAATGAAATATAACAAGGGCAAGTGTAGAGTCCTGCATCTGGGCAAGAACAACCCCATGTACCAGTACAAGTTGGGGGCAGAGCTGTTGGAGACCAGCGTAGGGGAAAGGGACCTGGGGGTCCTAGTGGACAACAGGATGACCATGAGCCAGCAGTGTGCCCTTGTGGCCAAGAAGGCCAATGGCATCCTGGGGTGTATTAGAAGGGGTGTGGTCAGCAGGTCGAGAGAGGTTCTCCTCCCCCTCTACTCTGCCCTGGTGAGGCCGCATCTGGAGTATTGTGTCCAGTTCTGGGCCCCTCAGTTCAAGAAGGACAGGGAACTGCTAGAGAGAGTCCAGCACAGAGCCACGAAGATGATTAAGGGAGTGGAACATCTCCCTTATGAGGAGAGGCTGAGGTAGCTGGGTCTCTTTAGCTTAGAGAAGAGGAGACTGAGGGGTGACCTCATTAATGTTTATAAATATGTAAAGGGCAAGTGTCAAGAGGATGGAGCCAGGCTCTTCTCAGTGACATCCCTTGACAGGACAAGGGGCAATGGGTGCAAGCTGGAACACAGGAGGTTCCGCATAAATATGAGGAAAAACTTCTTTACGGTGAGGTTGACTGAACACTGGAACGGGCTGCCCAGAGAGGTTGTGGAGTCTCCTTCTCTGGAGACATTCAAAACCCGCCTGGACGCGTTCCTGTGTGATATGGTCTAGGCAATCCTGCCCCGGCAGGGGGATTGGACTAGATGATCTTTCGAGGTCCCTTCCAATCCCTAACATTCTGTGATTCTGTGATTCTGTGAAGAGCTGAGACTGGCCTGATCTGCCTGGCCACCAGCAGTGGTGGCAGCATGGAGTGTGGCTGTGCTGGCCATTCAGCATGGTCAGGAAGGCTATGTTTGTGCTTACGTGTGGATGCACAAGGCAGCATGCCCTGGAACCTGGCCACAGCTGCAGAGGTTGCTGTGATTTCTGCTTGCCTAGCATGCCTCCATTTCCTTTGCTTGAACCCAAGGCTTTGGGAAGGGAAAGGTGGAAACTGGTATCCACACAGATCTGGCTCTTCTATGGACTTAGGAACTTGTCCCGCACCTGGAGCTGGAAATTCAGAAGCTCTCCAGCACATGGCAGCAGAGGTGTAGTCTGGTGTGTGGATTAGTCAGGACAGTTGAGATACATTGCTAGGTTGCTAGTACGATGCGCATGAGTCAAGTGGACAATGCAAGCTAGAAAGCCCTGCTGAGGGAGGCTGCAAACCCACCTGGAACAGCTTGCAGTCTGAGCCCTGCACAGACCAATATGGGTGCACATCCTGGTGTGTTGTCTGGCAGCATGGACATTATTTAAGACCTAGCTGAGTAAATTGTATACTTATGTCTTACTGACTTCAGATCTTAAACATGTTTGTCAAGGTAGTGCCATGTCCACATGCTTTGCTGAGTGGAGAGTCAGTGCAGCTGTAGAGGAGTGAACATCCACACGTGTGCTGGGTGGGTTAAAAGTTGATAAATCTGTAACAATTTTCCTCTGAGCCAGAACCCAGATTGGCGTTGTCCAACAGGATCTTGATATAAAGCTGTTTCTTCTGTGATCAACTCCTTTGTAACAGTGGGATTTAATTTATAAAGCAGAAAAAGAGTTGAGAACCCCAAACAAGGGGTGAGAAACTCGTATCTAAGGCTAACATACCTCAAAATATGGCGGTCGTCTTCTTCTCTTAAATTACCCCTCAAGCCCTATGTTGGACATGAATGTACTGGGATAGTGCAGAGGTCAGTAGATACCAGTGAACTCCTTAAGATCAGCACATTTGGCCCAGCCCGTTCAACGTTCCTCAGCAGGCAGGCTGGCCCAAATGCCTTTTTTATTCCACAAAGTCCTTAGCTAGGGCTGCTTTTCCTTCCCCATTATGTCTCTTCTCAGAGTTCGTGCAATGAGGTGATGTGGGCAGTCTCCAGCCCGAAAACGGCAGGTCGGCTGGGTATCGCATCACATAGACAGGGCTCAGAGCATGAATCACCACACAGACACCCAGGAGGCTTTGCAAGTGGTGTTGCACAGGGTGGGCAGGAGCAGAGAGGTGATACAGGCTGGTTGGCAGTGCGGTTCCTTGTATTGTTCTGCAGACACCACCTCATCACTGATGCTGATGCATCACCCCAAGGTACAGCAATTGTTTGTCTGTGATATGCCGACAACAACCGCTCCATCACAGGAGAACAGGGACAGCCATGGAGACTGGGACTGGTGTTTTCTCCTGCTGCAAACCAGCAGTCTGGCCCTGGGCACTAACCCCTCAGCTCTTCAGCTGGAGGGTCTGAGAGAGCCCTTACTTCTCCTGTTGACTTACTATGGCCAGAGCAGCCTGCAGGAGCAAAGGAGCTGTTTGACATGGCACAGCTGCACAAAGGCCTCATTTTCCCTAACCACCCCATTACCAGCTTGGGGATCAGAGGACTGCGGTCTCCCCAGCAGCTAAGCAGGCAAGGATTACACACAGCTTTCCCTTACCACTGTGTTTTATGCTCTGCTGCAGCAAAGTCACCAAATAGGTCCCCAGGTAGCTACTGTGCCTTATTCTGAGGGCTGTTCATTCCTGCAATCATTCGCTTTGATGGCCCCAACACACAAAGACACAACTAGAAACCTTTGTGTGAGATCCAGTGCCATCAGGTGCTGTCCATGCATTTTAGAAAAAAGAAGTTCCTCGCTGCTACAAAGAGGAGCCTGAGTGACAGCCCAAGGAGCAGTGCCTCTCCATGCCACGAACCACGTTTTGTGCTGTCCACATACACATGAGCTAAAGGTCTGCTTCTTGCTGATGGAGGCTGACCACCCGCGTGTTTGTTTTCCCAGTTACAACAAGTAGCAGAAAACAGTGTCAACTTACCCTGCCGCACACGTCCGTAGGCAGAATGCTGCAGACTTACTTTTAAGTTTTTCAAAGATGGTTCAGGGACCCAAAGGACAGAGGGGAGCAGAGGTCTTTTATATCTGCTTCAAAATGATTACATCAAGCAGCAAAGCAGAAAAGGGTTTGAATGACTGGTACTTACATGGGAATGTGACAAGATTTTGAAACCCACCATAGAAGGGTTTTCCAGTATTATTTGTCAATAGGCAGCACCTTGTGCAACATGTGGGTGGCTGACATCTACAGTGGAGGAGGAAGGGAAAGGAACAGATTCAGTGTATGACTGTGATACCTGTAACGAGATCACCAAGGAATGGCGGATAGGAGGATCGGGCTTGTCAGCAGAAACTGGAACACCTACGTGCTCCTGAGCATGGAGCGTGAACTAGAAACCTGGCTGCACGGCAGCAGGTGTTGAGGAGAGGATGATACTTTTAATACCTCACTTTTTGCTTTTGAAGCCACAAAAAAAGTAAGGCTTAATTACAGAGCAGCTGTGAAGGTTCTAAAAGTATCTGTGAAACGAAGAAGAAAAAACATGAAACAACTCTGTAAATTTGCTTCCACCAGCTCCCATATGGTGGGAGTACTATTTGAGGAGATCTTCCAGCTCTCTCCTGTGATTATTCCATAATGTAGAATATGAATATTGGGTGGAGGAGGTTAGAGGAAGGATTTTCTTCTGGTTGCTATGTTTAAATCTCTTTTTTTCCTGACATTTGTTCTTTTATCTTCAAAAAAGGGTTTACTGAATTATGCCAGGTGGCTAATTAAAAATTATTCCAGAGAAAATAAAGATCTTTTATAGCATATAGAACTGTTAAGACAACAACTTCTATAAAAAAAAACTTTGAAAACATTTTTTTAACAAGAAAGCCATAAACAAGAAAGCCAGGGTTGGTGTGCAAACTTAATAAACTTATGTGGAGATTACAAATTCCACAGGGAATCACAACTACCTCTGAAAGGATGAAAACTGGGCTTAGGACACGGCACCCCTCCCCATTACTTTGCTCCATTTGTGAGTTGTTGCACATTAAAGTTATTTTGAAATCCATAACCAAAGAGGAGAAGAAACAAAAAAACAATATCCCTAATAAAAATCTTCCCTCTCCAGTGACAACACAAGTTATGTAAGAGACTTGAATAATGTAACTCTTAAATAGGAAAATTGAAAATGTCAGGCTGTTACCATTAGAAGAACAAATAAGCAATGAATGCTAATTTAAAGATTTTTCTGAAAGCATCTGCAAATCAAAAAATGAGAACAACGCAGCTCACACTCATAAAGCTTAGAAATAGTCCCAGCACCAGTCCTAAGTCTGCTGGCAAGCGGTGACCACTGCCGCTCTTTAGCCACCAGCCATGAACTGCAGAAAAAAAATTTTACTGACTAAGATCATCTATTGTTTGAATTTGGAGACCAAGTACAGGAAATATCTTCAAAGTAGTGTTCAGAAATCACAATGCAAACAGTTTTCCATGTTTACCCAGTACCAGACAGGTTCCCCCAGCACATTGCGGACTTCTAGCACAGACCAGATACTGCCTTCCACCCTTTTTTCACCATTAGCAGGGAATTCCCTGACCCATCGAGAGCTCCTGTGCCCTACAAGCGGAAGCAAACTTTCTTATCCTGACATCAGGGAGGGAAATCAGGCAGAAAATTCAGGTATGCAGGACAACCTACACAATTTACATTTTCCGATCACCCTTACATAAAAAAGGGCTCGTGCGCAGAATTTCAAGCTGGGTTAAACTAATTTCACCTCTGAAGTTATGTGTGCTGTGGCTCTGGGCTTTCGGTCCCATTTTCTGGATTGTTTTACTTTTGTTAAGTGAAAACAATAGTTCTCTTGAGCAAAAGGATGTTTTCAGTGAAGGGAACAATGCAGAATAACAGTTGGAAACACAGCAAAGAGCAACAGCACTGCATCTTGGCTCGTGCATTGGATCAAGTGAGGTAAATTCACTGTACCGTTTTGTGTTGCTCTTTTTAGTTGAATCCATCTCCAAACAACAGCTGGTGCGCAGCAAGTTTTCGGTATTAAATCACTTTTTCTTCTCATGGTCATTAATAATTTTCCTAAAAAGGAAACAGGCCTGTTAATGCCCCTGGTTGCTCCTTGCAGGCTTTGCAGTTGGCACAGCACTGATGTCTTCCACCCGCCGCTGCCTTCCAGCGCTGTCTGTGCTGGGAGCCAGGGGTCCTTGCACCTGCTTATGCAGCTTCTGCTCTGCCAACCCTTTAAAAAAAATGTAAAAGCAACATGATTTTAAATGTTGGTCCAAAGCTGGCATCTGCTTGGCTTTCTTGTGGGAAGGGGAAGCAACTCAGGGGTACTCTTCATGGTCACCTTTCTGCAGTACCCTGAATGTCCTCTCTGGGGCATTGTGCATATGGGGAGGGTTTCCCCGGCTTCAAGAGTTTCAGGGAGGCTGCAGAGGTCAGAGTCTGACACTAAGTCCCGATAGGTCAAATCATTAATAAAACTTGGGCAAAAGCATCGCATGGAAAATGAAACCCACAACACAACTGAATCATCCCATCATCAGGAGACCCTGGAGGGAGGGGACGCTTCTCTGACTCCCACTTGGTAGAGCTGTCACTGCCACCAGAGACCAGCGGCAGGGGTGAGCAGGCAGCGGTTGTTGGCTGGTGCTGGTAGTTGTTCGTGTGGCTGCTGTGGAGCAGAAAGAAGGTGTCTTTATTCTTGCTAACACAGAGTGTAGTGTTTCTATAATAACTCTGAAATACAGACACTGGCAGGGAGTGACTTGTGTGCCTAAACATGCCCATCTAATGCCATTTCGTGTGCCTTAGGGTATCTGAGTCCTCCTCGCAGGGCTGTCGGATATGACACTGGGAAAGCAGTTGCCCTTCTGGATCAGCCACTGGAAGTCAAACAGAAAAGCAAGGGCAGCTCAAATGGTGCTAGGCATGCATGTTCAGGTACCTCAATCATTCCCAGAGGATCTGAAGACGTGTCCTTCATTTGCTGTATTGTTCGAGCAATATGCTCTGTAGCAAAAATAGACACAGAGGACACGTAAAGCAAAAGTTAAAAACTATTTAACAACGAAGAACAATTTTCACCTGAGCACTACGTGGTTTCTGGACTAGGAAAGAAGTCACCTACTTTGCTGTCATTGTTAATACTCCTCATTATTACTGTTAGTCTTTCCAGCTCTATAGGCTCTTTCTCCGACTCTTGAGGCACTTTCAGGTTAGTTAATGCTATCCTCTTGCAGAACAGATGATAGCTATAATCTTGTTCGGCACATGGGTTACCAGCAACAATAAACACAATGCCATTATCCCAAGGAAATTCTGGGGCAGACCCACAGAAGGAAATCCCATTTCTTTATTTCTCGTGCAGGCTTAAGGCAGACATCTTCCTTTGTGCTAGCAGGTTCTTGGAAAGAAGAGTCAGCAGTGATGATTCCTCTCACCCTCTTTTTTTAAAGACAGCTGTGGAAAGTCTCAGTGTGCAAAACCAGAAACTCCCATGTGGATTTTTTCAGGGCTGGCACATCTGTTCCCCCTGCCCCCCAAGCTGAGTGGCAGCCTCACCAGGTCTTGCTTCACCAAAACCTCTCTGACTTTTCATCTTTATATTCTAGAGCAGAGTTTTAGAATATTAAGACATGCTCACATTTGAGCATGGTCCAGCCACAGGGAACCACGGTTACAGACAATTGCTCAGGTCTCCTGGTGCTATAGAAAGGTGGAACATACTGAGTCTCACTCTGGATTCTGTCTGCATTGTGTAGCATTGGACTTTTTAAAAGCCTCCTCCAAATGTTATTTTTAAAAAAGAAACCTTGTTTGTATTCAGAGGTGCTGCCCACAGGCTCCTTCCTGAATGGAAGGGCATTTAGGAAGGGCACCTGTGGCAGAGGATGCGCAAGGCTCGGCAATTCCATTGTGGCAGCTGAAGTCACTGAAAACAGAATTGGAAAAATATTAAAAGTTGCTCAGAGACCTGGCGTAGGCACTGGAAGGTCAGGAAAGTCCTCCCTCTCACTATTATCACAGCCTCCATTGTGGTGCAATATATTGCCAGTCCTGTGTTTAGCAGGAAAAAATACCTTCCAGCTTCCATCCACGAACAACAGGACATGCAAGTTGTGGAGGTCTCCTAGTGAGAAGTATGTTGATGCAGTTGAAGCTGCTGGTTCCTGTGAGATGTCTGACAAAGGAAAGGAACTGAAATGGTTGCTGCTACCAACACCCCACACTGCTGCTTTCCCTGAGGGGGGAAGCTGAACCAGTGGGGTAGCTGTTTCTGAAAGGCTGCTGTTACTGTGTGATATGTAAAAGTGAAGATCAAAGGGTTTCTGTTAAAATGCTGAGCTATAAATGGAGGCTCTCTGGAAAAAGATGTGTCATCTGTTCACCTGCCCTTGCTGCAGGAGAGTTTGGAAAGAGTGAAGCTCCATCCATCCCTGCTTCAATCCATCGCAGCAGGGGAGCTGGCACCCTCAGTGGTGATTTTTCAGGGGCTCTGACATGTATGTGGAAAGCTCCTCATTCCTCAAGAAATTCCATATGAAAGGGACTCTCATGTGCCAGTTGTCACCCTGTCCCTCCTGCCGTTCCAGCAAATGGCTCCTAGTTCATTCCTTATTGCTCAAAGAGACTGAGAAAAATTACTTTCATTTAATTTCTTTCGTTTAATTAGAGCCCTCTCCTTTCTTCTCCTCTGCACTTGGATGACCTTCTGGATCCTGCCACTTTTCTTATGGAATATGGATTCCACATATTTTTGCACAGTACATACGAATCTGTCTTGAACACAATATTCTTGGCATGAAGAGGGAATGGTCCATCCAGACTGCCCCTATCTAAGCTTGCTCAGTCCTTTAGTGTGATGTGTGGCTGTGTTAGCATGATCAGCAGCTCCAGGCACAAAAGATTTGGAAGCTTCTGTCCAACCAAGCTTTGGTTGTACTCCTGGAGATTTTATATGATGGACTTGCTGCCTTCACAGTTTGCCCAGTTCTTGTGATTCTGCAATAAATATCCTCATGTCTCAGTTCTTTTCTAGCAAATACAGTATCTGCAAAACTGGGATTTTGCAGGCTGGCAACTTTTGGGTTTTTAACTTCTGCTTTTGAAAGACAATGGTAGGTCCCAGCAGATTAATCTTTTCCTCTTCTTTTTAAAATGTAAGTAATTAATTGAATGGGGAAAAAACCTTCACAGCTATCTGTGGATGGAAAAAGAAACCCTTGGTTCTCAAGGCATGTGTTCAACAGATGGTAGTAGAAATGCACTACTCTTTTTCTGTTTGAGGAATAGCTTTTAATTCTCATTTTTTAAGAAATCAAACAAGGAGCCAATTTTCTACTGTTCTCAAGCATGTGCCATTAAAAATAATTCTGCCAAAGTAGGTCCTAATTCATTTTCCATTTCTACTGTTTTGTTTCACAAAATTTTGGAACTTTTTCTCAAAGCTAAGCAATTCAAGTGATTATGAGTGATCACTTGAGTGATCACTTGCAAGGTGGTCTAAGCAGTGATCCAGTGTTACCTATAGAGGCTCTTTGCAGAGAACCATTAGGTCTGCTGGCTCTTTCCTTAATGTTACAATAGTAGAACAAAGAAGTTTCATAATGGCACACCTGTGTCCCCAAACAGGGTCTTGCATCCCTTTTTTGACCACTGTGTGTACATACATATGTATATAGTCATACACATGCACCTTTGTATGAAAAAGGTACACCTATGCACAAAACCTGCTCACATTTCCTCTCTCTTGTGTTAGCTTTCACAGTCAGCATTGCCAGAAGGTGAGCCAAGTAAAACCCACCTGAAACTTGGAAAGCAATGCCAGCTGTTGCAATGAGACCCCCATCGCTGCCGTTCCCTGGGTCCTACTTGCTGACACAGAAGCTGCTCAAACAGTGGTGGCTGGAGAGTCAGAAAAACAGCGTGCTGTCTCTGCTGCTCGCACCGACCTTACATAAATCCCTTCTCTTCCCTATTTCTATGAAAGTTATCTGCAGTATTGAGAAATCAAGCTCTTCAGAGAGGACGTATTTCTTGTTATTTACACAAGCACACAGAGACCTCGTTCTCAGTGGGAGCATATGCTGGTCTGACACTAGCATCCCGCTGATCAGACATATTCACATAAAATTCTCCCTGACACAGTGCCGACTATGTTCTCTGAGTTTTCTCATACAGCCTAAAGTTATTTCTAGTTTCAGAATAAATACCTCTCCTGCTCAACTTGCTCAACTTATCCAAAGCATCTCAGTGAAGGTGATCTTCCAACTAGCTGAGTTAATTAAGTTGTTACACACTGGGTAATCCAGGCAGGCTGCGCAGCAAATACTGATGTCTGCCATTAACATGGGCAATTTTGGTCTCCCACTAGAATTAGGCAGACATTCCAAAAAGGGAAGAGCTGTACCTGCTTACAGCAAAAAGAGAACATGGTACCATATGTCGGCTTTATGCTGAACCACAGACAAGGGGCTCGTACAGCATGGTTCATGTCCACAGTGGCATGTGCCTTAGCACAACTGTAGGAAGACAGGTGGATGCAAGCATAGAAAATTCTTGTAAATGTATTTAAGCATAGAAAAAGACAAAACAGAGCATTTCTCAAGTATGCAAAACTTTTCTCCTGAAGCAGCCGCTTATCCACCATGACCTTGTGTCTCTCCTCCCACCGTTAAAAGCAGACATGGAAACATCTCTTGCCTCCCTTCTTCCCTCCTCGCCTCTGGTGTCATTTTATTAGAGCAGATCGGTTCTCAGGTTGAGTATCACCAGAAATCCGTGCTAATAGAAACACAGGAGACATGCAGCTGTCATGGGGAGATGCTGGTTCCCTGCTGATAAATTTGTGGTGGCTCGGGCAATTCTCCCCGTATGTTTCCACAGATCTGGAATGATAAAACACCTCAGTGCTAAAGGGGCATAAACATTTGCAGTGATTACAGAACTTGCTTCACTTCCCTGAAGCCATGATGTCAGGAGGGCTTTTGGACCTTGTTTGTCCCGCTCCTGTGGGGACAGTCACCAGCAGTGGGATGCCCAGCCAGTGCCAGGGGCAGAAGGAGCAGACGAGAGGGGATGGAAGCACCCCAGGGAGACGCATCGGAGTAAGAGGAACCGCCAGGCAGAAATCACCCAGGGTTTCTGCCAGTGTCCTCTCCATTCTGAAACCGTCCTTTGAAGGCTGGTGAATATAAGGGAAAGAAAGCACCTTGTTCCGCCTTTGTTTAATGCAAAACTGCAGATTGAAATCATTGTGTGTGGCTGATGAGAAAATGATGAAAGAAACCTCAAGTCCTTTTTGTTGGAAGCTTCTGCAATCCAGTGCGGAAGTTATCCACACATTTTACTGCACTGATCCCTCAGAGGAAAGGCTGAATACTCATGAATGGTAAAAGAGAAAAGGGACTTTTTTAATTACAATATTCAAATATTCCTTTCAGTATGTCTTGCAAAGAATCTGAAAAGATCAACTGTTTGTTACTGCAGCACCCACAGCAGTGAACATTTTCGTAGGTAGCATGGCTGGGGGGTTATTTAAAACATAAACTCATCTAAGAGAAGGCTGCAGCTGGAAATTTCCAAATTAATGATTTTTTTTTCCTCCCCCATTTCTCTCTTGTCTGCCTGCATCACGAGCAGCCTACATTCCTGTTTGCCTAATGCGTCAGGGTGATGTCCTGTGAGGATTTTAGCTATTTCATCACTTTATAACTGTGGTTCAACAGTAACATTCTCAAGTCCTCAGGAGGCACTGTTCTCTCAACGTTATACATCCCCTCGATTGCCTATACGTGGAGAGAGATTCATAACTGATGTAGCTGGTGTCACAAAATTCCACCGGCACAGCAGTCAATACGAAATGCGACACTAATTACGAACAGCACCTATCCGCTCAAATTACTGTTGAAATGCTAACTTTGGGAAAAGATATTTTTATGCATAAGCTTTTCTGCAAAAGAAATATTACTGGAAGTGAAACAGCCAAGCTTTCAGTTATGAGAATGAGCTCTGCTTTTGCCCTTGTTACTGCTGTTTTCAAGAAGGAAAAAAATACTTCTTCATACCAATTTCCCTCTGAAGTTAATAAAAAGAAAAAAACAGTGGTCGTGGTGATATTAAGAGAGAAAAAAAAAATCTAGATCCTGTTATTTTACAGAGCCAGTATTGTTTGTTTTAGAAAACATAGAAATTTCCCAAACCACTTATAGGTACAAAATGTAATGTGAAACGGATTCTCATTTGCATTGCAGCAAGTGTTTTTGTGTTTTTAATGGGGTCTTTCTGTTTTGTGTGGTATAATGCACAGAAAACTTCTTTGGGATACAGAGAGACGTATTTTCCAAACACATGTCACTAGGGACTGATTTTAGGACAGTTCTATGCCACTTGCTTCTACCAAAATCCATGCATGTTTTGTTGCATGTTCAAGAGGGTCTGGCTTTCACGGACGCCTCCAGCCCTGAGGATCCCTCAGCCTAGTGAACAGCCAACCTGGGCACCAGTTAGGGTTCAGGAGGAGAAGGTGGTTTTCTCACTTGTCAGTGTGAAGCTCGGCACAGAACAATTCCTTGGGAATAAAACAACAGCAGAAAAGAGGATTTGTTTAAGGGATTCGGAAAGAATGGGGAAAGGGTGCTGGTTGCATAGAAGGTGGTACAAAATAATGATCTTGATGACCACAGCGTGATCACAGACCCAAGCGACATATTCCTTTCCCAGAATAAGTCAGTCCCTCGCAACCTGAAGATTATATAAATTTCCTGGGGAAAAAAAAAGAAAAAAAAAAAATTAAATCAAAGACTTCTCAGGTCTGGCAAAATAATTTTCATCATTTTTCACTCCATAATGGACTTTTTTTTTTAGAGACTGCCACCATTTGTTTCAGCAAACTGTTGGCTAGGATTTATTTCTTCTCTCATAAAAAACTCCCACCTGGAGTGGAGGAAGTGTTTTCAAATCATACTGCTGACCAGAATAGCTCCTTATTCCCAGCATGTCATTTCTGTGTAGGTACATGTTTTCCCGCTGCACTTGAGAACTATTCAGTATCAAAACCCATCATGAATTATACACTGAGATCTCACTAACAAAATGTTCTCACATTTACTCATACTACTGTTTACTTCTCAAAATGCTAGTTAAATTGCTGTTCAATGAGGACAGACTTTTCAAAGGGACGTGAATCCTGTGTTCACTTTCCAAAAACAGGCAATCAGCTAAATCTGGCTTCTCATCCATCATGAATTTCCTGAACTGCAGTTTCAGGTAATCGCTCATCTTTTGCTACATGGACCAGTAGCAAAGTAGGTAAGGTGATGCACTGTGATGCCAAAGACATGTATTCATCTTGCTCCAGACTCGTGCTAAAACCTGCTCCCTATTGACCTGGCTTAAAATAGGTAGCTGGCCACAGGCACTGGAAAGTAAAAAGTGTTCAAGTACTGTGTAAACTTTATATCCATATGCTCTAAAAATTATGATCGTTACAAAAACTATGAAATGTCTACCAAGATCTTTTAAGAAAAAATATCGTCCCCAGAGAAAAAATGGTGGTCACTGGAAGCTGAAAGAAATCCCCTTTCACAATGCTTGCAAATGAAATAATGATGGTTTTTAATATCACTTCTGCCTCATTCACATGCTATTCATTACCTGAGCAATCCAGGTTGAAAATTAAGCCTTTACATTCACAGTCATACAAGCGAAAAGCTGAGGCACCAAAAGCAAACTTCAATTAGCAGTTACCTGGCAGCTCAATTAGCGGTTACCTTCAATTAGCATCACTTGGGCTGTTATAGCCTGGTGACTCTGGTACAGTTCAGCAGTAGCTAGCTAGGTTTTTTGGCTCTACACTGTTATTATGAGAAATGGAAACAGTGCTAAAGTAATTATTCTTATTCTTCAAGACACAAGAAAAATGAGTGCTTTAACTAATGAAACATGGTAAGTGCTGAAGCCTCCATTAATATTATCAATGTTTTTAATTTGTTAGATGATGAAGCATTAAGGTTTCTATAGCATCTGCTGATTTCAGCTCTTAGGAGTAGTGACCTTTTAAACTTTGTTGTTCAAGTGACTATTCTGAAATGCTATTCTTGGGAGTTTTGTATAGGTTTAAATACAATTGTCTTTAAATTAAGCAAATAAATTCTTTGAACTTGACACGCTTTGAAGAACTGAGTAACACCAGTGCCCCTGTAACTACTTCTATTTCTATTTGCTGGCCGGAATTTTTTGGTTAAACTTTGAAAAAAACTTAATTTATTCAAAGCAGCATCCAGTCAGAGGTATGAGCATCCAAAGAAAGTAGCATTCAAGCAGCCGGTCCACAGATGGTCTGTTTCACTGTTTCTCAGTGTTCAGCTGGTCAGCAGCTTGAATCCAAAATACTCAAGCTTTATCTCCCCTATGCTGTATTTAATTCATTCTGTCTCATTTCTCTAGAACCTAAGTTTCCATCAGTAACAGTCTCAAGGTCTCCACTACCTCAGTGTCTCAGCTAAAATAAACCGGAGTTCATGATCTTTAGTCTTTAATATCTGTACTTTAGGCTGGAGCAGGGTAGAGGGTTTTTTTAATGACAGACCACAAGTGGTTGCACACCAGAGGTGTTTCTCCATTCAGAAAGGTCACTGTTACCCAGCCAGCTACTAAAAATTTGATCCATGGTTTCACACAGCAGTGCCTGACACACTGCATAGCCCTGCTATGGATTTACTTGCAAAGACATTTCTAAAACTAATCCATAGTGTGTTTATTGTATCCCTAAGCTACATTGGAGAGGGGTCACATAAATTTAGGCCTTTCTTTTTCATTTATTTTTCTGGGAATTGACCGGTATACCCTGATCTGGTCCTGTTCTCTCATACCACCCATGTGCAGAACTGGGAGATGTATGGGCATGAAATACATTAAAATATTTGCATTTATATATGCTGTACATTGTTAACTCTCTTACACTGCATGGCAGAGTACGGTATGATGTCAAATGCAATAGGACTTTCCCCCTTCCCAACACAGTACAGTTGTGGAGAGCTTCATCTTATCCTAACAGTACTGCTCCACCATTTAGAGTGCACATGGAACCAACAGCAGTGTGATTCCTTGTCCTGTATAGGGCACAGCGTTGGGTTTCCTGCCTTTTTAATTCATTGTTCATCAAATTACTGGGTTACTGCATGGTGAACAACGACCAGCAGGAGTAACACAGCTGTCTGGAGAACTCCTGGACTGTATGATAAGAGCTGATATAAGCAGGACATCAGGATTTTGGTAGAGAGGTATAAGTGTGAGTATGATATACCCATAAGCATTGACATAGTACTGCCTAAGCTGCCGAAAAAGTCACATTTAAGAAGGCATGGTGTGAAACCTGTGGTTCAGCCATTTGTACTTTTAACATTGTGTGGAGGAGATACCTGATATCCTTATGAAACAGGTATGTTCACCACTGGCTGAGGTGCAGCAGGGAGCGCTGTGGTTAGAGCATGCTGAGGTGCAGATGCCATTAGAGAGTGGTGACTCAGGCCACCCTGGTGCAAAGTAGGTGCAATTTTCTCTCTTCTGCAGTTACAGAGATCTGTCTGGCATCCCTGTCCCTGCTTCTTCCCCTGCCACACCAACATCAATGGCCTCCACCTCTTGAAATGTCTCTGCAATGAGCAAGGTCTGACCTTTCATTCACCAGCCTGCTTGAAAGTTATTGGCAACCGTTAATATATCAGCCTCAATATTCTTCCTTGTTTACTTTTAATGGTCAAATAACGTATTTAATTCACTCTGTGAATCAGAAGAGTGATTCCCTTCTTCTGTTGTGGTACTGTGCACGTGGCATGGTATGACACTGTCCTATTGAGCCATGCAGTCTCTTCTAGAAACACATTTGCTAGTATTTCGAACTCTTCTTTCATACTAATTGCTCACCACACACTAATTAATCTCAGCGTAATCCCATTTCCAGTACAGTAATCATAATCTTTGATTTTACTCATGGAGGAATTTGAGATAACTGTGCCCTGTTTCCACTACTCCCTAATCCTATAATTATCTTCTCTTTCTCCCTTACATGGGTCACAGAGAGACACGAGAAGGAGAAAAGTGACCAAGACCAAAGCAACTATAAAGGCCCCTGAAGCCTCTCTTGCCTTTTGTGGGGACACATCCCACAGAGTCATTCATCTTAGCCTTTTCCACATGGAGCAGCCATGTTATTTCAGGAATCTCTTTCCATCTACCCCATGAGCCCCTCTGAGCTGCAGCAGGGGAGATGACCTTGATATGCAGGCTGGTTGTTGTCCAGTGAAAAGAGAATTCTGATAGATATTTGTTCATGCCTCACAGAAATTAAATTTGCCAGTCAGCTTAATGAAGAGCAAATTTAGGCACAGAAAGTAAACTGCAATTTTTTCTCACCTTAATTTTTTGTTGAAGTGCACGGCCATGCAGCTTCTAGAAACCATTTGAAAGTGGTAAAGATAGATCCTTGGTTGCTAATTTTAGTGGGATTTTCTTGATTTTAGTAGTCTGTCTCATCCACTCTCTGTCAGGAACACTGATTTCCCACTTAGTGCCCTCCCTGCTGATGGTTTGATTTATGGGAAGATTTGTAATTGTGAAGGACCTGGACATTTTTTCCACTCCAGGAGTGGATGTTGGGCACCAGTCCTTGAGGCTGGAGGGCCAGCCAAACCTCAGCCTAACACCGCAACCACCGACCTCAGTGCCACATTACAGCAATTCTCAGCTGTGAAGTGCTTGCCACTGAGGTTGCTTTGATTTACAAGCATGCATGGCTTTTCTAGGGCAGGTAGTTATTCCTACCCATTTTCAACCTTAACTTCTTCAGCTCCACAGACTAAGAGCATTGCAGATCAACTTTGGTCTTTGCCAGGCAAATTTGTTCCCTCACAAGGTGAGAAGGTAAAAGTGAAATCTGTCAGCTGTGAAATACAAGTGAGTTTCTCAAACAAGAGACCTGCTAGTTATTTGTGAAGCAGTGGGGATCTTGGTGGCTGTGAAAATAACTCAGTCTCATTTAAATGTCACTTTACATTCAGGACAGAAGAGATTTTCTTAACCTTGAGGGGTGATCATTTCGGGTCAGCGTTGAAACCAGTCGACCATCTGTAAATAGGCTCTCCTGTGACCCAAACCATAGCTTCATACATATTTAAAATGAGTCAGTGCTTGGCACTGTCAGATTATACTCACAAACATTTATTTAATCCCTTGTTCTCCGTATTCTCATTGTGTGAATGGAAAGACAAATGTAACAACATTGAAATATGATGTTTTGAGATCATGGATCTGGTCCTGTGCCCTGTGTCACTTCAGCTTCTCTGCCTCTAGATCACATGCAAGCTGTTCAGCTGCTCGTATATCATATCTAGTCTTAAAGTCTAGGCTTACTGGTCCCCAACATCTAATAGACCCTGTGAGAAATACAAGCACAACTTTACGCTCCATCTCAGCTGTTTCCAAAAACCAAGAAACTGTTGCAATAAAGAGAGGAAAAATGAGTTTAAAAGGAAAAAACAAATTGAATCTGTCAAACCAAATAGCAAGTGGGCTAGCTGGTTAGGTAAATAGTTTTTATTGGCTTTTTCCAGCTAATCTGCCTGCAAGATTTATTGGTCTTCTACTGTATTTTCAAATAAAGCAGCTGACTCTAGTTCCAGTTTATGCTTTATCCATTAATAGTTTTGTACATCCTAGAGAGCATTTATATTATTTATTAATTTTATCTAAACATAATTACAATCATTGTGGCTGTTTAATGAGAAGTTAGCCCAGGCCAACTTGCTAGAATTCAAATTGGATTTTATCATTCTTATAGAGAGGGCTTTTGGAACACTTGGTTCCTAACCCAAGGGCTTCCCCCTGGCCAGAACACATTATGAAGAGAGGATAACTGGAATGGGTTGTACCCTGACCCCATGCAAAAGAGAAACATTGCCATGTCTTGTTATTCTATTAGCATAATTAAGTAAGAGTATAACCACTCTAACTTGCACAATTCAGATTTGCACTGACGTCCACACACACTTCTCGTTGTGCCAGAAGCACGGCAGAAGAGGAGAGAGAAGGCAGAAAGCCACTTCATATCTCTCACCTCTCTGGTTTCTGCAGTAACGCTGAGATCAAAGTTTCTGTTTTTGAGGCTGTAGATGCACTTGCATCTCCACGGTCTATGGTAATGAGCAAACAAGCACGTCTTTATGCAGCCCACTTCTGGGTTGCTCCATGACTGTGAAAATGAGAAGCTTGAGTTACATAAAAAGATATCTTCTTTACTTTTCTCATAGTTTTCCTATGTGCATCTGTCAGTTTGCTAAAGAGCAGACAATATGTGGCGCTCAGTCTTCAAAGTCATTCTTTCATACTGTAGTTTTTTTCTTTCAAAGCTCTGAGCACTTGCAAACCTCCAGCCACTCAGGAGAAGGCACTGAATGAAATCTCTTCTGTTGTTCATGAATCCTATGCTTCATTAGTTTGAAGTGTGCAGGAGAAAGTTTTCTCCATCCATGTATGCCACAGGAAGAGTTTCAGTGAGTCAACAATTCTTTGCAGAATAGAAATGACACTGCTGAAGACTACAGGGCAGAGACAAATCCTTATGGTACTGTGGCTGTTTCTCCTTATTTCTTTATAAAAACTTATAAGTTGGCCAGCTTGTTAGGAAAGAAATCTGACCCAGCTTATCTACATGCAGAGAACCTGCTTCAAAGATCTCAAGGTGTCTGTATGTGCCAGGTCCAATGCTGCATGAATATACCTCAGAGAGGAAATTTTCCACTAATAAAAGTCATATTAATCTGTATAAGGTAACCAGATAACATTAATACAAGATCGTCTTACTCTACATAAGTTAAATTCATCTATCCATTTGCTGTTTGTGAACAAGCTGACTTTCTGACCTTTGCCCATGCAAGGCCTTAATAATTTCTTATTTTTCAGTCAGACGAGTTTCTACTTCTTTCCAGCTTTTTCACTTGAGTAAGTCAGCCTAAAGTGTTTCTACTCCTTCAGCAGTAAGTTGTTCTCTGTATTGTGGCCCCAAGATATTTCTAATTACTCAGACATTTTCATGCATTAAGGCTTACAGAATGAATTAAGTTTAAATTTTAATTTTAAATTTAGACCCTGAATTTTAAATTCAGGTCTACAACTCTGAATGTCCAAACCAGGAACCTAGCCACATCATGCATCTGGGCTTCCCTCCCACAAAACCTCTGGGGTGCTGGGAATTGTCTGCTCAGTGGGGACGTGAAAACACTGCCTGCTCCCAGGCGAAGGGACTGGGAGGTGCTCTGGGATCTGAGCGTTTCCACGTAGCACTTCTCTGCGGACCCTGGTGTTTCATCACGGCACTTGATTTCAGCAGCTAAGGGCTGACACCTTCTTCTGAGACACATAGAGAAGGCAGTCAGGCATTTGGCAGAGCCTAAAAAGGTCTTTGAAAATAAATGGGTAGAGTGTGCAGATTTAGACATTTAGAGAAAGATGAAAGAAAGTAACAGACAAGGCCAAGGAAAAAGAACAAATAAGGAAATAGACATCAAAAGTGAGCGAGACATGGTGCCTGACCTGGCTGTTTGCGGGAAGATACAAGACTTTGTCGCTTGCTCTGAACTCCAGATTGAGGTCCAGTGTGTTGGTGTGAGGCCCTGGAGATCCGCTCAGCAGTCCCACCTGCCCTCCAGGAGCGGGTGGTGATGCCGGCTCTATCCCGGTGCTGCCGGCGCTGCAGCCCAAACATGCAGGACAGACACGGTGAGATGGTGAGCGGAGGTACAAAGACTGGAAGAGATTCCCTGCAGGGCAGTGATAGGCCAGGGAGCAGAAAGCAAAGCTTTCCCGTCCCAAATACAAGTCAGTTTACAGGATCCTGCAGTCTGTCATCTTTTACGCGCTATAAACCTTGAAACGGTTAGCTCGAGAGCACATGAACTGTCATGGTAGGTGTACGTGTAGCTCACTGCTATATGTCAGACAGCATAAACACAAGTCCTGAAAACTTTTGTGTCTTAAGGTTACTTTACACTGAAGAGTAGCTGACACTGTAGGGTCGATGGCCGTCCACAACTTCTGGGGTTTTGCGCACCCGTCCGTCGGAGGGCGCTGTGCTGGGCTGGGTGGGTCCCTGGGGCTGCTCAGGACTGCGGTTCAGGCACAACCGCAGACCAGAGAAATCACAGGACAGAAAGGGAAGAACAATACAGGTAGGATGGAAAAATACATTATTTGGAGGAAGGAATGTGTTATAACAGGCTTTTTCCACCATTGTTTTCATTTTCCTTACAAGCAAAGAAAAAAAAAGAATTATTAAGGACGCCAGTATTAACACTGGAGAAAGGAGGAGATACTAGCACAACAAAAATAAAGCATACATAAAAATTATAACAAAAGTGCCTAATTTCTGTAACATTTGTCAAGTTATAGTTACATTAATAAGCACAGTACTAAGAACTTGAACAAAACACTATAATTCGCTTGTGCTGTTAACTGCTTAGCTCTCCTTCTCATCTGTTTTAAAATCTCCATTCCAGCAATATTTCAGTCATCCTGATGAAATCAACAGGACCAAGGTCACAATTCTTTATGCAAAATGCTGCTTTTTTCACATGAGCACTCTGCGTGAAATTTGAGACATTTGTAAATATATATAGAATATACAAATGAATATGGTATATACTAACACAAATTATAACATAACAATATAAGTCCCATAATTGCTGTTGTACCCTTAAGTAATTAATTTGCTAAATGCAAACAAAAAGCTATTGTTTTCTAGTTAAAACTAAACAGCAGCTTGCAAACTAGCCATGATCTGAAGACAGCCATAACATGCTAACTTTTAAAGCATTCAGACTCCATGCTTATTTACTCTACAGGACAGAGAATGCTGGACGAGTAGGAGAGAAATCCCAGGACATCTGATAGACAGAAAGAGACAGAGCGAAAGAGGCTCTTATCTAGAAAAAGAAACAGCAGCTGACAGAGCTGTGAACAGGCTTATATTATTTCCAGTGTATGAATGAAGTGCTTAGCAAACATTTCTTGAGATTTGAGGCTCTATCTCCCAAGCATTGCAAGCAGGACAATCATGGGTACCTACCACCTCCCCCTCCATCTCAAGGTTATTAAAAGAATTAAGACGTAGGCATGGATTTAGTACCATTGGAGCCTGTTCAGTCTTCTGGACTGAATTGTACTGAATCAGAGTGAGACCTGCAATTTTTTGCTCAAGGACAGCCATTAAACATCATTAGCTTGCAGTCCCAACTAACTTCCACTCAAGTCAGAGCTGTGACCTGTCCCCAGAGACACCTAAATCATGATGCAGGTGAGTAGCAGTTATTGCAGCACAGCTCCAGTCTAAGCTTCTGCTGGAGTATTGCAGTTACAGTGATTCGCATCAGGACAGGACACTCCAAATTGAATCAATCTTCAGAACTTGCCCATCTAAAATTGTTTGTACAAAAGCTCTGGAAACACTGCAGCTAGGACACAGAGAGTCCAACAACAGGTGCTGCAGCAAGGGAACACCACTGCTTCAAGCCGTACCATCATATTTGCTATCCTTTTCATAATTGTTGCCCAGAGTAACAAAGCTGAAATTCCTCCTGGAGGAAGACATCGTACCATGCCTGGGGCTAGCACAGTGGAGAGAGGCCAGGAGCCTTCACAGTCCCCCACTGATCCTCACAGAAGCCCATCAGCCAGCAGGCACACCAATGCCTGCCTGCACCCCTGCCTCTCAGCAGAGTGGAGAATCACAGAATCACAGAATCACAGAATCACAGAATGGTTGGGGTTGTAAGGGACCTCTGGAGATCATCTTGTCACCGAAATCGGGAATAAAACCTCTTAACACCAATGTAGCATTAAGAAGCCGGCACACCTTTATTGCAGCGCTGGGCAGCACGGGGGGTAGCCCCTCCAAAGCCGTGCGCACCTCCCTTGAGAAATCATTCTGTATTTATGTAATAAAATGTTACATATTCATTATAATTCTAAGAATTCCTATACATATGCATAACTTTTCCCTGAAAAGGTGGTCTTTATTATAATGAGTTCCAATAAATCATTTCCATAGTCTCCGCCTTTAACTCCTCCTAGTTGCGCATGCGTATTTTCTTCTGGTGGTCGTGGGCCGGGGTCTCTGCGATGAAGGCCGTATGTCTTCCTCTCTGTGCACTTTTCACCTCTCCTTCTTGCGCAGGCGTATTAGCACCTTGGCTCTTGGTCAAAACTCAAGACCAATTCTAGCTGGTTCCAAAGCAAGAAGTCCAGGTAACCCTATTGTATTCAACTAGTGTCCATGACGGTCTCTTAACAGCACAAAAGGTCCAGTAACTCACCTAATGGGTTGTCCACGGTAACCTGTTAAGTATTGGTAACAATCTAGTCCAACCCCTTGCCAAAGGGGTTGAGCATGTTGCACAGGGTCATGTCCATGCAGGTTTTGAGTATCTCCAGAGAAGGAGACTCCACAACCTCCCTGGGCAGCCTGTTCCGGTGCTCTGTCACCCTCAAAGTAAAGGATGTTTTCCCTCATATTCAGATGGAACTTCCCATGTTTCAGTTTGGCCCATTGCCCCCTGTCCTTTCACTGGGCAACACTGAGAAGAGTTTGGCCCCATCCTCTTGACGCCCTCCCTTAAGGTATTTGTAAGCACTGACAAGATCCCCTCTCTCAGTCTTCTCTTCTCCAGGCTGAACAGACCCAGCTCCCTCAGCCTCTCCTCATAAGAGAGATGGTCCAGTCCTCTAATCATCTTCGTAGCCCTCCACTGGACTCTCTCCAGTAGTTCCTTATCTTTCTTGAACTGGGGAGCCCAGAACTGGACACAGTACTCCAGGCGTGGCCTCACTAGGGCAGTGTAGAGGGGGAGGATAACTTCCCTTGACCTACTGGCTACACTCTTCCTAATGCACCCCAGGATATGATTGGCCTTGCTGGCTCATGGTGAACTTGTTGTCCACCAGGACTCCCAGGTCCTTCTCCACAGAGCTGCTTTGCAGCAGGTCAACCCCCAACCTGTACTGGTGCATGGGGTTATTCCTCCCTAGGTGCTGGACCCTATACTTGCCTTTGATAAATTTCATTAGGTTCCTCTCCACCCAGCTCTCTAGCCTGCCCAAGTCTTGCTGAATGGCAGCACAGCCTTCTGGTGTATCAGCCATGAAGAACAAAGTAAAAGAACGACCATGGCTAAGCTCTCTCAGGTCACTCTAACCATGAATTTTTCTTTTCCAAAAAGCAGCTGCTGGAACACTTGACTGATGAGAAAAGGACATGAAAGATGTTTTTACTTCTCTGAAGTATATACTTTTTTCTATTTGTCTTCCAGCTAGGAATTGTTGCTTGATCTTCTGTTTTTCCATGAGAGACCGGGTACACATCAGGAAGTCCACAATACGAACGGGGCATTTTAGTCCTTGTAGATACCTGTCTTCACCATGGCTTCCATTATAACTTTGTCTTAAAATTTACTGCTGCTCTCATTCTTCATGTGTCCTGACCTTCCCTTCTCTTCTCACAGACTGCTATCAAATCTGTTACCCAGCCTTTCCCTCTGCAGGTTTACCTGTCCTCCCTTCCACAGTGATTTCCCCAGTCCTTTGCTTTTTTTGCTGTCCCTTTTCCCTTTCCTTGTAATTAGACATATATTCAACATCTCTTTTTGCACTACAAGATTTTCCTCTTCTCTTCTGCCAACACTGTTGTTCAGAGCCATCTTTCCCTGGTACACCACCATTTTTTCCCCCGTTACCCAGTTTGTGTGCTCCCATCTCACACTGCACACTTACCCTACAGCACAGCCCCCTGTTTAAACTGGAGACTGACACATCCTTGCATTTCTTAAACCCACATGTACAGTTTTGTTAACACATTTCAAAGGACCTATAACAGCATCTTTATCATGCACACCTGCAAACAGCCCACCCTCCCCTTCTCTTTGCTGATATCACATGCTTTCTTCTTCTTCTCGATCTGGTCTCTTTACTGTTTTCTTCACATCCTCCCTGATGATTGTTTTTCGTCTTTGTGTCCTGTCCCCTCACATAGTTTGGGCTCTGATCTGCCTCTCTTCTCAAAGAAAACCAAACTCAGGAAAAAAAAACATGCTCTTGAAATCCATATTCCAATTGCCATTTTGCTGCATTTCTTCCCTGGGTCACAAAATTCATTGAACCCTCTGTTGTTACCCTGGTCTGCAATTATCATTTCCAGCTTCAGCCTGGATCTCTTCCAAGCTGCTTTTTATTTTAACCAGTCTCCACAAACTGTTTTCAAAGTTTCTAGCCTCATCTTGGCTATATTCCAGGGCCTGAGCAGTCCCTTGATCTTTCTGCTGCTCTTGCACAGTTGTATATGGCTTCTCCATCCTGTGCTGCCTCCCCTTGCCAGGCTGCCTGCTGCACAGTGTTTCATGGTGTTAGTCTGTCTCATTTCTCTCCTACCTCTTCCCATTGACTCTGGTGATGATAATGGATGGTCTTCTTGGTTTTCTCCTTCCCTTTCCAGCTTTCTGGATGATCTAAGTCACACACAAGGCTTCAGCTTTCACTCGTGTGTCCAGGGCATTGCACTTCCATCTGGGCTCCTTCCCTCCAGTCCGGAATCTCAGGTGCTCTCTAAACCTCTACGTTATCTGTCACTATTGACAAGCAGAGGGGAAGTTAGAGAAATTAATGTAATCTAAAGCAGGAAGCGAACACATGTGAAAACTGCTCTCTGCTCAGTCTTGGCTTCTTCAGTCTTACAATGCTGAGTAGAGTCTATGGGCCTCACTGGGACAGTGACAGGCATTTCTCGCTCTTGTGGTTGAATAACAGCTTCTGACACAAGTGGGGAGAAAACCTCGGGTGCAGAATTAGGGACAGTACCACACCCTGTCACTTCTGAAGAGAATAAAATAGTGGTAATCTGAAATGCTGTTTGTACAGCAGGATACATGAAGTAAAAGTGCACGTTGCGTCCTCTTTCCCCGTAGCTGTAATCTAACACCTGAATGGGAGCGAAAACTGTTGACATGGGATACAAGTGAAAGCAACAGCAATCCTTGGTCTCTGATAATATGTTATGGCAATATATCGGTGACAGAGAAGGATTAGTTTATGGGAGAGAGTATGCAATACGAATCCTGCTGCAGCAGGAGGGCTTTTCTCTTGTGCTTAAAGGGAAGAGCTGACATTTGCCTGTGGCACATCAACCTGACAGGCACCAGGATGTTCCTCAGGCATGGCTCACAGCTCACAGCAGAACTGACAAAGTGGAAACCAATGTTTTTCTTTATGTTATGCAACAGATCCCTTTACTGTCAGGATTTTGGCAAGAATACTCTGCAAAGGCCAAAATGGCAGTGAAAGGCCAAAGGGGCATCCCTATAGGAGCAGTCTATAGGGAATATTTAAACATAAGCAAAAAATGTCCTGACAGCTCTGCTGGTTTTTGACTCAAATGCAGAAAATACTGATCAACAGGATGGAGGGTTCTCAAAAAAAAATTAAAAGGCAAACATTTTCCAGGAATATCTACATGACATGCTATTTCCCCTCTTCTGGGAAAGAAGAAACACCCCAGGAACTTGTAGACTCATAAAAATAAAGATTATCCTTCTTAAGTATGTTGGAGGCACCCTTTCCAAGAGGCTAGGAGGTAGTGGACACTATCTGGAGTTTAGATAATACCCATTAACATTACAGGTAAAAGGTCTAGAAGGAAGGAAAGGCCACAGTCAAATATTCAGCTTCTTGACATGGTAACATTGATTCCCTCCCCCTTTTCTTCTATTAAGCATACACTCTTTAATGACTGCAGCTTTTCCCCACAGCTTTTCCCCTGCTTATTTTAGTGCTCAGGATGTCTGATGCACTGTGATTTTGTAACTATTTCAATCATATATTTGCTTAGATTGTGGCCTTGTGGACGCATCCCAGGTTCAGGACTCACCGTGGATAAACCTTGGCACCATCTTCTCTGACGGTTTTTGCTCACAGCATCAATGCTTCTTGAGCTTCCAAAGCTTCTGTGCAAACCCACTCTCAGAAAAAGCCTTCTCTCCAGACGGTC
Organism: Nyctibius grandis; assembly: GCF_013368605.1. Classification (NCBI taxonomy): domain Eukaryota; kingdom Metazoa; phylum Chordata; class Aves; order Nyctibiiformes; family Nyctibiidae; genus Nyctibius; species Nyctibius grandis. The sequence continues at coordinate 92,785,930 of NC_090658.1, read as the reverse complement.
TGAGATTCTTACACAGTCTCATAATTGCCTTTGTCTGGGCAGAGGTGACCAAGCAGAGGTTTCCAGGGGCAGCTGAAGAAGCTGCAGCCTGACCGGCAGCTCAGCTCATGCAACATCTGCTCCTGTACCGTGGGAGACGGTGACATGGTGACAACCACACAGAGGCTGTTCCTGCAGACACATGCAGACACACTCCGTATTGGAGTCTACAGTGATTCAGCCTCTTGCTTTCGTAAATGAGCTTACTGAATTAGTTATCTTTATTTTAAATGAAACATGCCAGGTAAATTCACCAGCTTGAGTAAGTCTTAATGATAATAGTATTTTCCCTTTATTCCCCTGGCTTATTATTAGTAAAAAATGACACAATTTGCTGAGAGTGTTCAGCATAAAGTCCACAGTTACGATGTGGGGAATTTTAGCCTGGATGGAAATTTTCCAAAGCTACAAGCACCTGAAAACAGGGTTCTATGATGGAACCAGGATTTTAAACAAGACAACTAAGACACTGCTACAGTTACGCAGCCTGGAGACAATCCTTCACACGAGGGGCAGTGTTTTAGGTGTACCTTGCTCAGCCATAGATGGTTCCATCTGTGGCTCAAAATTAAGATACCTACTCCCATGATCAGCCCCCTAATCCAGGTAGCATCCATGGGCAGATACACTAGAGACGGGAAGGTAAAGAACATTTACTTCCTTCATACTGTACCCTGGCCATCATTGTGGGACTGATTCTGCAAGATGAAGCTATCCTAGAGAGGGGTTGGGGAAGCCCATGGGAGGAGCAGAGCTTCATTTGACACAGGGAGCAGCAGCCACACTTTCCTAATTTGGCTTGAGTTACTGCTGTGACGCTCCAGCTGCCCCATTCCCTGAGGTGCAGGTGATATTTATGTGGATGCAGATTTTAACCTTTTTAATCTTTACTTTGTTTCCATTTTCAAAAGGCCATCAGATTATTTGTATGATTAGTCAACTTGAGTAGAACAAAGAGCAGACACACACCAAATGACAAGGGAAAACAAGGAGTTATCCTAGGACCATGTCTGCCATCCTGTAATGCTGTACGATAGCAAAACATGGAGGAGGGAGGTGCAGGGAAACATTTCTTTCTGATAAGATTGCTACATTCCACAACACTGAATTTTCCTTTGCAAAGGAAAGGAAAACACTAGTAAAGATAAATACTTCCTTGCTAACCTTCGTCTCTGTCTCCTTAGTGCTAATTTCAAGAAAGCAATCTGCTGTGTAGATGCTTTCCTGACACCAGGCTGAACATAACCATGGTCGCATCAGTACTGTCACAATGACAGGTTTGTTGATATTACTCTCAAAGATCTCTCAGGCTTTTTGGCAGCATTTTACTTTTTTCACTCTCTTTCTGGTGTAAGAACTGTATCTCTCTACCAATAGTAGGTAATCGAAACACTTGTTCCCTATGCAACACCCCCAAAAAGACAACATCTCCTGCGTAGTAGTTTTCCCTAATTTCCATCATCCACTTGATTCCCATCTTTTCCCATTTTGATGTATTTGCATCTCAGATACCCATCAGGAATGGGATTGTCGGTCTCTTCCCTGCACCATGAAGTGAAGGCTGTGTGCCTGGCTTCTTGTCCTGGTCTGCCACCATCAGAAAGGCTTTCCAAAACAGGAAACTTGAGTTTGCCTACCAAAAGCATGTAGGAACAGTACCTACACGCTTTTGGTAGGCAGGCTGGAAAACACTGGAGCAAGGCATAGAGCAGGGCAGGAGCTCATTGGCAGGTGGATTAAAAGTGAAGCACATGCATTTGATGGTGGAGCAAAGAAAATAATGCAAGGAATATTAGTGTTCCCTCTGATCTATAAGACTCAGAAATTTATACTGCCTTTCATGAATTAAGCATCTAAGGAACTACAGCTGCAGCCCTGCTCTGCCTTTTTTGGTCACCCTCAAAATACAGCAAGCAGTGCTGCAGTTAAGAGATCTGTCACTCAGACTTGCTGTAATGGCCGAAATGGCCACAGGAGAGCAGGGGCAAAAACACGTGTTTTGCACAACTAGGAGGCGTGAGATCATTGCCACCACTCTTCAGTGCCAATGGGTAAGTAAATGTGACTGCATTAGACCCAATTGCAAAGGCCCACAAGATCATTCCTACAGGGAACTCAAGTTTCATTAGTGTTTATTCACATGCTGACAAGTCTTCTGCAACTTAAATTTCTTTTTGAAGACCAATAGTTTTCAACTCTAAAGTGACAGGCAGCTAAAAATGAACAATATCCCTTCAAACAAAAGGATGCTTGAATCTGAGGCTCCCAGAGCAGTGGTGAATTTGTTGAACAGAAAACCATTAGGGTAGTCCAAATGAAGGTCTTTTAAAAAACTTCTGCAGAAGCTGTGACTTTTTTTCTTTACAAATCAAGTAACTCTTCCTGAGGTTTTACAAATGAAAATATGAAACCACAGGCTGTCAAAACAGGAGACTAGGAATGCATAACCCTAAATCAGTTCTGTTTGGCTGATAAGCAGAACAGCAGGATTTCTACCCTTCCCTTTTTCCACCACCCCCCACCCCCAGCTCATAGCTGTGCGCAGTAATTTAAATGCAGAGCTAATGCTACCTCTGCCAGGATGTAGAGTGATGAAGACAGATAACAGAATGATGGAGCATTGATTCACTGGAGGTTTTTTACAATCTTGAACACCCAGCAAAATGGTCCTATTGAGTAATGGCACCAAAAATTCCTCAATCCATATTCATTTAATTGTAAAGTTGACAGTTCTGTTTGCATGCACTGGCGTGCAAAGCCAAAAAATGGCTACAAGCCAAAAAATGCTGGTCCCTTGCATGAAGCAGAATGGAGAAACAACGTTCCGGATTCCTACCGGCCTTGTGTCTCTGGTTTTCAATGGTGAATGAGTTTGAGCATTGGCTTAAAACCACTGAACTCGCAGACGTTGTTTACTTTAGCTTTCTATTAACTGTTATAAACTTAACAAAACACATCTCACACAACAGCTGCACATTCTTAACATTAAAAAGTAACAATAGCCAAAGGGCTTTTTTTCTTCATCCCCTCTCACTGGACACAGTGTCAAGTTAGAAACAGGACAGATAGCAAATAACAGTCATTGTCACATGCAGTAAAGTATACGTAACAGCACAGAAATTATGCTTCTGCTCCATAATTCTGCATGTATATACAGCAATGAGTGTTGCTTCAGCCAATCCCAATGGGGATACACAAGCTTTGGCTGAATGCATGGTAACAGCCCCTCCAATTTAATTTCTTTGATTTTGGATCAGATTTCTGATGAGAATTAGGGATTCTCTCATCCTCCCCTCAAGGGGAGTGACTGTGTCAGAGAGTGTAGTGATAGGACGAGGGGTAAATGGTTTTAAACTAAAAGAGGGTAGATTTAGATTAGATATTAGGAAGAAATTCTTTACTGTGAGGGTAGTGAGACACTGGAACAGGTTGCCCAGAGAAGTTGTGGATGCCCCCTCCCTGGCAGTGTTCAAGGCCAGGTTGGATGAGGCTTTGAGCAACCTAGTCTAGTGGAAGGTGTCCCTGCCCATGGCAGGGGGTTTGGACTAGGTGATCTTTAAGGTGCCGTCCAACCCAAACTGTTCTATGATTCTATGAAACACAGACTATAGGAACAGCTCCACTCAGTCAGAAAAAATCCGCGGGGTTCAGTGCCTTGTATCTGAGAACTGGGCAAAGGCAAATGCCTGGAATATAAGAGTAAGAAAAAAAAAAGAAGAACATGCAACATATTCCTCAGCCTCTCCCATCCTCCAGCCACTTGAATTGCTAGCCTTTCCAGACAAGCATGTATTTGGTGCATCTTTTCCATAATCCTGTCCCATTTTCAGTGTAAATTCTTTATATTTCTTCTGCTGCTTGATTAACTGTCTTCATTTAGCCCACACACAGGGCTAAACAATAAGCAGTTGTTCTATCACCCAATGTCCCTTCCCCTACCAAGAAAGGGAATTGGGAAAAGGAGACTCATGGATTAAAATTTAAACAGATTTAATAAAATAAGGAAACCAATATTGATGCTAATACAAAAGACACAAAATTATACTTAGCCCATAGAGTGGTGACAAGTCACTTCATGGATAGCAATTGTCAAGGAGAAAGAGACAGTGGAAAAACAGAGCAGGACCGAGCGCACACACGCACGTACACTCCTCCCCCCCCAAGCTTTCCCATTTATAGTGAACTTGATGTTAATGTTATGAAATACACCTGTGGGCCAGCCTGGGTCAGCTGCCCTGGATTTAACTGCAAATGGCCTTGATCACCATACCATGGCTGGCCACAAACTGAAACAAGATGTAACAGAAAATTCATTCTATAAATTTTATCCCCACAAAACCAGGACATTAACACAGAACCAGCTCCTTTGGTTTGTCTTGCTCTGAGCTCCTAGTAGCTTCATCTGATGCCTCCTTGTTCCTCATGGGGACAGAAAACAACCAGTCCATCCCTATCCATTCATCTTCCCCCAAACTTCTTGCATTTTTGCATATTCTGTCATATTGCCCTTCAGCTGTCTGTTTTCCAGGTTGACAAGTCCTTGCTCACTTAGCTGTCCTTCACACAGAAGCTCAACCCCTTCCAGTCCCACTACCCCGCTTCTGAGCGGAGGGAGATCAGAACAACACATAGCACTGAAAACATACATGAACCATGGGCTTATGCCAGTGGCACGGTGATGTTCTCCCTTCCTTGTCCCCTCTCTAATCCAGCTGTGATGTAGGACATGTTTTGAAATCTTCCATCCTGTGATTCTTCCCATAGTTGTGTCCCCCTAATTGCAGTGTACAGAGCAGTGAATGTTTCTACTTGAAGATTCAGAGCTTCTTCCTCCAGCCCAAATACTGTCAGTCCTTTGGTAATGTGGTTGGGGCAAGGACTCCGTCTTACTCTGTTGCCCAGGGCAGCACACTTTCAGGCTCAGGTCATGCTACTGTCCTATAAATAGTATTTCCACACTTCAGTAGTTTAACAGTACACAGGACAAACGGAGTTCAAGAAGCATCCAGTTCATCACTTTACAAAGCCATTCCTGCATTCCCTGCTCAAAATGCACCATGATAAAAAGATTTTACAGCTGTTTTCTGGAAACTTGTCATGGCATCGACGTTCAAAGCTTCAGAGAGCAATTCAGGCCAAGTGCTCAGGGCTGCCTGAAGTGAGTTTGCTATTCAGAGCCATATAGCAGTTAAGTATCTCTCTCTGGCAATGCAAAGCTCTCTCTCCCCTTTGACTACACCAGTGTCTGGCAGTCTGAGCTGCTCACTCTTCTCAGCTATGCACTAGGTGACCAAGTCCACGTCAGGCCCCTGGGAAGCGATGCAAACCCACCCTTAGCCAAGCAAAGTGGCTCCCTCCACCAAGACCATCACGTTTCCTTGAACACGGTGGAAAGTTCGAGTAAGCCAAGCCCTAAGCTCTTGTAAGAAGCGGTGCCCCTTTGTCATCATGCCATAAACTGCCTGTAAAGCATTTTAGATAAAAAATGAATGATGGTTTTAGTGCTCTGCATGAGCAATTCTGTGGACTCTAATAAATCACCCACGTGCAGGCTGAGGGCAATGTTTAGAAGTGGAGGAAGGTTTGTAGGTTGCAGAGAGAATGAGGTTTTCTGAGGTATTAAAGAGCACAAAATCCCTTTCTGGGAATGAAGGGGAGGGAAGGGGGAAAACAGGAAGAATAATTATAGGCCTTACATGTCTTTGATAAAGGAGGAGATTTTCAATATTTCAGCCATACTTGCATTAATTAGAAGCATATTGGTAGCGGGGAATTGAAGCAGGTTTCTAACTAACCAGTCAATGTAGGCATCATAGCATGAAATCACGCTACAAGCCCAAAAATGTGTTTTGCTAACCATCCATTAAATCTTAATCTCAAGTTTTGCAAGCCATTAAAATTGCAGAGAAACTTTCCACTACAGTCAAGTAAATAAGGAACAATGCACCTTCTGCGCTTGCAGAAAAAAAAACAAGGAGAGACAATCAGCTCAGAAATGAATATAAGCATCTCTTCCCTTTTCAAGTCTCATATTTGTATTTTTATTTTAATATGAATATAACTCTTATAAAAAATATTGGACTGGAAGATCCAGAAACAAAGCTCAGAAGTAATTAAATACTGGTTTCAGCTTTGCAGGATCTATTTATTAACTCCTCTCAACAGGCCTTTGACCTGACTTGAAGTAACAATGCCTCAAAATGAAGTAACTCAATTTTCCAGGTTTCCTAAACCTATCTCTCCCTTCTGACATTATTGATGTCATCTTAGTGCAGATGGACCAGAGAGCTGTCAAAAAATGTAATGTTCATTCTCACCAGCTCTCCAGTCAAGGGAAAGTATTTTGGCCTTTGGATAAAAATTCAGCCACTGTGATACCAACTAATCTCTGGTTTTGCTTTTGTAGAGACTCAGCAGAATTGGGCACCACCAGCTTACAAGTGGTACTGGTTGAATCAATCTCAGAGAACAGGATTCTTTCTTTTTAAAAGGTACCTAATGCCTACATCTGGATGTGCGTGAGTGACTAAATTTTTCCAAGCTCTGAACATCCAGCAGCTTCTGCGGAGCTGGGGGGTCTAACTTTTTAGGCACCCATTTTTTAAAGCATTTGCCAAGAATCTGTTTCACACCCACCTCCATCGCCTTCAGTTAGCAAAGTGTGAGAACCTGACATGTAAATGACAACGGAGCTGAGCTATGGCTGAAGTCGTTCCTTTAATTCACTGACATTTCTGGGACAGTGAAACTAAAAATGTCTGAACATTCAGAAGAAGAGCTTTTGTTTCATACACTAATAGTTCCCCTTGTTCTGCTTATGCAATTGTCATCATTTATTCCGATTCCCAACCCAGCAGTTTGGGGTGTCAAGCAGATACCAGGGATGGTGAGGCTCACGATAGCTGCCCTTTTCCCTGCTTTTACAATAAAAAGAAACATATGCACTGGCGGTAGCCCCTCCAGTGCTTGCCTCCCCAAACCAAGCACTCATTTCTCTTGATGGCGTGCTGACAAGGCCGTCAGTTTTTTGCCTGTCACAGCAGAGAGGGGAGATAAAGAGCAGGATGCCTGAGCAGGTCCCTCCTGCCAGCAGCCTCTCCCCCTTGCTGCTCGCAGCACTCACGGGTCTTGCTGCAGTGATTCATCCAAGTCATCTGTCACTGTGCTCACTGCTGCACGTGGAAATAAGCTGACCTCTCTGTGGGGTTCAGGTCCCATGATCCTACAAATCCAACTGAAGAAAAGAAAACCCAAACTCCAAACTACAGCTGTGAACTGCTCTCCCAGAGTCCAGCTGTATGGCCTCGCATATAAATTCAAAAAAGTTCCAAGACTTCCATGCAAAATGAGAACATTGTAGGAAATACTTCCAGAAATGTATCGCTTGTAGAAGAAAAGGAAAAAAAAGAACACAAAGAGGTAATTTATGTTATATTTTAAATCTTGCTTATTCTACAGGCACAGTGAAATAGGTGGGCAAGTTGTAATAGGAGTTATTGTTTTGTTTGGAAAAGGCAGGGGTTTTACCATTTACCTTCCCACATGTGGAAATCATGTAGTTACGGGTTTTGTGCAGCAATACCTTTTCCTGTCCTTTGGATCTATCCTGGAGATGCTAACCAGGGAAGATATTTGACCCTTTTACTTAAATGTCAGAGTCACTTTCTACCAACACTATCCAGCTTCAGGGTCTGGAATTTTGGCTTTGCAGAACCTCTCAGCACCTGTAATTCCATGAACATTCTATTCATAACACTATTTGCTTTACCCTGGACTAGGACATTTTATTCAAGGCCTGTCTTCACCCTGCACATAACTTCTCTCCCTCTCTTGCTGAAACAGGTGTCCCACCATCCAGTTCCTGGGCTCTCAGAGCACGTCCAGTCTGTGCCTGCAACGTGGCAGGGATGGAGACAGATGTTCTGGGCACCCACAGCATCGCAGCTGCCCAGCCTCAGCATGGGATGCAATGCCTGTGCCAAACCCTGGGTGAGGAGTGGGACGGGACACCCACAGTGAGCCCCACACGCCATGGCCACTCAGCTAATATCCCTACCCAAGCCAGGCACTCTAATGCTGCGTATCGGCTTCATCAGCAGTAGTCCCAACCTTTTGCCCTTCTTCCCACAATCAGGGAATATATGTGAAGCCTAAACTCAAGAAGTTAGAGAAAAACAGGATCTCTTACTGAACATGCTTACTGCAGCTTTAATTTGCAACACACAAATGTTTAAAATGAGAGAGAACTCAACATTCCTCTCTTTGTCCCAATCACTTGAACAAGTGAAATTGAAAATAGTCCCAGTGTGCTTCAAGCCCAGAGTAAATCAGAGGCAGGCTAACCCACAGGGTGCGTCTGGCTCTGCACCAGCTCTGCCTGTGCTGTAGAGTCCCCCTGAGACCTCGCACCTTCCCACTGGATGTCACATGGCTGCAGAAGCAGCTCTGTGGCTTTCTCAAAGATAATTTTATCTTTAATTGTCAATGACCATGGAACTTAATTTTCCTAAACATGTTTGATTGTGTGGTGGGAATCAGCTATTCATTAAGCGCTGAATGTACCTTTTAGCACATGCTCACAACTACTGTTAGTAATTTAGCACCCATCCCTGCTCCCACTGATAAAAAATCTCATAGATTAGCAATTTCAGATCCTTTTCAAAGGGGGTCAGGAAGGCTTAGCTCGATATGTATGAGAGAGATCTGGTAAAGATGCAGTATACGAAACTCTTAAGGCAATATACCTGTCATGCCACAAGCACTAATAAATACAATTGACTTCAAATTTAAGAAGTTATGCTATTTCATTTCATGTACCATACCGCATTCGCACGTGTATGACCAGCAACTCAGATGACCTGCAGAGACTTTATAAAAGCATGTCCCCAGCTGCATCTGGGAGGCTGGGGTGGGGAATTAGAATGTGTAGGATCACTGCAGTAGAGGAAGCAACATCTGGGATATGGGTTAGGATTCTACAGGGATATATAGAGGTATACTTTTATTTATATTACTGAAGCACACGGCCCTTTTTGTTGCTCTGTCACTGAGTGAGGGGGTAGCTTGCAGGCAACCTCCAGGGAATGCACATGAGAATAACAGGGGGAGTGTATATATTTAGGAAGTGACCTGAAAAAGCGTAATTCATGGTTTCTGTTGTGCTGAAAGTGAACTAAACCAATGTAAATGCTTGTCCTCTCTTCCTTACTGCAGATCAATGGAACGCCTGGCTCACAGGGGCTCTTTTGCAAGTCTGTATAGTTTCACAATTCCAATTAAAAGCTCCAAACTTATTCCTTGCTTGTGCAAATCCCTTGAAGAACCCTGAGACAAGAGGTTAATAGTTGAATCATATGATATTTCATACCCGTTACCCTTTTTGCCAAAGCAGTACTAACCCCCTAACTGGGTCCCAGTACCCTGCCTTTGACAAAGGGTGTCAAAAGATGTGCCCTGCTCCAGACAACGGCTGTATCCTGCACCAAGGACTGCTCCAGGAGTTCCCCAGTTGACACTGTCTGATCAGCCGACATTTGAGGAACATGCTTATCAGATTACAATGCACTTTATTTGCAAATTATTTTTAAAGATGCAAAGTAATGCATTTATTCTGCCATGGGAAAATGTTAGACATTTAATTGGAATATTGGAAACAATTACTAAAGAAAAAACAGAACACATAAAAAAGAATGAGGAAATAAAAGAACCCTGTAGGATATGCCTATTAAAAATTGGCCACTTCAGGCTTCATATTCCATCTTTTCCTTGTAAAAGGTGTCTGCTCTTTTTCAAGGGTAAGGGGAGGCAGGCAGCAGATGCAGACCCAGGGGCTCCAATTCCCTTTCCTCTCCCTTCCCACATTGGAATAGCCTGTACTATTTATCTTTTCCTTACGAGTGCCTACCCTCATAGTCCTTTTGACCCAGTACAAGAGCACCATATAGTAAAGGGAGAGCAGGTTCCCATCCAGTAGATACTAACCTTTCCTTTGGGTGTCCTACTTGGCATATCTTATCTTCACTGTTTGCTTGTTTTTTCGTGCTGCAGCTTTTGAAAAATATTGTGCGAAACTTTCAAAATCACAAAACATGAGAAACAAGCAATTTATCATCATTTTAACAGGCTCAAAATATCGCAAAAATAACAGTGTCTGGTGCATATATGCATATGAAATGTAGATTTTTCCAATCTGAAAACTTTTCATTTATCCACTAGGTTAGCAATTATGGAAATTCAGAAGTTATGATCAAGAGCTGCATTTCAAGATTAATATACAGGTATTTATATTCAAGATAATGTGATATGTGATAAAAAAATTGAGTGAATTTATAAGGAATAAATCATGCCAGAAATCTGACTGTTGTGCTCAGTGGAATTATGAAAATAAATGGAAAAAAAGGAATAATGTAGATGAGTTATTTTGATTTTGCAAAGCATGTGAAAAAAGTGGTATGAAATCTACAAAAAGATTGCATCAGGATTGGCTAGAAGATGAACAAATGGTTTATGAAGAGATTAAAGAACTGTAACAAGGGATAACAAATAGTTTTCATGATAAAATGTGTGATGAGATACAGAAAAAATTACTGTTAGGTATGACAATATTTTCAAGAAGGAATGAGTCCTTTAGAAGTCCAGATTTTGATCCTCTTTAGGGAGCAAAGCCAAAGAAAATCTCAGGAGATACCTTTGAATCTTTAAGCATAATAATCATGTTTCAAATCCAATGGGATCAGAGCTGGCTTTGAGAAAGAAAATGTAGGAGTTTAAAGCTAATCAGAAAGTCAGTTTAATTTCCTAGGTCACTCAGAAACCTCTGTAAATATTACCAGTGCCTTGTAAAGAATTTTCATTGATGATCCAGAAAATGCATCACGTGTATAGGTAGTGCTAAGATGAGATGCTAGAAAAGCCATGCAATGCTGAGATGATAACATAACGAGGACCAGAAAGATGACAGCATAAATATTAACCAAATGAAATCTACCTGGGAAAAAAAAATAGGTGCTTAAAGCAAGCAAGATAAAAAATTATAGATCATACGCAGAGCTAAAAGCACAGTGAACTAAAGCAGGAAAAGACTGGTGTGAGCTATGGCCGTGCACACAGGTACACACGGCTTGGTGTGGGCTGGGGCTGTGCATGCAGACACAGTTGGCTTGGGGTGAGCTGGGACTGTGCACACAAGCAGTATAGTTCTGAAACTCAGTATTTGAATGGTATCCACAAGCACAATGAAGCCCTGGAAAGAGCAACAGAGGCAAGAATTTTGAGAGATTAAATAAACACTACATAAAAGGAGCCAAAACCTAAGACGGTGTCCATTGAATAAAAGAGGGTATCTGCTTTCATTAGCCAACCATCTAATCCAGTTTACATCTTCAAGGAACAAACTCCCTTTTCCCATTTTGTTTAGTACTTTTATGTCCAGGCTAAAAATACTCCCCTTATACCACCTGAGAAGTGTTTTAGTGCTTTTATTTGCCTTTCTTGCCCATAATGAGGGCATGCACAAAAAGAAAACAGTGAAATGGATGAGAAAAAGTTGACTAAATCTTCCCAAAATTCAAGACAGGCTTCATCTGAGAAGAGGGCAAGGTTCTCACTCTATTTTTATTTTACTTGGTAACATCTGCTCACCCTTAATTGTGATACTGATAAAAACAGACAAGCATGACCTGTTGAACACAATTGGCCCTATAGTATTTTCCAGGTCCTGCAATTAATAATATGTCAAACAATGGGATACTGGTGCATGAAGAGGAGATGCAAACAATATTTCCACACAGTAGGTGACTGCCTACAGGCTGATTTGATTTACTGAATTGAGAGAATGACACTTGTCAAAACTTGTTTACAGTTAGAATAACTTCTACCTGGATCATCAGAAAAATGTCTTGTTCAAGACAAAGAATGCCCCTAAGGCACAGACATAAAAAGAATGGATATTATCTGCTGGCATGCTGTCATGGGATTTGGAGTTATGTTGGGGTCTTACCACCACTAGGAAGGAGTATTCAGTTTTCAGAGAGAGGCAACGGCGTGTTTCACTTTCATAACTGCATGGATGTGAGAAGAGCGGAGAATTTCGGCAGGAGCAGAAGAGGAGGAGACTGGGAAGACTGAAGAAACCCAAGACTGTCTGAAAGGTCAGGTCATCTGGATGGGATACCTGGTGAGCACAGGACTCTGGGGGGTCTTACCATTTCAAAGCCATCTTGAAAGTAAAACCATTTCTATTTTTTTCAGTCCTGCTCATCTTGATATCCATTTTAACCACCTTTTCATACAGAAAGAGTGGCTGTAATTAGTGTATTAAGTACGCTATATTAGCTCTGCAAAGATGCTGACTAGCATTTATGGACACTAAAATACGGGCTGGAAGAATAGCATTCCATGTTTTATCTCCTACCTATCAATACTTACAAACACACCATTTTTCTCAAGTACCACTTCAGCCCCTGGATACAAACACAATGTGTAATGAGCCCAAGAGCAGGTGCACCTTTTTCTCACCCCCGTGACCACTGCCCCTCTGAATGTTGTATCTCAAAGTGTCACCAACTGCTGCAGCAGACCACAGGAACAATTTGCTCTCCTGCATGTCATGACTCAGCTTCAGAACAAAGCTGATGTCTTGTCATTTCTTTTTTTCATACATAGCAAAAGACATGACCTTAAGTATCAGTGTCATACTGCCCTCACTAAACTAACCAGGCTACTAAAGAACCTCTTCTACTCCCTGTCACATTGCAAACTGCTGGTAATTCTCTGCAGAGACTAAGAAAGCTGTAGATACAGCAAGAAAGGTACCTTCACCTATGGCAAAAGTCATGAATCTCACTTGAGACCTACTTGAAGGTATAAGCAGTACTTTGATGGGACACGAGGGTGAATTTTTTTCCATTTTCTCTGAAATATGAGAAAACAGGGCATTCCAGAAGTGGCTGTTCACTTTCCATTGGAAACATACATGTGACTTCAATTAAAGGAGAAAAGTGGTGCTTGAATGAGTAACAGAGAAATAGAGCTGTCCTGAGTTATGTACCACACACATAAGTTGCACACGCATTTGTCAGCAATATGGACAGTGGGATTGAATGCGCCCTCAAGTTTGCCAATGACACCAAGCTGTGTGGTGCACTCGACACGCTGGAGGGAAGGGATGCCATCTAGAGGGACCTTGACAGGCTTGAGAGCTGGGCCTGTGCGAACCGCATGAAGTTCAACAAGGCCAAGGTGCAAGGTCCTGCATGTAGGCTGGGGCAATCCCAAGCACAAATACAGGCTGGGTGGAGAATGGATTGAGAGGAGCCCTGAGGAGAAGGACTTGGGGGGGATGGTTGATGAGAAGCTCAACATGAGCTGGCAATGTGCACTTGCAGCCCAGAAGGCCAACCGTATCCTGGGCTGCATCAAAAGCAGTGTGGCCAGCAGGTTGAGGGAGGTGATTCTGCTCCTTTACTCCACTCTCGTGAGACCCCACCTGGAGTACTGCGTCCAGTTCTGGGGCCCCCAACATACGAAGGACATGGAGCTGTTGGAACGAGTCCAGAGGAGGGCCACAAAGATACTCAGAGGGCTGGAGCACCTCTCCTATGAAGACAGGCTGAGAGAGTTGGGACTGTTCAGCCTGGAGAAGAGAAAGCTCTGGGAAGACCTTATAGCAGCCTTCCAGTACCTGAAGAGGGTCTACAGGAAAGCTGGAGAGGGAGTTTTTTTACAAGGACATGTAGTGATAGGATGAGGGGGAATGGTTTTAAACTGAGAGAGGGTAGATTTAGATTAGATATTAGGAAGAAATTCTTGACTGTGAGGGTGGTGAGACACTGGAACAGGTTGCCCAGAGAAGTTGTGGATGCCCCCTCTCTGGCAGTGTTCAAGGCCAGATTGGATGAGGCTTTGAGCAACCTGGTCTAGTGGAAAGGTGTCCCTGCCCATGGCATGGGAGTTGGAACTAGATGATCTTTAAGGTCCCTTGCAACCGAAACCATTCTATGAGTCTATGATTCTATGAGTCTATGATTTCTCAGCCAGCCATTTTAAATATCTCAGTGTTCAAACGGATAATGCCTACATTGTAGTTACTCATCAGCCTTTCTTGAAGAGAGCAAGATGAGCCATGCAATAACTTTAAGGTCTCAAATGCCCATTAGCAAAGGAAAAGTAGATTATGAGTACAGCTATGGGTTTGCCAGTTGTTTTTCAAGTAAACAAAAAACATTGGTGTAGGTTCGGAAAATTCTCAGAGAAAGTCTACTAATAAGTAATCACTAGGAAATAGACTTAGACTTGGAAAGTAAAGCAGTGGTTTTGCTACCAAATGCAGCATGCCATTTTCTGATTCTTGATGCCCTCTGGCATGGCATGGCTTACATCTCTGTTATCACCTCTGAACCAGGTGGGTGCATCTAACCTTCCTGTTGGGAATCATCCTTGGACCACGCTGATGCCCCAGGAATGCAATGTGATACTATATACTGTATGTAAGAAAAAATACAGTCTAAGAATTATCTGTAGAAAAATACTTTCCTGGGTTTTTTTTAGATCATATAAATGCAATTTTCAAAAAGCAAGTTAAACTACATTAATTCCTTAGTGACAAATGGCATATTTCTATGCTAAAACACTGCCTATTTATTCTCCCTCCAAGTCTTCATAAGTTTCTTTTAGGTCACACAGCTCCTAAGCTTCCAGCACCAATATATGGGAGTTCAATAATTGAATTATCTATGCAATGATTCATATGAATCAATCTATCTATATCTCCTACAAATCCTACTCTTAATGTCAATATATATATAGCAAGACCTTACATGTTTTATGGAGATATAGAGTTGTAGATATGTGCATAGATATGATGGCAGCATTCACAATAAGACAGAGAATGTAAGTCTAATATTTTATAGAGCCGGGGGACCCATTAAATAATCTTGGCTTATTTCTCAAGCAGCTGTTAATAAGAAGTACTTAACTTGTTAATTAAAAATTTGCCACTAATTACAGCTTCAGCTTCCTACCCAGCATGACTGAAATTGCAACTGATAATTAATTATTTGAATGTGAAAATGACTGCCATGGTCATGCAAGAACACAGAAGGGTACAATGCCACTACTGCTGATGTTTCTGCAGTTGGCCTTGGTGAAAAAGGTGAATGACTGTGCTTCTTGGCAAATTCATTCCCATCTGGCAACACACACAGGACTTGCTAACTGCAATTCCAATTACTGCTGCT
This sequence comes from Nyctibius grandis, assembly GCF_013368605.1. Lineage (NCBI taxonomy): Eukaryota > Metazoa > Chordata > Aves > Nyctibiiformes > Nyctibiidae > Nyctibius > Nyctibius grandis. The sequence goes on along the minus strand of NC_090658.1, from coordinate 92,770,655 downwards.
ATCTCCCCTGACCAGACGCTCTCCCCATCTCCTGCACTTGCCTAGGCAACTCAGGAAGCTATTTCAAATATGCAACAGCACTAACCCCTTTTTAAACAAAGCACAACACAAGACAATGTTATTTTCTTGTTCAATTTTAAAGAAATTGCATATGAATAAATCTTCTACTAGTTTATTGTCTACTGGTGCAAAGGAGTGCTCTTCAGACTCAGTCTAAGTGATATGATTAGGAGAGGCCACTGGAAAAGAACTGATTGATGAATAAATACTAGGCAGTAATCAAAATATCGTGTGTATTTCACATGAGATCACATCCTCATCCATGAAGTCCACCATATGGTGAGGTGGGTTTTTTTTTAAAAAAAAAAACACAACCAAACCAGAGAACACTTAAAGATCAAAACTGTCAGTCTTTTAGATGTTATCAAAGATGGGGGGAAGGTTCCTGTGGGGATAAAGGGAAACAGCTGAGATGCATGGAAGCTGCTGTTATTCATGTCATTTGTGACAGGTTCTGTTTCTTCGGAGACGAAGCAAGACAAAAATCCACAAAAAGAGAAGAATAGAAAAATCAACATCAAAGACAGAAAAGCGCATCTCCATGTTTCTCTTACCAGAGGAAGACTCGCTGCTGGAGGAAGACAAGCACAGGACTCAGCCTGCCATCCCTTCTGAGCCCAGGTGAGCTTGTGTCAGCCCTAGGACATATAAGAAGATTATTTTTACCATCTGCCCTTGTCGTAACGTTCACTGCAGTATTGCAAAAGATACCAGACTGGTCAGATACACCTTTTGAAAAAAGAAACCAAAAGCAGAGGATGGGATTTGAGTCTTGGATAACAAAAGGAACTGGAGTCTCATTTGATAAACTATCTTGAAGCTTTCACTCCCAGCTTGGTGACTGTCACCTAGATCCTTCTCTGGCTGAGTGACATCTCCTAAACAGGCTTTCAGAAGGGTTGGGGGACCCCATGACACATCTGACCAAGCAACCATAATGTCTCTGCTCACTCCTTTTGGGGTCAGCTCAGGCAGGACGAGTTTCCCCTTTGTGTTTGATTCACTGGTTAACATCACATTTATTCATTTCTAGCTCCACGCTCCCATTTATCAGGCACTACTTTAGCACAGTTCCCAGGTTCAGTGAAGGGGTTTTTCGTCTTTGGATTCATTAGTTCTTATTTATTTAACTTTTGCTGAAATGTATAAACCATTTTATAAAATGAGCAGAGCCACTTTCAACAAATCAAGCAAGTGCAGGTCTCCATCCAAACAATGAGCCAAAGTGAATATTCACAAGGAGGCAAATGTTACCAAGAAATCTGCTTGTGGCTTGGATGATTGCTGTTTACCAAAGAAACACAACTGTGGGGAACTGAAAATCTCAGGGTTTTCTGTTTGTTCCAGGATCAAAGGCTTTTGTTTTTTCCTTTAGGGTGGCCATCTCCACTCCTTTTCTCTGGCACGTGACAGAGCACTCTTGAAAAGTGGAGGTCCCATTCTGAGGTAGGAAATTTACTGGGTAAAAGGGATGCTACAAAAACTCAGCCACTTTAAGAATTTTGTTTTGCAGATAGGCTTACTAGGTTTCAGTGAGGAGAGTAAATAACTGTAGAGTAATTACAAGGGACATCACATATTCTGAGATGGCACAGAAGGAACACATTATTAAGTTATACAGCAACATAACCAGCCAGACAAGAACCCTTACTAAAAGTCCAGCTCTCAAGAGGCAAGTCAAGACACAGCCATAAGATGGATTCTCATACAAAGAGGGTATTGTGTGGTCCCCAAAAAATATCTTTTGGGAAATGCCATTTCATCACTGAATGGCTATTTTGCCTGATACTGTTCACTTTAATTGGTTGAAGCTATTACTGTAGTACTGTTATGGGAATTTTTGTCCTAAAAAGGTGGTGATGAGTCACCTGGTCGATTTAGCACAAATGGGAATTACCTGGAGGCTTTCTGAATGGGTAATGCCTTCCTAAACTCAGAGCTCAATTAAGCAACTAAAGAGTTATTTCCTTTAGGAGAGCTTAGGCACAGGTGGAAGTAAGAAACACTGTTTGGGTAAGAAATTCCAGCCCAGAAATTGTTTTGCCGATCCAGAGTTTAACAGGAAGCCCTGATCAGTTGGGAGTAATTTGTTTTTATACGCTGAAAATGAAAAGAAATTTTTAATGTAATCTTCAGAGGCAAGACCAGCCTCCACCTAGCAGAGCACAGGTTTGGGCACCCAGCCTACCTGCTCATCTAGGCACAGAGGGAGCTGCCTGCAGGGTCTTCTGGACTGTCGAAGAGTCCCACCAGGGGAGCTCCTGCCCATTACTGGGCTACACTGTTGTGAAGGGGGGTGGAAGCTCAGAAACTCATCCTGCGTCATGTTGGTCCATTGTCCCACACTAGCCCATTACCTCCCCTGCACGGACAAGTAGATGGGAACACACAGGGAAACAACTAGGTGCTCTGGCTGTGCATGCCAACAGCTAAGCCGTGGTTATAGCCATAGGACTGGGAAATTCATCCTTCTGCATGAGGCCAGAAAAACAGCTCTAGCAGTGCTCCTGTGATTCCTTTCCCTGCTTTCAATCCTCTGATATTTCACTGTCAGCCAGCATAAGAGCAAAGCCAGCATCACACTGCGTTAGCTCTCCCTGCACCAGCAGTCGCAATCTCCCAGCTCTGCAGCACTGGTTTGGAGGATCTCCTGGGAGCAGTTCTCTCCAAACCCTCCCCTGGTTGCTGCTGCCTTCGGACAACTCAGAGCAGGGGAGATCACACAAGAAGTTTCATGTCTTCCGTGCTAACAAATGCAGAGACGTGGGAGTGTTCGTAACGCACTTTCTTCAATTAAGCAAAATCTTTTTTAAAGATTTTTTGAAGCATGAGGTTTTATCTTCTGAATGGACTGTGTTAAAGCTGTGGATGCCCATGTAAAATATTTTGAGGATAACGAGATTTTAATAACATTTTGAAAGAGGTATTTATGCAATATTTTCTCACCAGTTTTTGGAAGCTTTATCAAACTTGCTAGGTTTAAGAATCTGCATACAAAATTAACTTTCTTTTGCTTCTTAATTTCTTTGTTTATGTCGCTTAGACTGAATCATGCTGTCTATAAAATGTATTGACTGCTGCTATGTCCAAGTAGGGCACAGAGAATGTGTAGAAAAATCTGCTCGGGTGGTGCAAGGAGAGAACTAGCAGTTGGTTTTCTAGATTAGCAGAAAAATACCTTGCAGCTGAGAGGCCAACCTTAAAAAGCTGTCCTTGTTCTGCCAAAAAGTAGGCTGGATGTCAAAAGAGGCAAAGACCAATACTGGAAAAGCAATTAATCCTTGACAGTTACCTTTCAGGAATAGCATATTCCCTGATGTCACTACCTTTGCATTCAAGTTGGTTTCCAAAAAAGATTCAGTATTACTATAATACATTACCACTCTTGGAAAATGCTAAAACATGGTCTCATAAGAACTGCACAACATGTGCCTGGTTCCATTTCAAAGAAGAGACTCTGGGCGGCCACAGTGTGAATCTTAGACTGGGGGACAACTTTGATGCCACTAGCCTTGGGGAGGAGGGGGGGGGGTGGAACTGCATTCCCACAGCATTCATTAGGTGTAATGGAAGTGGAAATGTTGGTTAGAAAGAATGAAGAGACTAAAATAGCATGTGAGAATAGGGGGGTTATTTTTACACTTCAGTGCACATGGAGTGCCCATTAATTTTAATAGGAGCTTTGCACTGCAATTATTAATGGAAGAACGTGCCCTGTTGTATTCTTTTATGGGACTCTGGCCATATTCAGTGACATTGCAAAAGAAGGCTAAAAGTACTGTCTACATAGGGGGAATGGAGAAAGGAAGAATAATGTGGCTGTAGTAAAGAGGCTGCTATAATTTAGAACAAGAATACTTAAGAAATGGGACTAGGGTTGAGGTCAGACGTGAGGAAGTCTCTGACAAGATATTGACCTAAGGAAAGAGGGTAAGAGAATGGGACTGCTGCAAGTTACTGTGGAAAGCCCTAGCAACTCTTCTAGATACACCAGAGTAATACATCTGAACAGATCACATAGCTATTGAAAAACATCTCAGGCTGCCACTGACTTGGATACCTGGCTGTGTTCATTTGACCTTAAGGCTGCTGGAAACCTTCAGAAACCTCCAAGTGGAAAATTAATGGGTGCACTGGGATGCAGTGCACCGATATCATGATGGATGCTGTGTGGCACAAACCAGGTCTCTATATAGGTCTGCTGGGAGGGTCAGCAGAGTGTCAGGAGGCCAAACTCTGCCCTCCTCTTCCAAAGCCAGGAGATGCTCTCAGCTGTCATGTTGGGAACCTGTCTCACTCTGCCTTTTCTACATGTCCTGTGTATTACTATCACAGCTAACATTTGCGGAGTACCACGATGGCACCATCAGGGACTATATGCTTATAGAGCTACATGCAAAAACCAATCCCAAAAAGCCAAAGATATTAAATGAGTATAGACAAGATGATGTGAACTACAACAAGTGAGCCGACACATCAGGCTGTAGTCATACCACACTGCTAACCTAACTTAATCGTTGTCCATTGCCTTTCCTACATGTTATGGAACGTCAACACTTACATAATGTTAGAATCATGTTTTTACTTTGCGGAGCTATTTTTCGTTAAATTAAATGCTTACAAACATCAGTTTAATTTTCCTTCATTACAGACATTTTTCTTACTATAACAAAGAACTAAAGGAACATAAAAAGTAAATTATTTCTCAAATCTTGGCCCTTTTACACCCGTTAACATTGGCTTTTCTGATTTAGAGAGTAGAAGTTAAGATTTATTGAGTGACATCTGGTTAATTAAATGTCTGCTTCCTGTGGCGTGTTAAAAGAATCATAATGCAGAAAGTCAACATTGAGAGAGTAATTAAAGTGCACCTAAAGAGCAGAACTAACCTTGTAGTTCACTGTAATTAGAAACAAAATGGGAACAATATGTTTAGAGAATTACCTCCTTTATTAGGTTGCCATCGACAGAAACCTGTTTATGTATTTGAAATCTCATTTTGCAAGCTTTCATTTTACTTTTACCCATCTGTGCAACTTAATACCTCGGCATGGATGGCTATCTCAGGAATAAGCAGAGCTCGGTTCTGTTTTCAAGACATATGCTAGTTCAGGGGCACCGCAGTTACTTAGGAGTGCAGCATCTCTTTCTAGGGTTTCGGTATCTTTTCATTGCCAGCATCAGCTGCAGAAGATTTAGGAAGTTAACAATGGTATTGCAGTCATTGGTAAATGCCTGTTAGGAAGTGTAAAGCTAACATATCACCAAAATATATAGTGGCTTTTTCCCTGGTTTTCTGTCAGGTTGTGCTTGCAAAGCCTCAGCTGGTTTTTCTGAACAGCAAATTTCCAAGTGCATCTGCGTGCGAAAGGGAAGGGGGCCTTGGGTGGTAGGGAAAAATGAGGTCAAGCTGGTCAGGAAATTTTCTGCGGTGTGATAAAACAATCATATCCCTAAATTAACTAGAGACAGGTGATCTGTACAGACCATCAGATCTTGGCCATATTCAGTTCACAGGTGTGGATGTGGCCATCATGTCAGGTCTCATCACCCACCTGAGCCCTTCACTCAGAGCACTGTCCCCGCTCACCTCCTCCCTCGGCTGTCATCTTCCCGCTAGCCTGGGACCCCAGATCCTCTGCCAGGGAGGGGAATCTGGACTCTTATTTTCATTATAGCTGACCTGAAGGAATACAATGAAAATCTTCAACTGAGATCCACCAAAGTACACGGAGTGACTGAAACAAAGTTGGTCCAAGCACTCTGAATCATAGATGGCTTGTAGCGTGCAAGAAATGGCCAGTGGTTAAATCATGTTTCAAAGCTTTATCTTTAGAGAACTACTGTTCAAAGTAAAAAAAAAAAAAAAAAATCACCTAAATCTAAAATCCATGAAGCACTCTCAAGGAAAACTGTGAGCTACTTTGATTTTCTTTTCATCAATGAAGATGAATTTATTGAAGACGTTTGCTTTGAGCCTTCTACTTAGGCGACCTAATGTCATAATTCTCTTCAGCTCCTCCGGCTGGTTACAAAAGGAACAATTACAGTGTCTAATATTATGGCTTTAAGGAATGAAGAGTAGGATCGAGTAAACATTTGTATATACAAACTGCATTTTTATTCCAATGAATGAAAGGAATTTTCTTTTATTTATAAAGAACATGATTATAACAAGCAAGATAATACAAGGCAGAGCTTTACGTGTGCACATGGTATACAGCAACCTGGAAAAGTGGGTGTGATCAGGATTGGCACAGGGTTGCTGGCAATAGCTCCCATCTGGTGTGACTACCGCAGGCACAGTGGTGACTGCAGGGTAGAAATGCCTGGAGCATCAACTTCTTGAGCTCTGAGCTCCATCTGGAAGAGGAGAAATGAGGCAAATGCAAACCTCCCAATAGCCCACACGCACATAACTCCAGTGCCTACCTGAATAAAGAAAAACCCTCAAGCTGAAAACAGGCGAAGTGGAGAGATTTTCCTTACCCACTTACTGCCATCACGGCATATGTTTGCTCACAAGAGCTCCAAGGATTCAGACATCATGTTTTGCTTCAGGAGAGTATCCATGCCTTTATTTTCACCCTTTAATCCCTGTTCAAAAAGGCTCATTCCCTCTCCAAGAAGATTTTTAGAAATCTTTGTGACAATTCCTCCATCACTCTCCCACTGGGTCTCCTCTGTCAACTTGTCACGACCCTGAACTCATCCAAACCAAAGGCTTTATGTGAAATAACGCCATGTGATTAATTTTATATTAGTAGCTTCAGCTCATTTTTCCAAGTTGTCTCTCTCCTTGGTATGTACCAGCTTTAGGTTTTCCATGGTCTCTCTTTCCTGATGAAAGTTTTGCCACTCACAAGATATTCCTTATTTTTAAAAACTATTATGATATAATTAAAAAAAAAAAAAACAACACAGTTTTTTGTCCCAGAACAGAAGGAATGCTGTGAGTTTGCTCACAACTGACATTAGCTTTGCAGCATCCACACACACAGGCTAAGCTATGGCCACATGCTCTTTAGCCATGCACACGTCCTTTCCTATTCCCCGTTTTAACCTTTCAAAGCTCCTCTCTTGCCTTTGGAGGCAATTGTCCTGGTTTGCTCACCCTAAATCAAGCTCCAAGTCAGTCCCCAGTACCAGCTTCAAAGAGCTCTTTTAAATAAATTAATTTCACGATAACTTTCTATGTAAATCGTTAGCATTTCCATTTCAGGTAGAAGATAATATATGCAACCCATTAATGCTCTTTACAGAACCTTTGTGTTTCCTTTTAAACTGAACAGACCTGAGAATACATCTAGTTCCCCCAACTCCTGCATTCTAATAACTTACTTAACACACTATTACCATATTGTACATTACTTTTATATTACCTTTTTGTGCAATTTTGTTTTCAAAATTGCCATTCTGCCCTTTTCTCATTTCTCAGAAATGCTTTGCACTCTGCTAGGGATTTTTTCAAGTAAACATTAAGGCTGATCTGAGCACCTTTTTTTTTTCCTTTCTCTTTAGCAAATACATGGAAAAGGTGTATGAAACCAATAAAGTTTACTCTCAATCTTTCAAATCTTTTCAAGCATAGCAGACTTTCTCATCACCTTGCAGCCTATCACAAAACAAGTAGCTTATAAGTTTCTCTGGCCCTGGACTCCACCTTGTCCTAATGCTGCACTAGTTCTCCTCAAATACATCCCAAATTTTTACATTTTCTGCAAAATTGTTGAGATAATATGCACATTATATGAAACATCTTAGGAGGCTTTTGACAGCTTCTTCATATCTAATCTCTTTCAGAATATCACCAGCAGCACTATGCCTCTGCTCTTCTCCATGGCAGAGCACTATGAAGAAACCATGGGGGTGGAAAAGACCATGTATCCATTTAGCAGGTCTAAGAATGAGCTGCTGCCCTGAATAGCTTCTGGATGGTCTCATACAATGAGTACTGGGGAGAGAGCTCAAAGCCAAAGCGGTAAAACAAAGTCCTTATATGTTGCAATTGTGGTCATTAACTAAAACATCATTTCCAGTTCTCAGACCTGCTTAGGTCATTTTGTGCTTACCTGGCACAGCAAATTGAAGCATCAGGATCTGGAGGTCTTGGATAATTTCTCCCACATACAGAATATTTCTCTCCACAGGGTGCAGTCCCAACTTAAAGACTTGGAGAGGAACAAAATCCACCACATACTTAAGGACATTTTGTGATGACACAAAACTGGGAGGAGTGGCTGACACAACGGAAGGCTGCGCAGCCATTCAGAGAGACCCGGACAGGCTGGAGAGTTGGGTGGGGAGAAATTTAATGAAATATAACAAGGGCAAGTGTAGAGTCCTGCATCTGGGCAGGAACAACCCCATGTACCAGTACAAGTTGGGGGCAGACCTGTTGGAGAGCAGCGTAGGGGAAAGGGACCTGGGGGTCCTAGTGGACAACAGGATGACCATGAGCCAGCAGTGTGCCCTTGTGGCCAAGAAGGCCAATGGCATCCTGGGGTGTATTAGAAGGGGTGTGGTCAGCAGGTCAAGAGAGGTTCTCCTCCCCCTCTACTCTGCCCTGGTGAGGCCGCATCTGGAATATTGTGTCCAGTTCTGGGCCCCTCAGTTCAAGAAGGACAGGGAACTGCTAGAGAGAGTCCAGCGCAGAGCCACGAAGATGATTAAGGGAGTGGAACATCTCCCTTATGAGGAGAGGCTGAGGGAGCTGGGTCTCTTTAGCTTAGAGAAGAGGAGACTGAGGGGTGACCTCATTAATGTTTATAAACATGAAAGGGCAAGTGTCATGAGGATGGAGCCAGGCTCTTCTCAGTGACATCCCTTGACAGGACAAGGGGCAATGGGTGCAAGCTGGAACACAGGAGGTTCCACTTAAATATGAGGAAAAACTTCTTTACGGTGAGGGTGACCGAACACTGGAACAGGCTGCCCAGAGAGGTTGTGGAGTCTCCTTCTCTGGAGACATTCAAAACCCACCTGGACGCGTTCCTGTGTGATATGGTCTAGGCAATCCTGCTCCGGCAGGGGGATTGGACTAGATGATCTTTTGAGGTCCCTTCCAATCCCTAACATTCTGTGATTCTGTGATTCTGTGATTTGACCAGTCAGCTACATCTGTGCACCTCATTTCTCATCTGAAGTTATCTAGGTGTTGTGCCTACCCATTCTATGCCTTGTCCCGCTAACTTGAAGAGCTTTCTGTCATGAGAATTCTTTCCAGGGAATGAGGAGCCAAGTTGCATTTTGCTGGGTGAACACAAGCTTACAGTCACTGCTGCCTCCTCTGTTGTGACTCTTCTTAAATGTCCAGCAGCACTTTGGTACGTGAGCACTTCTCACGTCTCTGCCTTATAGTCTACTGCAGATTTATTAGACTTCAAAGTGAGTCCTGAACCAGGAGACTGGTTCAGTCTGGTTTCTCAATCTACCACAGGATGACAGACTCATTGCCACCTTTCTGATGACAAAATTTTTTTCTGAAAAACTGGGGAAATACTCTCCTTAAAGTCAGATGAGTTTGGTCTGAGGCCCCAGAACCATTTTGTGGCTTTTTAATCATGGTCTAATGTAAATGCATACACATTTTAGCTATAGCTGTTTGCCTATCCTAATCAACAGGCTAAGTTATGATTGCGCATGTCTGCTTCTCCAAACCAGTCCCTCACCTACTACATTTCCAGATGTGTGATGCTCCAAATGCCAACAAGTAACGTGTGAATTGCAAGCAAACTCAAAAATCAGGGGTGGTTTAGGTGGCTTTAGCTCCGTTTTGGTATTCATCAAGTGTTTTCAGCAATAGTATTTAAAACAAAACAAACGTCTCCAATTCATTTAACTTCACAGGGTTTTTTTTCGTTCAATATTAAGTCCTGAAAACCAAACATGAAGTATGGGGAGGAGTCTTGTTTTCTCTCTATTCATTCCCTGTTTTCTTTCTCTATCACCAAATGCCTGTCGTCTTTTAATTTTACTCCTTTTTTTCAGTTTCCCTGAACTTCTGAAAACTTTCTCAAGTATCCATTTTAAGAGTGCTAAAGTGGCAATTAATCCCATCTTTAATTTTTATCTTTCTTCCTCTAAGACTTTCTAAAAGTGGAAGAAACCTTGAAAAGTTAAGAAGTGAAAAAGAGAGTAAGAAAGAAAGAGGAAAATCGCTCTGAATCTAATTCATTTTATTGCAGTCAGGGAAAAAAAATGTGCATGCAGTTGGGAGCTGTGTAGGCTGAGATGGAGAGAAATTAAAATAATATTGATTTTTAAAGTTCTGGTGAAAAGTATCATTGGAAAATAATTTAAACAATAAAAACTATTCTAAAATTGTTCAGAAAGTTGTGTTTTCCTCTTTGAATGTGCTTCCAATGTTCTAGACGAACTATATCCCAGTAGAAGGCATAAACAGAAACAAATATTCTGAAGTCATCCTTGAACTGTTCATTTTAATTTGGATTTTGTGAAAAGAAGTCCCAAAGGGAATAAAGGAGTCATAACAACATTGGGGGCGGGGGGTGGGGAGGGAAATAAATGTGTATGCACGGCCACCAGACCTCCGTCTTGGTTGTGTAATATTTCATAAATCTCAAGGTTTGTTTGCCTTTACATTCTACTCAAGTCATTAGATTTTAAAGGCAAGTCTACTTCTAAATGAATAATCTTGTATTCCAACCACCTGTTAAAGTAAATGTCAAAGCAGGTTCCAGCTTACCAAAATACTCCAAATGAAAACTGAAGGTATTCAATATTTCAACAAATATTGAAGTGAGAGTACTGTTAGATTTGAAAGTAGCAGTATAGGCAAAAAGCCTGAGGATAAATCTAGGGCACAAAAGTCAGTAGCTGGAGCAGACTGGCTTTCGTAGTAGAGGGAGATTCTCCTTGCACAATGTGCAAGCTACATCATTTCAGCCAGTAACTCCTGTACTGAGACAGTAAACATTATAGACCCTACTGCAAAATTAAAATATCTGCTCAGTACAACTGATGGATACTCAGGAAAGAAAATAATTGAATTGTGTTGATTTAAATCAACTTAGAGGAACAAAATCATCACAGCATCATAAATAAAGGTTATTCCGCCTACAGATCCCAGTGATTCAGCTTTCTAGGAAAGGATTACATGAATCAAGAGGTTTTATGAGAAAAATACAGTGGTGTGAGTGTAACAATGAGTTAAAGTGAAATCTCTTTAATAAGGAAGGTAAGCAGACCACATGAAAAATTGTTGCTCCAAAATAAGAGAAAATGAGCAAGCAAAGCAAATAAATCCAGGAAGAGCTCAGTGTGTATTGTGTTTTATGCTTTAAAAATCTTTTGTGACCCATGAAACACTTTCATCCATATAATTTGTCTGAAAGAGATCTATCCATATATGCATTGCTCTTTGCAGTAGTCACAGGGCTAGGTGGAAGTCTTGCTTTTTGGCATCCTTTATATGTAGATGGCATACGGTGGCAGCATCTTGCATTATTTATCTGTAATTCTGGGTATGTAATTCACACTCTGAGCTTGAGGAGCTGTGTACCCACTGGCTACTCTGGCCAATCTCATGCCAGCAAAATTCCTACTGAATGCTGTTGTGCCCATGAAAACCTTGTATGACTGCTCTCCAGGATGGGCGTGCTTATTCCTCAGGTTCAGTGAAAGTCTTTCAGTTAACTTCGGTGGATGACAAAGCCCAATAAAAATGATGTCATATTCACACCACTACACGCTAAGGGCAAAAACAATTAGCAGAGCACCAGTTGATAGATTACTGTTTCTCACTTTCTCTCTCTCCTCTTCCCTCTCACTCAGAATATAGAAATATCTCTATAATTTATCTAAATAAAATTAAGTAAACTAGTAAATTAATTAATTGTTATGTTTTAAGAGCAGAAGGGACCTCTGTGATTATGTATTCTGTTCTTCTTGATGAGGTTGTGGAACATAATCCAGTTATTGCTGGGTTGCTATTAATGTCATGAGGCAATGCCAGCAGGCTTGATTAAAGACTTCAGGCCATGTCAATCCACAGCAGCTAAGGACACCATGTACTCTGGTTGGCTACAGCATGTTGAAAACAAGCATCTCATTTCCACTTGGAGTTTGTACTGATTTGGCTCAAGGCACTTGTGAAATCTTTCACTGCCAAACTGAAGGGATACCAAAACCTTTTCTGCCAGTATACATAATTTTAGACTATGATGAGATGGCCTCCTAAATAAAAAAAAACAAGCGAAGAGCTGTATATTTCCTGAAGACAAGAATTAACATCTATCAACCCTAAATAAGAGGGAGAAATTAGTACAAACATTATAATTGCTTGCATGAAGCCAAACTAACATTCACTGCTATGTTTTAAGGGGCAAAATCATTCCTCTTTTTATTTTGTACATACCAGTATTTGTTGAATATTAAAATATTTAGATGTTAAATTCCAATTCCCCCCACAAGGCATTATACAGTAATATATATGCAAAATATGAAAACAAAAATAGATTTGCCTACACATCAGCATTTCAAACACTCATTAATGCCAGGACAAACAAAACACCATGTTCCAGTCCTCTCTACATCATCTGTCATTTGGATATGCTGAGTATAATGAGGCAGAACCTTAATGTTTGTGGGGGAAAAAAAGTTAGTTTTTATTTTTTGTTTAGAATAAACATGATATAAAAGCCCATATGTGGGTTGAAAGGTAAGGACCCTGGCAGAAAGCTCCAGGCCTGGATAATGAGGACATAGATCCAGAACATAGATGCCTCCAAGAATTTACTTTTTCCGTATACTCACCAGTACTTTCTGGTGCTTCCTCCACTGCTCTTAGTCCATCTCTTTACTGTGTTATGTTTGCTCCTCTTGGCTTCAGACCAAGACACTCGGGGGTCTGTTGTTCCTTAAGACCTAACCTGAACATATTTGTGCAGATGCTCCAGCGCCAGAAAAATTCAATTTATTGTGCCAGTATTTTTGAACACTACACAGTGAATCTATTTATCTGCTGTAACCACAGGCATGTAGACTGAGGCCAGTTGAGATCACCAGTCAGTGACTAGATTTAGTCGTAGTGCAGCTTTGGGACATGTAGTGTTAGATGTACCTGGACAGTACACAACAGCAAAGACAAGCTGTGTTTCAAGGAGCAAAATGCTCCTAGGCAGCATGGACATTTTGTTTTCACATATGTATAAGTAGATTTTGCTATACATGTTTTCTAGAAAATATGGTCCCTTCAAGTGTACAGTTACAGTAATTAATAACTTTAGTAACTGATAATAACAACGCTGGGCTCCCCAGTGCAAGAGAAATATGGAACTACTGGAGAGAATCCAGCAAAGGGCTACGAAGATGACTGGAACATCTGTCCTATGAGGAAAGGCTGGGGGAGCTGGAACTGTTTTGCCTGGAGAAGAGAAGAGTTGGAGGGAATCTCAACAGTGTATATACATACCTGAGGAGAGGGTACAAAGAAGATGGAGCCAGGCTCTTTTCAGTGGTGTCCAGTGACAGGACCAGAGGCAGTGGAGACAAACTGAAACACAGGAGGTTCCCTCTGAATGTTGGGAAACACTTCTTCACTGTGAGGGTGACAAAGCACTGGCACAGGTTGACCAGCGAGGCTGTGGTGTCTCCATCTGGACATGGTCCTGGGCTGCCTACACCTCTGGGGTGAGCAGGGGGGCTGGACTAGGTCCAGGGACCTCCAGAGGTCCCTTCCAACTTCAACTGTTCTTTGATTCTATGAATTTAATTTAAATAATGTAACCAATTACTAAGACTATTTTGGTCTGTATAAGAAAAATAGATTAAGGATGTTTATGAAAAGTAGAATTTGCCAGTCACTTCAATCCTCAAGTGTCTTAAGTATTCTGACTAATGACAGATGGAAAAACTTAAAAATCAGTAACACATTGTACGCTGACATCATTTCAGTTTACTGTTTGTGAGAGTTTCTGAGGGGAGAAGATGGGATCGGATGAAACTCCGATTCTAACCTAAACTATATATTTTGTGAGACCAGACGTCCTCGTCCTTTCCAAAGTAATTCCCAGAAGAGTTCTGTTATGACAAAGTACTCTGTTGGAAAGGTGTGACATTTTCCATTTATTTTGTGTTAGAATAAACTACATAAAGGAAAAAAGGGAGTATAAAACATCACCAAAAAAATGAGAGGCTATTTTTTTTAAGAAAAAATGAATAATGCTGGGACATAAGTTTCCAACTGCAAAAGCAACCAACTAAAGAGAACTGTACACAGAATATTATGGTAATTCACAGCAAATTAATTTTAAAATATGTAATTAAATCACCTTTTCTTGCTTTTCAGAGGTACCTGGAGTACTTTATGTGAGGTGCTTTTCTTTTGGGATTCCTATATTGTGTTATAAGAGTGAAATTTTTAATGCTGTCTCTTGATATCAGGAAAAATTAGAACAGAATAATTAGCCTTATAAAAAATTCAGATCAGTAATAAATGTATTGGAAAGTTTTATATTCTTTCTTTTATTTCTTCACTAAGATCTTGAGCAGCTTTTAAAGCCTTTTGTGGTTTTTCTGTTTTTTTTCCATCTCATCTATTTAAGAGATGGGATTTGCTTTGAAATCCCAATGTCATCTGAAAGGTTCAGCAATGTATTACCAATTTTTAAAAAATATGTGTGCTATTGAGGCATCCCACACATACAAGATGCCAGGCAGGTGTGTATAAAACTGGAAGTCAAGCGTACGTAGCTACTGCTCTGATTTGTAACCTTTTCTTCATGCTTCATTCCTGTAAATTGTTAAACAGGGTACAAGTCATCAGAAAAAAAATCACCTCCTTCTTCTTAGATCTTTGCCATGCTCCAAGTGCCATCAGCAGAGGTGTTTAACTCGAGACAGAATAATTTTTAACTTGCAGGCATGACAATATAATGATACAGGCATAAAACCAACCTTTCTCCCATAAGCACCATATAAAGTGACAGTCCTAGACTGACTAACGTGCAGCTCCGGTAGTGGCCAAAGATTATATTCATATGTGTCAGACACGCGCCATGAGTGTAAGGGGCTGGTGTTTGGCTGGTGCACTGCCATTTCCCTGGGGGAACAGACCAAGAAGGAGCCGGATTTCTGCTTGACTTCTGAATTTTTGAAAACTTATGCCCATTTTTATCAAGACCTGCTCTCCCTGTTGGTCAAGCTTGAGTTCCTCTTCCTTGTGTGTACCCTAAGCAAAATCAAGATGGACTGTAAAGAACAAATCCCCTGAACTCACCATGCACCCATCTCATTCATAGTGAGACTCTGGGAAAGCTCCAGCCCCCAAGGGTGCTTTGCAGCTCAAGCCCATCTAAGCAGCACTCACTGAAAGGACTTTCTTCTGGTTTTCACCCAGAAAGAACCCCATGTAATTCCACGCTGCCATCATCGGCCTTCACAGGAGTCTATTCCCCAAATCAGTGGCACCAGTCTTCCTTTCACTCCTGTGGAAAATCAAGGTAAGTTTCACAGCAACTGGACCTCCCTTTCACCAAGAGAGGCAGCCAGTGTCACCACTGGGACCACACTTTTGGGGACGGCAGCACAAGAGGTTGGTGTCATTTGTTGTCACCAGTAACTAAAGAATGGAGAATCACAACCTTTAAGCCACATGGCATCAAAAAGCAAATTAAAAAACAGTCCCTTCATATTCTAGATGTTTTCAAAGATTTGTTGGAATAAGCAGCCTACTTTTCTGAAGGTATCATCATGCCTCCAGCACCATTTCTTTTCTTTCACATAAAGCCCCATGTACATAGTACAACTTAAGACTGTTTGTATTTGGCTTAGTGAAATCTGGATATCTTGCATATAAATTCCCCCATTTGTTTCCCTTTCCCATCCAGCCCTTCTTACTCTGCATATTATCTCTGTTATTCATTGTTTTTTTTAATTCAGAATCTGTCTGCTGAAAAAAATAGAGGGAGCTTTAGCCCCTCAATCCACACCTCCCAAAAGGCCAGGTTTATTGAAAAAGTCAGTTCTAACAATATTTTTTGTACTCCCTCTGTGCTGGATTGTTCCAGTTTGAATAACCCATGAATAAAAGGGCCCTCACTAACAAGTCAATGTATAAAACTACATTTCTAGAATGTTTGATAAAAGCTGCAAGAATCTTACAGATAAGAGTAAACATATCATGCTGATTATTTTTAAGTTTTGCCATTGTCGAAGGCTCAGTGAGTTTGATGTGTGGCTGATACTTCTACTGCCTGCCTCGACCATGGCAGCAGAGTTTTATCACCACGTCTCCTGATGGCCAGAAACTGCTTAAACCTGATCATTGCTTTAAAAAAGTCTGGAAACATATCTACAAATACTAACCTTTCCCTAGGAAACCACTTAGCAAAGGCAGTACCATATTACAGTCAATTTCTACACCCCTTGGGTTAGGAATAATTAAGGGAGACCTTTTCCTCATTAAGTGCCCCTACAGCCAGGCGATAAATGGGGAGGGAGGAGAGTGGCTCACTGATATTGCCAACAACAAAGATGAGCCAAGAAAGTGAGGGTACAGGAGGTCTTTACAGTCAGCTGCACAGCTGACTCGGCTCACCCACCAAAAAATATTTATTGTATAAATAGTTCCCAAATCATTTTTTGTGCAGGGTAGGAGCTACACGCAGAAAGCAGGGCAATGCTGGCTGGCTGTGTCCGTGCAAGTTCTGGAGATGTTCTCAGATGCGGAAGTCATCCCTGTGACAGCGCTCCTCAGGCAGCTTTCATTCAAAAGGGCTTGTTTGCACTATATGGCCGCTACTCACAGGAGTCACAACAAACAGAAATAGACCATAGTTACTGCAGAAAATAAAATGCCAACATCTGATTAGCGTAACAAAGCCACTGAAATATTCACAGCTAATTAGTACAAATTCTACATGGCAATAAGGATACACTTTCAAACAGTAAGGAAAAGCACCCTAGTTTAAAATATACTTGTTTTCCTTTTCTAAACTCTGAAAGTAGCAATATGATTTGCAAAGACTTTAACTTGTGCTTATGCAAAAAATGGGTCTACCATGACACATCTTATTTCTCTGGAAACTTCAGATATAATTTCCTTCTTTTTTTACCCATATACTCCTCTGCAGATTAATGGGGCCTAATATGAATAAGAATCAGGTCCTTGGTTGCCCTTTCGCTGTGCAGTACCTCAGTACCCCTTTTGCAGAATCAGGTAAAACACACCACTTAACGAAGTCCTGGGGCACAACACTGAGTGATTGGTTCATTCAGTGACTTTTATAATGATACAGTTTTAGGTCAGACATCTGATACAGCTTCAAATCTGAAAATTGAAAACCTCTTTTAATAGAATAAGGTCTCTTATTCCAGCCATTTAAGGCTACATCCACAAAAACTTGCATCCTATAATTAGAATTCGTTCTCTAGGAACTGCAAACATAACAGACTGGGTCAAACAAAGTGCAAATCTGTGGTCTGCTTGGGATAAAGCTGAACATGAGCTTGTTTATGCCAGGTTGCAGAATGAATGGAATACAATATGATAAACCAGCTATGCTGTTCTCACTTGGCAAGAAACCGCCAATAAAGTTATTGCAGAGCTTGTGATTGTGGAGTTGGCAAAATAGTTCATTTTAATAAATTGTATTACATTAGGCATTTAATCTGTGTAGAACACGTCAAGATTCCTTCCAGTGACCTATATATATATCCTTCTAATGCCCAAGAACAGGCAGTAGAAAGCATCATACACCTATACACACGCACGTATACGTCTATACTTTATAGAATGCTGGGATGCTACCTGTGTATATAGAAGCTTTCCTTCCACTCCTCCTCCTTGCTCGTCATTCCTGCTTTCTGTCAAATCCTACTTGTATACCGCTTATTTAAGTGTGTAAGCTATGGTTTGTATATAAATACATTTAGATGCCTTAATACTTTGGATTCCAGCTCTCTGTCAACTGCTGCTTCCAGTGCTAAATACACAGAAATTCATGTTGTTCAAGGCTATTGTTTGCTCAGTATCATGAATATCAAACATTCACAACTCTTACTAGGTACTTGCTAATATATGACAAGTAGTCACAATGTGCAAGTTAGTAACTACATTGTCCTTGAGGGATATTTTTTTCTCCATTCATAGATATAATTAAATGTAAAAAAACCAAAACTCATTCAATTTTGGAAAAAATGGGGAGAAGGAGGAAAAAAATTGAGTATGACATTTTCATCTGAGTCAAAGATTAAAAAAAAAAAAACATCATTCATAATTTCACGACTTTTTTCCTTCTGATTGGGAAACAGAAGTTTAAACTATGCATATAGATGAATGAATTTGGCACCCAACTGACTTCTGCCAAAAAAAGTTGTAATACTTGATAAATGAAAGTACAGATTATGTTACAATGAACGTGAATTAGTAATCTCCCTTCTGGAAAAGTGATCCCCTTTGGTAGCTATGAAGAGATGACCCTACCATTAACAGCCCATTTCAGAAGAGCACGAGTGCTGCGCTGCATTAGTTGTGTGTTGTGGCACGCTATATCCTGGAGCCTGAGGAGCAGAGCTGGGCTGGTGGGACAGAGAGTGTGGTGGACCTCCCACCTCTGCCAGGACTGACCCTACCTTAGTAGGTCAGATGTATGATATGAGGGAGCCAGTACCAAAACTCGCCTGTAGAATGACATATTTTTGATCCATGAACACAAAAAGACTGTAGCAAGTCAGATCAAAGACTGCCTAGCCCAATAACCTCCCTCTGACAACTGCTGTGGGCAGGAACAATGTCTGAAACTGGAACATATATATCCTTTCCCACTCTAGCAGTCAGAGACTTACAGACAGCCTGGCCTGGAGGTTGCAAGTGGGCTGTTGTGTTCAGTCACTACTGTCAGCTCTGTCCTGCATGCAATTGCCTCCTTCTTTTTTCTCCATCCTAATCTGCATCATGAGAAATATTGAGTAATAGTTGTTTATTCAATTCTCCATTCCAGTCACAATTTGTTAGACCTTTTAGTCATGACCACAGTAATCTCTAAAGTCAATAGCAACCTCTGCAGCCTTTCATCCTGTTTAAATGGGAAAACTCATCCATCCCAAACCATTGGATTTCACATGGTACATTGGATTTCACATCCTCCTTTCCACTTGAGACTGACTACAGAGCCCACACCTCACATTATGCATTTGGAAACCCTGATACCTTAATGTATTAAGTTTTCTAATGAATTTTTGGAAGTCACAAGGAGGCAGTGCATCCACCCTAGTAGTTAGAGTTAAATTCTATTAACTCAAACTTTTCTGCTTCTGACACCTACCTCTGAAAATCTGACACTTCACTATTGCCTTGATGCAAGACAAGCAATTGCCTTGAAATGCACCAATTATCTCTTCCTAAAATTTCTGACTTTCTGATCTTTGGCATAAGCCTTAGCTTGTGTAAACTATTGTACCAGCCACTGGAAACCAGACGGGGAAGTCTACTAGTGCCCTAGTCAGTAAAGTCAGAGCTAGCTTGACCTTCACCAATTCAGAAAGTGGCCCGCTCAAGCTCAGTTGCGTTCAGGCCTTTTTTAATCAAACAAATAGACAAATCTACCTAAACAAAATGTGTGTATTCAGACTGATATCATGCACTCGATGTATAAATTTAACCATGTATGTGTATCAAATCAGTTGTTTATTGACAGAGACTATGTCACTTGTCACACAAAGTACTGAGTTTGGAAGCAACCATGAAACGGATGTAACAGGGACTACCTGTGCCATAGGACGTCAACAAATACACTAAATAGTCTAGCTGAGGTTGTAGAAAGCCATTTCCCCCCATCCACCCATAAGAGGCAGGACAAATTCTCCAGCAAGATGGAAGCAAGGAGAGAAAAGTGTTAGCAGGGAAAAAGGTGTGCTCTTTAGCTTGGATAAAAGCAAAAATGGGAAACAGAGACAGAGCAACTAGCGTTTTCTGATACTTCACATAAGCCTTGTTTGAAAATTAGCTGTTGCTCATACTGTTTCTGTTGGTGTGCTCATACTGTTTCTGTTGGTGTCTAGTTAAAATATCAGCAGCAGAGACAAGTCTTGGCAGAAACACTGGAGCTACTTGCTTTGGTTTCTCAGAGATAAATTTATGACACTAAACTTTAGAAGCAGTTCAAAAAAGAGGAGATTATTGTTAAAAAACCCATGCCATGTTGCATTTACTCTTGAAACATTACAGCTGAGTTTCTAACAACAGCAGAAGATGATACATACACACTAAGAAAAATTACTATCAGAAAAACCTCCCTGAAGGGGAGAAAAGCATGGTCAAACACTTCAGTATCAAGAGAGAGGGAAATTTTTGGGGAGATGATTTTGTGATATCAAGCCAAAAAATGCCATCAATGAGACAAAGCGACTTCTGTCAATCATGAAAAATAAAACCTGGATTAGTAAAAAACTGGGCACAGAGGGACCATTTTAGAGACTTTTTTGTTTGTTTGTTAGGCAATAATTTTTAAATTAGCATTGAAGTTTCTAATCCTCTAATACTTCTTGAGATTGCTTCCTTTCATTGTTTGTTGTTATACACGCGATAACAATAAAGGCTGAGGCATTTGGGACTTAGCGCACTAAGCTTAGACTTGCGATGCAAGAATCCCTGCTCAGACATATCTTTCCCATACAGTCCAAAGCACATCCAATAGACCTCCCAGCATCCAGAGCCTTGGCCCAGCAGCTGGCTTTTCATGAGACATATGATGCGAACAAGCAACCAGACAAGGCGACAATCAAGGTCTCACCTGGGGCACCTCACACTCAGGCTACGAAAAAACCCAGGCCATGCACCTGGCCAGCTTGGTAGACAACCCCTTGCACAGCAGGCAAGAGGAGGCAGGCATGCAGGTGGACACCGTGCTCCTCGTTAAAGATTTGACAGGTCACGAAAGCCTGCAACTGCCAGAGGGCTTGGTAGGGCGTCACAGATGCTGGTGGCTGGTGTGGGTCCTCACACCTTGCTGAAAAAGCCCTATAATTTCCCAGAGTCCCAGCTGGATGGCAAGACAGGAGCAGAACTAATTACTGCTCAGGGAGGAACATGATAGAAATGTCTACATAAGATAGTGCTTAACTTTCTTTTTTTAATAGAGGGGCTATTAAAAAAGATGTTTCGGAGCTCATTGAGAGTTCCAACTCCACATCTGAGTTTCTGCTCGGCTTTCCATTCAATTAGGGCTATTAAAGTCATCTTGACATTTGAGAAGTTAAGATGATTTACAGAATACGTAAGTTTGAGCTCAGTAGATAAAAGAAGGGTTTTTTTCTTTGTGAGCCTTATGGTTTTGATACTAAAAAAAGGCAGTGTGTCCTACACAAATACTCCCTGTTACAATGCCAGATGGGAATCTGGCACTAGAAGCTGGAGCTGGCAATAGGCAGGAGCCCTGATTTGTAATGTGAAAGGCTAAATAATACTCAGAAATAACTGTCAGTCACTGATAGAGATTGAACCATTTTAGTAAAATGAAGTCTAAGTAGCACATCTGAATAATTTATTGTGGCAGCATAATCTGCAGATTTCAGCTGTGATTACAATATAAGACTCTATTAAAGACTAAAAAGTACAGAGAATAAAGCTCAGAATAAATCAGAATCGTAAAGCCACTGTCAGCAAGAGGAGAGAAAAAGTTCTCAATAGAAACTGGCTAGAGCTGTGCACTGCAGAAGTCATTTCAGGAGTAGCTGGGAATTCGGTCCATGAATTCAAATGATAAGTTAGACATCTAACTAGCATCTTGGTTTTTTTCAGAAAGATGTTGAAATTCCTTATGAAGTTAATAGAAAATGTGGGCATCAATATTTCTGATAATCCAAGTACTTAGAAATACAGCTTTCAGTTTGGCTTCCACAAAATTTAGTGCTTGGACATTGTCACAAAAAGCCTAGTTATTTCAGAGGAAAGTCGGCAGCTCTACAGGTTGTTGAGTTTTTGACAGAGAGGACTAACACAGTAAGCCCTGCTCCTCGCTTCTGCTTCTAAACTCTATTATCAGTATTAAATTAAGTTAGATACTAAATAAAATACTGAAAACACTGGGCTTTATAAATGGAGCATAGTCAGCTGGTTGGACTTAACACCTTTATGCCTAACGAGAGAGGAGAGTTCTGCATTTTCATCTCAGCAACTACTTTATGGGACGAGCCCTAACTTACCCTGAAATGCTTGTTATTAATTGGACAGCTATATACAGCATATTGTTTTTTTCTTAGGGTTTTGAAGGTACAAGTGCTTTCAAATCCACTCCCACAATATAATGCTAGAGACAGCAGCTGTCTCTTTCCTCTCACACAATGGGGTCTCGGTCAATGACCCTGTCTTCCAGGCAGTTTATGATGAGTATAAATAAAGAAATTGGAGCTTGCTGCACAGGCTCTGAGAAGCACAGGACTGAAGGAAAAATGAAAAAGGCAGGGGTCCAGATTAAAACCTGATGGATAGAAATGCATCAGTGATGTTTGCACAGATGTCTCCCAGTGGAACCTGTCTTCAGTCTCTCCCTGTTAAGGTTGTGATGAATGACATGGAAGGAACAAAAACTGTGCTGTAGATTCAGCAAGGAGAGGGTGTAGGCTTACTTGAAAATTAAAGTAAAATCTAAAAATGTGCTTTCCTCAGCAAAAAGTGATAACCAAATTAAACTTCCCACTGAGAACAGCTCTAAGCAGAGGGAAGGGAGCTGTAAACAAAGCGTGTTCTTGCAATTATATTTGTATCTCCTGGCCATTGTTGAATCTCCAAAGACTTCTAAGAAAGAGAAGAGAAAGAAACAGATCCCGATATAGATGAAGGAAGCTGAAAGATAATGCAGGCAAATTTAGGCACCTAAGTTCAAACTGCCTCACTGGGTTTCTTAATTAGCCATATTCACTAAAGGTGTGAAGATACAGGCAAAACTAAAACAACGAAAGAGAATTTAAGAAAATAACTCTATGCTGTAATCCACAATAACAGAAACATACGTGTAAAAATAATGCATACAAGTAAAGAGTTGAATTTCAGAGTAACTCCCTACGTTTGTGGAAATGTGCTTTTCTACCACATGTGCTTACAGGTTTTTTTAACTCTCAGCCCTAATGCTGTTTGTCCTGTTCCCTCCACCCTGCACTCCATGGTGACATACCAAATCTTTCTGTGCTGGCATCTATGGCAGAAGCAGCAGCTTTGTGTTTTCCATATTTCAAGGACATAATGCACTGCTGGGTTAGACCAATGGTCTGTCCCACCCAGTATTCAGCCTCAGCAGTGGCAATAGCAGAGGATATTTATGGGAGCACACAAGCCTCAACACTTTTTCATACTCTTGTTTTATTAGCTCCCTGCCTATTCCTGCTGGTGTCTGTTTATATACTTGTTGGCCATAAATGTGTTTAATCCCTTTTTCAACATGCTGACATATCCTCAAGCACATCCAACGGCGCCAGGCTCCAGAAGCTCACCACCTGCTTTCAGAGCAGCCTTTCTTGCATCTGTTTTAAACCATTCTGCTTGTTTCACTCAGTGCCCCTGTTTGGGACATTTGATGACTACCGATACCACAGGCAGCACGCCTCGGTTCTCCATGCTTTTGAAAAACCCTAGCCAAATCCCCCTTCAGCCTTCTTGTCCCCTGCATGAGGAGGTGACTTCCCAGGAGTTATGGCTGCTTTAGAAATAGTTTTTATTAGTCAAATGCCATTTGTCAAAACTGACAATGATTACACAGTAATGAAAGTCCTTGGAAAGTACAGCAGTCAGAGATATGAAGTGGCATTTACCAACAATAATTACTATATTTCTATCCCTCTGCTTAGGTAAAGAAAATAGCTGTCACAATGGTTGGCAAACCAAGTCCTCATGATATATTCCATTCCACCAGCAAGCCTGTGCTTATTTTGGTTAGTTTCCTTGCCCTTGACTGCACAGCACAAGTAAAACCTGCTCTAGTGTGTAGCAGTTTGTAATTTGTCTATCATCAAAGGTATTTATAGAGCAGTAGTCACCAGAGTATTCAGGCTGTAGCCCCACTGTCATGTTAGAAGAGAAGGAATAAGGCTTAATACATGGGTCTTCTTAAGCATTTTTCTCTAGCAAAAGGCTTGGTGAGGCTGCTTACATAGACCTTCCTCTGAAAAGCTGAAAGTTTTAGGAAAATATTATTAAAGGAAAAGTTACAGCCTGAATGAAAAAAAGGTGAAGAAAAGGAGATATCCTAAGCTGTACAAAAATATTCTATTTGAAGTAAAAATATAAATAAAGTTCAGAAACCAAGAAATATTTTCAAATGCTGAGAAAGTTATTTCATATCATTTCAGTTACTTCATAGTTATTTCTGGTATTTCCATTCCTGACCAAAGCACCAAGGTCCCAAGCAACCAAGGTCAAACGTATTAAAAAGTCATCCTGATCAATCAAAATCGTGTTTTTGTCAGAACACTGGTTGTAAGATGGGGTCTCCTACAACCGTGACACAGGAAGATGTTATGGGGATTGAAGTCTAGTGAGGGACATGAAGAGCCTTCAGAATTTCCCCCTTTGATATTGCCTTTTGCCTATCAGCCTAATATTCATCTCCTTTAAAAGAGCTGGAAAACAGACAAGCACGTTGAACCACACAGGGCTGAAAAAAAAACCCTGCTTTTAGACTTCTCATCTCCAGACACAAGAAGACAAATGAAGAAAAGGGTGTCTCAGTATCTCATGGTGTGATTTATGCACTGCTCAATACCGCTCTGAGTTCAAACTGACACTAGCAAAAACAGCTCGATGGGAGTCAAAGTCTAACCCAGACATGAGGTTAATGCTGTACATCAGCTCCATTAACACTCAGAAATATTACATGCAAGAAAGATATATGAAGTCTGTTAGCTAGGCTACAAGGGCTGTGTCTACACACGACAGGGTTTAAGCACCCTTGATACATGGTGAAGAACTGCAGCCTGCCAGCCCCGCATTACTCGTCTTAGCACATCAAGCCCAGCCAAACAGCTGGAGACATTGCAAACAGCCTTCTTTCCTCTCCCTTCTATCTCCAGAGGGAATTGGCGAGAAGTCTTCCTGGTGGCATTTTAAAAGCAGACGAGATCAAGTGTGTATTTAAGAATAAATGTATTTAAAACAACAAGCCCTCAAAAATTAAAACCCATCTGTTGCTGCAGAACATAAATTCAAATACTACTCATACACACTTTAACTCAGTGCTTGTGAGGAAAAAAAAAGAAGATGAAGCTCTTTGCTGATTTTCTTGACAATGCAATGTTCATGTGGCATGTCACTCCTTGGGGCTAAAAAGCTGGCTGTTTTTCATGGCTGCGCAGCACAAAGTGGCTCATTGTAGGGCAGGCTCTCCTACAATCACCAGGCAGAAAAAGGTGAAGGTTTTGAAGGCTAGAGGCTGAGCGATGTTGGGGTAGGGAGAGATCCAAACACCCTATGAGCTGCAGCATGTGAAGAAGAGTAACTGGCAGAAAGAAACTTAAGTTCCTTTAGAGAAAAGAATGTCCTCTAAATTAGGGGATCCTTTCTAGTGACCAGGAGTGGGCAAGTGGACTCATGAGATCCTTCCCGAGCCTTGTTGGACGAGGCAAATAGGGTTTTACCTCTTGAACGTGAGGAGTGGGAAGTGGAAGTGCCCAGCGTGGGCACCGTATAACAGGGAACAGGGAAAGAGAGATGCCAGATCTCCCATGGAGCCAGTCAAGATGTGCACAGCAGACAGTTTGGCAATCAAAATTATTTCAGTTCACCAAAGGCTTTCTGTCTATCATCACTACAGTAGTCCATTGTTTCTCCTTTGTAAGGAAGGGGTGATGAAAGACAGCGTTATCGGCATTTGTAAATCCACCCTCTGCAATCACCAGCATTTGGCCCTTTGTGGATGCTTGCTGCCCCCAGACAGCAGCTGGCCATCAGGGCAAGCTTACTATGGGCTGGAGAGAGTCTGGGAAGCTTCCCATAGCAAATCAGGCTGGCTTCTCTCTCCTCCATGACCAGAGAAGGAGGGAGATCACAGAATCACAGAATCACAGAATCAACCAGGTTGGAAGAGACCTCAGGGATCATCGAGTCCAACCGTTGCCCTGACACCACCCTGTCAACTAGACCATGGCACTAAGTGCCATGTCCAGTCTTTTCTTAAACACATCCAGAGATGGTGACTCCACCACGTCCCTGGGCAGCCCATTCCAATGTCTAATAACCCTTTCTGTAAAGAAATTCTTCCTGATGTCCAACCTGAACCTCCACTGGCGAAGCTTGAGGCTGTGTCTTCTTGTCCTATCGCTAGTTGCCCAGGAGAAGAGGCCAACTCCCACTTCACTACAACCTCCCTTCAGGTAGTTGTAGACTGCAATAAGGTCACCTCGGAGCCTCCTCTTCTCCAGGCTAAACAACCCCAGTTCCCTCAACCGTTCCTCGTAGGTCAGACCCTCCAGACCCTTCACCAGCTTGGTCGCCCTCCTCTGGACTCGCTACAACACCTCAACATCTTTCTTGGAGTGCGGGGCCCAGAACTGGACACAGTACTCAAGATGCGGCCTCACCAGTGCCGAGTAGAGAGGGACGATCACTTCCCTAGACTGGCTGGCTACACTATTCCTAATAGAGGCCAGGATGCCATTGGCCTTCTTGGCCACCTGGGCACACTGCTGGCTCATGTATAGCCGGCTGTCGATCAGCACCCCCAGGTCTCTTTCCACCGGGCCGCTTTCTAACCACTCTTCCCCCAGCCTGTAGAGCTGCATGGGGTTGTTGTGGCCGAAGTGTAAGACCCGGCACTTGTTCTTGTTGAACCTCATGCCGTTGGTCTCGGCCCATCTATCTAACCTGTCCAGATCCCTCTGTAGGGCCTTCCTACCCTCCAGCAGATCGACACTGCCACCCAGCTTGGTGTCATCTGCAAATTTGCTGAGGGTGCACTCAATCCCTACGTCTAGATCATCTATAAAGATATTGAACAGCACCGGCCCCAGAACTGAGCCCTGGGGAACACCGCTAGTGACCGGCCGCCAGCTGGACTTTGCCCCGTTCACCACCACTCTCTGGGCTCGGCCATCCAGCCAGTTTTTAACCCATTTAAGAGTCCACGCATCCAAGCCCCGGGCAGCCAGTTTGTCCAGGAGGATGCTGTGGGAGACAGTGTCGAATGCCTTACTGAAGTCTAGATAGACTACATCCACAGCCCTGCCCTCATCTACTAAGCGGGTCACTTGGTCATAGAAGGAGACCAGGTTGGTCGAGCAGGACCTGCCTTTCATGAATCCATGTTGGCTGGCCCCGATGCCCCGATTGTCCTGCATGTGCCGTGTAATGGCACTCAGGATGATCTGTTCCATCACCTTGCCTGGCACCGAGGTCAGGCTGACAGGCCTATGGTTCCCTGGATCGTCCTTCTGACCCTTCTTGTAGATGGGCGTTACGTTTGCTAATTTCCAGTCAGCTGGAACTTCTCCAGTTAACCAGGACTGCCGGTAGATAATAGAGAGTGGTTTGGCAAGTTCATTTGCCAGTTCCTTCATTACTCTGGGGTGAATCCCATCCGGGCCCATAGCCTTGTGGGTGTCCAACTGGCACAGCAGGTCACTAACCGTCTCCTCCTGGATCCTGGGAGGTTCACACAGCCCCCCGTCCCTAACTTCAGGCTCTGGGGGCCGAGTCTCCTGAGGACAACCAATCTTGACATTAAAGACCGAGGCAAAGAAGGCATTGAGCACCTCTGCCTTTTCCTCATCCCCTGACACTACACTACCCTCCTCATTCAGCAAGTGGTGGAGGCTCTCCTTGACCCTCCTTTTGCTGTTGATGTATTTGTAAAAGCTTTTTTTGTTATCTTTGACTGTAGCAGCCAAATCGAGCTCTAATTGAGCTTTGGCCCTTCTAATCTTCTCCCTACACGACCTGGCCACGTCCCTATAGACCTCCCAAGTTACCCGACCCTTCTTCCAGAGCAAGTAGGCTCTCTTTTTTTCCTTAAGTTCTAGTCTAAGTTCCCTGTTTAACCAGGCCGGTCTTTTTCCCTGACGGCTTGTCTTCCTACAGACTGGGACAGCCTGCTCCTGAATATTTAACAATTCCCGTTTGAAGCATGTCCAGCCTTCCTGGACTCCTTTGCCCTTCAGGACCGATTCCCAAAGGACTCGGTCCACCAGCCTCTTAAACAGGCTAAAGTCAGCCCGCTGGAAATCTAAGGCAGAAGTTCTACTCTTGCCCCTCCTTACTTCCCCCACTATCGAAAACTCTAACATTTCATGGTCGCTACTCCCAAGACGGCCACCGACTCTCACATCTCCCACTAGTCCTTCTCTGTTCACAAACAACAGGTCAAGCAGGGCCCCTCCTCTAGTGGGCTCATTTACCACTTGCATGAGGAAGTTGTCCTCCACCCATTCTAGGAACCTCCTAGATTGCTTCCTCAAAGCAATCTAGGAACCTCCTAGATTGCTTCCTCAAGGAGATCGTTGGTGGGGGCCCCAGGTTAGGTCGGCAGAGACCGAAGGTCCTGGGTTTGCTCTCACTTACCCCTCTCTTGGCTCCCAGCTCCTGGTGGCACTGGTGGCAGCAGCGGCACACTGGTGCTCAAGGACTGCCTGTTATTAGTTTGATGTGATGCCAAGGCTTTCCAGAAGAGTACTAGCAAAGAAAGGAACAGCAATTTAAAAGCCTGTATCTCAGCTAAGTATAAATGAATTTTCATGGGCAGAAGTGGAGAGGAAAAAGGATTATCTACCCCAAGCACTTGTCTTCAGCTCAAAAATCTCAAAAGCCTGACGCAAACAATGGAGAGTGTTAGACTTTTTTATAAAAAGGCTCCAAGAATTTTTATAATAACACATAATACTCTACCTAAATATAGAGCTAGTACTGGCTTTCCTATAAAAAGACAAGTATAACACAAGTGATACTTGATCTGAGAAAATGAAATAATTAAACTGCATGTTCCAAAGAGGTTTCCTTCCGCATCATGCTTCTGTTTAGTTAATAGAAAGCAAAATATGAATGGATGCTATGCTGGGCATTAACTTTGGTCAAACCACTTCCTGCTTTTTCCTTTTCTTTCTTGCAAACATTTTATGAAAAAAAAAACCACAAACCCAAGTCTGAATTAGAAAACACCCACAAGAAACCATTGCAAGTGCAGCTCTTGGAAAAAAAAATCAGAAAGTACTAAGAAAGGCAGTACTAATCCTAAGATTAAAAGAAATGAGTTATAAGAACAAGTTAGAAAACTATGTTCATAAGTAGGGATTTAACAGAAGTGACCAAAATCATAAATAACTGAGATAACAGAAGCTTATTTTTTTAGCTTCAGTGCAGAAGATTGTATAAGGAGAACACAAATGGAAGTTAAAGAAAAATAAATTTAAAGTAAGCATTAAAAAAATCACTTTTCATGTCTGATAGCAGTAAGCAGGTTAAATGACCTGCTGCTCAAAGTTGTGAGGTGATGACCTTCGGATTACTCAGGAAGGAGACTGGACTAGAAAGTGATGTAAAAATAAGCAAACGGCACCAAGTGAAATAGCTGTTACTTGTTGATTCCCATGTATTCTGCTTTTATAAACATTTCTGCTTTAAATAGCATCTACCCTTGCTCGTAAATCTAATATTCTGCACTGTGCTTTTTCAAGCTTGTAAAAATATTAAGTATTTATTAGATCAAGAAAGTGACAAGTTTCTGTAAGAACTGAAGATCTAAGTAACTTGATTTTAAGATGCAGCATTTAAGCATCATTCTAATGTTTTAGGTGCATGAGAAAACAAACACTGCTGATCTCTGAACATCTAACAAGTGTAATCATCCAATGAACAGGAATCATAACCCAATGTAAATGCTAAGAAATAAATCCATCATTTATCTTCTATTATGTTTGTGCTAAAAGGGAAGCAACTTTCTTCAAGTTGAAAACACTATGCGACAAGCTCTTCTATACTGTCATCATTACGTGAGAGCCTGGAAAGATCATCGTGCATTAGCGCCTCTTTGGTGCACTAGGATTCACCCACAACCTGCATGAAGCAGATCTGTCTTCACTTAGATTTCCTGGAGAGCAGTTCTTTGTGGCAGCCATGAAGGACTGAAGGCAAGGCTGATTTTATTTAGCCCTCCCACTTTCTTGCCTGCCATACTAATTTAAGCTTGGCTTCAGAAAGCTGCTCTGGATCGTGACTTCAAGGAGACACGCAGGAAGGCACGTCTGCAATCCTGCTGAAATGAGATCTGAGCCACCTCTCCAGAGCCCAGCAAAATCAGTGCCTTCCTTGGATTTTGGATCAGAGCAATTTCTCAGCAAAAGCTGGTGTCAAGTTTTTTTTCTACTTTTCTCTTATTATATTGCAGTAATCCATGGCCTAGCATTTGAAGCGGAACAAAAGGACCTGAGAGACTGGGGAAGGAGCAAGTAGACCAGAACTGACTCAGAAATTGCGAAGGAAGATAAGTTTCACTCTTGCCTTTAGCACTCAATCTGAGTTCAGGTTGGCATGATTCACAGCCCATCAGCTCCAGACCCCAAGTGCATGACAGGCCCTCGATGCCACCAAACAAGAGTCAAAGTATACAAACATCTGGGAGAGAGGAACATCCCTGTCACGAGGGCATGGGAGCATAGCTCTGCCAGTTGCAAAATGTTTTTAAAAGGAGGGAAAAGCTAGTCTTCATGGAGTCTAGTGTGATGGGTGGGAAAGATACCTCAAATCTACATGGAAATGGAAAACCTGCAGCTGAATCCTAACTGTATGAATCTCTCTCACATTGCAACAGGGCTTTGGATCACGGTTTGCTGAAAGGGAATCCCAGAAGCGCAAACACCTATTTCCCAAAGACATACAATTTTCATTGTGCAGTTAAAGCAGTCTCAACCCTGGAATGAGGATATAGCAGAAGGTCTATGATATCACCAGGGATTACTAGAAATAGTGTTACTGTAGTACTGACATGCCACAGTTGTGGTTTAGAAGTTCATAATGAAGGTCTTTTTACAAATGTTAAACGAATAAGCAGTACGTACACCAGAATATTTGCTGTGCATAGACCAAAGCACTCATGTACACCCCAAAATGAACAGCTAGCAGTGTTCCCCAGGGAACACTGGGTCCAGTCTTGTTCAACTTCTTCGTGAATGACCTGGATGAAGGGACTGAGTGTACCCTCAGTAAGTTTGCTGATGACACAATACTGGGAGGAGTGGCCGATACACCAGAAGGCTGTGCTGCCATTCAGTGAGAGCTGGGCAGGCTGGAGAGCTGGGTGGAGAGGAACCTAATGAAATTCATCAAAGGCAAGTGTAGGGTCCTGCACCTAGGGAGGACTAACCCCATAGTTACAGGTTGGGAGTTGACCTGCTGCAAAGCAGCTCTGCAGAAAAGGACCTGGGAGTTCTGATGGACAACAAGTTCACCATGAGCCAACAATGTGCCCTTGTGGCCAGGAAGGCCAGTAATATCCTGGGGTGCATTAGGAAGAACGTGGCCAGCAGGTCAAGGGAGGTTGTCCTCCCCCGATACACTGCCATAGTGAGGCCACACCTGGAGTACTGTGTCCAGTTCTGGGCTCCCCACTTGAAGAAAGACAAAGAACTACTGGAGGGAGTCCAGCAGAAGGCAGTGAAGATGATCAGAGGACTGGAGTTAATTTCTATTGTAACAGAGCTTTCCACTATGGTAAGAGGTTTGAATTTTGACTGTGCAGCAAAAATGAAGAGGAGATACATATACAAAAATTTCCTTATCAGCAGAATCTAAAGAATTAACCAACCCACTGGTGTAACATGCCAGCACAGGAAAAAAAAAATCCATAGCATACAGTAAACACACTTTTAATAACTTTGACTTTTAGAACAGCTTTTTCTTAAAGCTACCTTATGTATTACATCTTAAAAATGAAACGTGTGTTGAGATTGATCTCATAAAACCCAAGGAATCTTAGTTAGAGATTTATAAGAAACATGCTTTCCACAAAATTAGGTGATGTGCCATTTTAATAAAACTGCAAAGATTACTTATCTAATCTGCTTTGAATTGACTGCATCTTCCTCAGGCAGGGAATGAGAATTTTGTGATGAGTGGAAACACTTCTAGGAGCTACTCCACCAGCAAAGGCTCCCTTGCCCTTCTCTCCTCTCCCCCCCACCAGCTCCTTCCAGGCATCTGGACACTCTTCACAAAGATTAGGCAAGTCCTTCTCCCTTATAAGCCATGTCTAGATGTTGCAGAAGCTAAAGTAAGTGTCCTTTAGCCATGAGAGCTCACATGCACTAATGGGATTAGAGCATGGCAATGATTTGATAGCATTCATCAACATGAACCAGTCTTCAAAACAGAAGGTGAATAAATGCTGCCTGATAAGTGAAATTTTGCTGTTATAATGCAATTCTCCAAGCTGAGCAATTTTAAATGTGGAAAGTTCTTAAGATTTTCCAGGTGTTTGAGGGGGATCTTTTGTTTTTCTCTTTTTTTTGGGGGGGTGTTTTATGTGTGCTATAATAGAGATGGTTTATTGAAACTGGTTTCCTCTCTCTCGCATTATTGCAATAGTAGTTACATATAGGTAGGAGTATAGGTAAGAAGCACAGGGGTGATGGTGGCAAACAGAACAGCTCATGTTGTGGACATTGGCAAAGACAACCTAAGCTCTAATTTTCCATTGGTTTCTTTCACAATGACCTTAAAAAGTTTGAAATGCATTTAGTCAAAGTCATCAGACTGACCTAGGAAAAAGCAAGATTTTTAGAGCAAGATTTAATCAGCCATCTCCTAAAACAAGAGACAGAATTGTACTTAGGTTTAGGGTTATTTTACATTCCTTTCTCATTGCACATCCCAAAAAGATGTCTTTTTCAACGAACTTCTATCCACAGCCTTATTTTAATTATGCAGATAATAAATGGTTGTGAAGCAGAATTATTTTGCTCTTCCTTTGATCTACTATTAGAAGTGTCTTTATTTACAGTATTTTGATTATATATGTGAAAGTAAATTCAGGACACATAGCATTTAAAAAAAGGTCCCTTGTATTTTCTTGAAACAGTCAAGATACCATCTATTAATTTTTTTCTGCCATATAAAATATTCTTAAGACCCATTTATTAAAAGTAACTCAGTTTCTGCAGTAAGTATCAAGGAGAGGGTAAGGTATCTGGATCAAAGTGCTGGCTCAGCACTTGTTCAGACTCTTTGAATGACTCCTCAGAGATGCCTTCGTCTTTCCACATGCAGAAATGCTGATGAATTTGCACTGCTGGTGTCTGTCCTTATCGCTCTCTGGGAGCAATGTGAAAAGGAGGAAAAGCGCTGATCCTTGGGTATGACCTTGCACAGAAAGGAAGCATGGCAGGGCAGTGTCGTCCTCCCTACCCTACACTCCCCACTGACTTACTCCACTAACTCTGTGTTTAAAGGAAATTGGCTGGTAGAGGCATGCAAGACTGTGCACCATTCTTCTACGCGTCTTGGTTGGTACGTGGCTCTTGTCTCAGGCCTTTTGAAAGTCCTCCGTCTTTGCGAGCTGGCACTCTCCTATTTTCATAGGAAAATGTTTATTTAAAGAGTGATATGTGAGCAGTCCATGAAATTTTTCATTTCTTCAAACATTTTTTATAATTTCCTAAAGAAATAATTACTGGTCCATAATTACCAAAGCCGTTACTACTGGGCTTTTTTGTTTGTGCTTTCTTTTTAAATTAATAAGTATTCGGCATTTGCCAGTCCCCTGGGGTGTAATACTAAAGTCTCTGTCAACTTGCTAGGAAGACTCTTAAAGCTTGGATTAGCACAGTCTAGAAAATGCACAGAAAGTGTATGTCAAATTCAATGGTTTGACAAGCACATCTTCTTTTGACATCTTTAATCTCTAACAGTGAGTCAGTTCTTCTTTCCATAAGGAAAAAGACTAAGCAAGCCTCTTTCTGGCATCTTCTGGTGAAAATAGAAGTGAGGAAATCACCTTGCTCTTGTGCTGTGTTCCTCTCACCTTTGACTGTCCCACTTGCTCTCAGACTCTCCATCTGATCTCATCATCCTTTGATTTCTGCTTCTGATTTTCTCTCCACTGCGGTAAACAGGAGAGACTGTAGCAAACAGTTTATGCAGCTCTTAAGACCTGTGGTTTTGCTATCACACCAAGGTGTTTAAAAAGAAACCATCACCATACACGGAATATCACTAGTAATACATGCTAGTGCATGCAAGCTATTTAAAAGGAAATTAAAGACATTTTAGTTTATGCTTTGACTGTCAAATCTTCAAAAAATATCAACGTCCACATTAATAATAACCCTCACTGAAGTGATATCTGAATTGATTTTGCCCTGAATTTTGCAGACATGGAAATGTATATTTTTAGCATCTCAGTCTTTAAAGGTACTTCTTGTCAGGCTGTGTTACCAGCCTTCCCTGCTTGTTTCATGTTGGTGTCAGCACGGAAGACTTGCTGTGTTCTGCTTTCTGCCGTCTTGGTGATCACTCACTGCAGCTCTGCCAGCTGCCTCTGCTCTCAACAAACCCAGCAAGTGAAGAGGACACAGTCCTCCCCTCATCTTTTCCCTTTCCTCTCATGTTTCACATTTTCCAAGCTTGTCCAGTTGCGATAAGAACTGTTTCAGTGTTTTGTGGACTGGCTTGGTGTCAGGCTCATCTGCTCTGGGTCAAATCAAAAAGCAGTGTGGCCAGCAGGTTGAGGGAGGTGATTCTGCCCCTCTACTCTGCTCTTGTGAGACCCACCTGGAGTTCTGTGTTCAGCTCTGGGGCCCTCAACATAAGAAGGACATGGAGCTGTTGGAGCGAGTCCAGAGGAGGACCATGAAGATGATCAGAGGGCTGCAGCACCTCTCCTATGAAGACAGGCTGAGAGAGTTGGGGTTTTTCAGCCTGGAGAAGAGAAGGCAGAATAGGTATGAGGCGCTGGAGCCTGAGCGTCTTCCTGAGTGTCAGGAAGATACAAATCTAGGTGAAAGACCCTCTACGGGGCTACGTAAACAGAAGCAACCGAGTAAGAATGTTGCAACCAGCTCCAAAAAGGAGAAAAGAAAAGTAATTGTTATAGGCGACTCCCTGCTAAGGGGAACGGAGGGCCCCATATGCAGGCCAGACCCGACTCACAGGGAAGTCTGCTGCCTCCCTGGGGCTCGGGTAAGGGATGTTGCCAGGAGGATTCCTCAACTGGTGAGGCCCTCTGACTACTACCCACTATTAGTATTCCAGGTGGGTAGGGATGAGATTGAAGAGAGAAGTCCCAGGGCAATCAAAAGGGACTTCAGGGCCCTGGGGCGTTTGGTAAAGGGGGTAGGTGCGCAGGTGATATACTCTTCAATTCCTTCGGTATTTGGTGAAAATAGGGAAAAGACTATGAAAGTACAACAGATTAATATATGGCTAAGAGACTGGTGCCGGAGGTGGGATTTTGGGTTTGTTGACCACGGGACGGCTTTCATGGCACCAGGCCTGCTTATGCCGGATGGGGAACAGCTGAATCAGAAGGGGAAAAGGGTTATGGCCCAGAAGTTGGCAGGGCTGATCAAGAGGTCTTTAAACTAGGTTCGATGGGGGAGGAGGATAAGACCAGGGCAGCCACAAATGAACCTAGGGGTGACAGGCCTGTGTCGGGGGCAAGGCCGCTAGCCCAGCTGAAGTGTGTTTACACCAGTGCACGCAGTATGGGCAACAAACAGGAAGAGCTAGAAGCCACTGTACAGCAGGAAGGTTATGATGTGGTTGCCATCACAGAAACGTGGTGGGATGACTCTCATGACTGGAGTGCAACTATGGATGGCTATAAGCTCTTTAAGAGGGACAGGCGAAGCAGGAGAGGCGGTGGGGTAGCGCTATATGTTAGGGAGTGCTTGGACTGTGTTGAAATTGAGGAAGATGGTGAGGATGACAAGGTTGAATGTTTATGGGTGAAGATCAGGGGGAAGGTCGGCAGGGCGGACATTACGGTTGGGAGTCTGTTATAGACCACCCAACCAGGATGAGCAGGCGGATGAGGCGTTTTACAAGCGGCTGTCAGAAGCTGCCCGGTCACCGGCCCTTGTTCTCGTGGGCGACTTCAACTTGCCGGATGTCTGCTGGAAATACAACACGGCAGAGAGGAAGCAATCTAAGAGGTTCCTAGAATGGGTGGAGGAAAACTTCCTCATGCAAGTGGTAAATGAGCCCACTAGAGGAGGGGCCCTGCTTGACCTGTTGTTTGTGAACAGAGAAGGACTAGTGGGAGATGTGAGAGTCGGTGGCCGTCTTGGGAGTAGCGACCATGAAATGTTAGAGTTTTCGATAGTGGGGGAAGTAAGGAGGGGCAAGAGTAGAACTTCTGCCTTAGATTTCCAGCGGGCTGACTTTAGCCTGTTTAAGAGGCTGGTGGACCGAGTCCTTTGGGAATCGGTCCTGAAGGGCAAAGGAGTCCAGGAAGGCTGGACATGCTTCAAACGGGAATTGTTAAATATTCAGGAGCAGGCTGTCCCAGTCTGTAGGAAGACAAGCCGTCAGGGAAAAAGACCGGCCTGGTTAAACAGGGAACTTAGACTAGAACTTAAGGAAAAAAAGAGAGCCTACTTGCTCTGGAAGAAGGGTCGGGTAACTTGGGAGGTCTATAGGGACGTGGCCAGGTCGTGTAGGGAGAAGATTAGAAGGGCCAAAGCTCAATTAGAGCTCGATTTGGCTGCTACAGTCAAAGATAACAAAAAAAGCTTTTACAAATACATCAACAGCAAAAGGAGGGTCAAGGAGAGCCTCCACCACTTGCTGAATGAGGAGGGTAGTGTAGTGTCAGGGGATGAGGAAAAGGCAGAGGTGCTCAATGCCTTCTTTGCCTCGGTCTTTAATGTCAAGATTGGTTGTCCTCAGGAGACTCGGCCCCCAGAGCCTGAAGTTAGGGACGGGGGGCTGTGTGAACCTCCCAGGATCCAGGAGGAGACGGTTAGTGACCTGCTGTGCCAGTTGGACACCCACAAGGCTATGGGCCCGGATGGGATTCACCCCAGAGTAATGAAGGAACTGGCAAATGAACTTGCCAAACCACTCTCTATTATCTACCGGCAGTCCTGGTTAACTGGAGAAGTTCCAGCTGACTGGAAATTAGCAAACGTAACGCCCATCTACAAGAAGGGTCAGAAGGACGATCCAGGGAACCATAGGCCTGTCAGCCTGACCTCGGTGCCAGGCAAGGTGATGGAACAGATCATCCTGAGTGCCATTACACGGCACATGCAGGACAATCGGGGCATCGGGGCCAGCCAACATGGATTCATGAAAGGCAGGTCCTGCTCGACCAACCTGGTCTCCTTCTATGACCAAGTGACCCGCTTAGTAGATGAGGGCAGGGCTGTGGATGTAGTCTATCTAGACTTCAGTAAGGCATTCGACACTGTCTCCCACAGCATCCTCCTGGACAAACTGGCTGCCCGGGGCTTGGATGCGTGGACTCTTAAATGGGTTAAAAACTGGCTGGATGGCCGAGCCCAGAGAGTGGTGGTGAACGGGGCAAAGTCCAGCTGGCGGCCGGTCACTAGCGGTGTTCCCCAGGGCTCAGTTCTGGGGCCGGTGCTGTTCAATATCTTTATAGATGATCTAGACGTAGGGATTGAGTGCACCCTCAGCAAATTTGCAGATGACACCAAGCTGGGTGGCAGTGTCGATCTGCTGGAGGGTAGGAAGGCCCTACAGAGGGATCTGGACAGGTTAGATAGATGGGCCGAGACCAACGGCATGAGGTTCAACAAGAACAAGTGCCGGGTCTTACACTTCGGCCACAACAACCCCATGCAGCTCTACAGGCTGGGGGAAGAGTGGTTAGAAAGCGGCCCGGTGGAAAGAGACCTGGGGGTGCTGATCGACAGCCGGCTATACATGAGCCAGCAGTGTGCCCAGGTGGCCAAGAAGGCCAATGGCATCCTGGCCTCTATTAGGAATAGTGTAGCCAGCCAGTCTAGGGAAGTGATCGTCCCTCTCTACTCGGCACTGGTGAGGCCGCATCTTGAGTACTGTGTCCAGTTCTGGGCCCCGCACTCCAAGAAAGATGTTGAGGTGTTGTAGCGAGTCCAGAGGAGGGCGACCAAGCTGGTGAAGGGTCTGGAGGGTCTGACCTACGAGGAACGGTTGAGGGAACTGGGGTTGTTTAGCCTGGAGAAGAGGAGGCTCCGAGGTGACCTTATTGCAGTCTACAACTACCTGAAGGGAGGTTGTAGTGAAGTGGGAGTTGGCCTCTTCTCCTGGGCAACTAGCGATAGGACAAGAAGACACAGCCTCAAGCTTCGCCAGTGGAGGTTCAGGTTGGACATCAGGAAGAATTTCTTTACAGAAAGGGTTATTAGACATTGGAATGGGCTGCCCAGGGACGTGGTGGAGTCACCATCTCTGGATGTGTTTAAGAAAAGACTGGACATGGCACTTAGTGCCATGGTCTAGTTGACAGGGTGGTGTCAGGGCAACGGTTGGACTCGATGATCCCTGAGGTCTCTTCCAACCTGGTTGATTCTGTGATTCTGTGATTCTGTGATTCTGTGATTCTGTGACCTCATAGCAGCCTTCCAGTACCTGTAGGGGGCCTACAGGAAAGGGGGAGAGGGGCTTTTTACAAGGGCATGTAGTGATAGGACAGGGGAAAATGGTTTTAAACTGAAAGAGGGTAGATTTAGATTGGATATTAGGAAGAAATTCTTTACTGTGAGGGTGGTGAGACACGGGAATAGGCTACCCAGAGAAGCTGCGGATGCCCCGCCCAGGCAGTGTTTAAGGCCAGGTTGGACGGGACTTTGAGCAACATGGTCTAGTGAAAGGTGTCCCTGCCCGTGGCAGAGGGGATGGAATTAGATGATCTTTAAGGTCCCTTCCAACCAAAACCATTCTATGATTCTATGATTCTATGAAATTCCAAATTCCTCATTCAGACAGGACACCTGTGACCTGAAATGGGTGTCCTGCCCTCTGCGGCATGGGACAGGCACCTCCAAGGGATTGGCTTGACCTCACCGGCTTGCCTGGAAGTCACGTGCTGCATTTCCCATTGCACCGTGTGCCTACCTGGGTACTGCTCTTCATCCATCTCCAGCAGGAGCAGAGACCATCCTGCTCCCTACCTTGTCACAGGGGCCACAGGTCTTGCTCTCTGCAGCGGCTGCTGCCACCCCTTCTGCTTCAGGAGGGCAGAAACTGGAGAACTGGAACAGACCCCCTGTGGATGTGCTCTTAGACACGCTCCCAAAGAGTTGAGAGCACAGATTCGTTTCACAAAGTCTTAGGAAAGGGAAGGAAAACAGTTCTCTCCCTGCCCCCACTCTTCGTCCATCCCCAGATTTATCCAGATTTTATTAAAACTTGCCTCCTGGGAGAGAGGGAGAAGGGTTGTGTGTCTTCAGAGTCATCTGTGCCCTCAGTACAGTCATCATTTGCACTGAAATGGCAGAAGGATTGAAAAGAGCATTAGGTCATACCTGTACCATTCCGCCTTTAGGAATCTTCATATTTTCAAATTTCAAGCTTAAATGAGAGACATCAAATATAAATCTTGACAGACGCTTACTAATGTTTTCTTTATTCGTCCGTATGAAAATACTATAAACGCTTCACTTTGATGACTTTTTCTTTTTTTTTCCTGAAAAATGAACAGAGCTCTTCTTGTTTGTTCACAGCAATAAAGAAATTACATACATATACATAATTAGCAGTGATTTAAATATAGAAGCATATGGATACATGAAGGAAAATATTCCCATATGTGCCTATTTCTGTATTTCAGTGGGTGTTTATGTTACTCTGATAGCATTACATTAGAAAGAGAGCACATATATAGAATTTTGTCAATTCTAATGCAGTTATTCGGCTTGTATAATGGTACATAATTATGTAATTGGGGTAAATATACTTAGTACTTGCAATATGCAACTATCTGCCAAAATGCTATTCAGAAATGCCAGCACATTGTGGTGGCATATACAGGTTAGTTGAAATAAGGCAACGACAAAAGTTGTTCTTTGTCCCATTTCTCACATGAAATTCCCATTTGCTGACTCCACTGCACCTTCACCCTTGCCCTTGCTGGCTTGCTTATATTCATGTTTACATTTCTTTCATATCCACTGGCATCTTTGTATGTGTTTCATTAGTAATTGTTTTCCTCTGTCAGGAAGTAAGACATCAGAAATTTGCTGGCCTTTCTGATCTTATCTAACCATGCACCACTTCTTAGCTAACCTGCACAGCGAGCCTTTCATTTTCCAAGGGTTTCCATTAATTTTCCAGGTGACCATCCAGCATGAGATGAGAAACTAAAACCAGTGCTAACTTCTGGCTTTGGTCTCAGTACAATAAAGCACAAAAATTGCCCTTTCACTGCACAGGAGTTACATTGGGTGCAGGTGTCAGGGCACTGGGGGGCTGCGGGGGTGGCCCCAGTGCAAAATGGCCAGGGGCTGCCCCGTGACGGGCACAGACATTTCCAGCCAGAGGAAGGAGCGGCAGGTAGGAGCGGTTATGGACTGACCACAACCCCCATTCCCATCCCACTGCACTGTTTGAGTGGGATGGGATCTTCTGATGGGCAGTGAAGGAGTGAAGTTGAGCACAGAAAAGGAGGGGGGAAGGTGCTGTTCTAATGTTTGTCATTTTGTTTCTCACTAATCTATTTTAATTGGCAATAAATTAAAACTAATTTTCCCCAAGTCAAGTCTGGTTTGCCTGAAATAGTAATTGGTAGGCAATCTCCCATCTTTATCTCAACCCATGAGCTCTCTTGTTCATGTTTTTTTCCTGTTTTCTTCCCTTGTCCCATTGGAGAGCGTGAAGTGAGGAGATGGGTAGGAGTTTGGCTGTTAGCCACAGCTAAGACTCTTGTCCTGGTTTTGCAGGGATAAAATTTATAGAATCAATTTTCTGCTACGTTTTATTTCAGTGTGTGGCCAGCTGTGGTGATCAAGGCCATTAGCAGTTAAACCCAGGGCAGCTGACCCACAAGTGTATTCTACAACATTAACGTCACGTTCACTATAAATGGGAAAGCTGCTGGGGGGGAGGGTGGAGCTCTTTTTTGCTTTGCTCTCCTCTTCATCTTTCTCCTTCTCAAGAGTTATTATCCCTGGAGGGACTTGCCACAACTCTATGAACTAAGTATAATTTTGTGTCTTTTGTATTGGTATTGATATTGGTTTTCTTATTTTATGAAATCTGTTTAAATTTCAACCTGCGAGTCTCCCTCCTTTTCCCAATTCCCTCTCTCTGTTGGGGAGGGGAGATTGGGTGATAGAACAACTGGTTATTTTTTTAGCCCTGGGTGCAAGCTAAACAGAGATACCTCTACAAAAAGATTTTGTT
The DNA here is from genome assembly GCF_013368605.1 of Nyctibius grandis. Lineage (NCBI taxonomy): Eukaryota > Metazoa > Chordata > Aves > Nyctibiiformes > Nyctibiidae > Nyctibius > Nyctibius grandis. Next base: position 92,729,311 of record NC_090658.1, on the reverse strand, counting down.
TGGATGTTTGTGTTCTAAATCTCTCAACCCTAAGAGAGTTTCCGTCAAGCCCAAAATTTCAGAAATGAGACTCAAGCCCTGCCTGACCTCTGCTCTCTTCTTATTCCAGCCCAGTCAAGCATGTCAGCAAACCTTTTAGATGTGTTTTAAGTTTTAACACAGTTGTTATTAAGCAAAGCGCTTGAGCAGTATTTGAGCAGTAGTGATTAGAAACCTTCATTTTCACAGATGAAATACTGATTCAGTTTTCTTTCTGCCAGTTGCTGGAAGGCCTCCAGAAGTGCACCACATTATTCTTACTTAGCTTTTTTCCTCAGGGCATTAAACTGGCCCATATTTCCAACTAACGTATAGCACTTTTTATCCCAGCACATTCCTTCTGATCCAAGCATTGCAAAAAATTCAGACTTACATAAGACAGAGCCCATTCTTTTCCCGTCACACAGCATAGTACCACATTCTGAGCAACTAAAAGTTGCAAGTCCAAAAAGTATGCACATTCCAAATTCACATTTGGAATACATCTTCTATTTTCAGGCAAAAAAAGACAATATAGAGCACATCACAAAAGACAGAGTAAGGCATGGACTAGGCTACTTAACAGCTGCAATCAGCTGTTATGACGTACATTAATTTGGCAATGCATTTTGAGAGACTTGTGGTATGAGGGCTAATTTGGCTCTCAGGGTGTTCACAGTGTAACTTCCCCACTTCTCTTCCATATCCTAATTAGGCAGGTGCTAGGGGATACACACAGGTGAGACACAGGGCACACTGGGAGAGCAGCACTAGCTATCTCCCTGTCCTACCAGATCTTCACCAGGTATCTCTGAAGCGAGGAGGAAGGCAGGTGCTCAGACACACACACACACACAGAAACAGGAGAAGCCCACAGTGAGACACAATTAGCCATCGAACAGCTGCTAATGGGAACCATTTATTGGAAGATTTAAGACTAGTTTTCACAAGCAAGAAAGTCTACTGCTGCACTTTCAGGGACTGCTGCTGTTCTTGGGGATCCAGGCTCCCAGATCTCCAGTTTGAGGTCTTTAGTTCTAAAAAAAATATAGGTTTTAATTCAATACAGTACTCTACAATTAATTAGGAATCTCATTAAGGGAAACTAGGCTTTGCTATGTAATAAAATTTTGAAGGGAACGTGCCATGTGACAGGCAGCAATTTCTTAAAGGAAAGGTGATCACCTTTGCTCTGAAACTTAGCATACAGAGCATTTTAGTATACAGAGCATTTTAGCATACAGAGATTGCTAAAATTTGTATTTCCTTTTCTGCTTCTGTTGTGGACAATCCTGCATCCACAGATTTTTACAATGTAATATATGAATTTGCTCAGTATTTTTGTAACTGAGAAGCGCCAGTGTCCTTTTAAGGTCTGGAGATGGTCTTGAAAAGGACAACATTACCAAATCTGAGAGGTTCATGCAGCTAGCATGCACTGAGTACATTTTAATACAAACATTGTTAATTCAACTTTATCAAATACAAGTCATCATTAGGAAGAAGTACATGGTGCAAGAAAGTAACTGTCATTTTAAATTATCTTCATATTGTACTTATAGATTTCTAATATACATTTAATTACAGTGATTACAAGTGCTTATAAATGATCAGATAGGTCTTTGGGAATATCACGCCCTTTATTTCACTCTGCCTAAATTTATTGTTCCTAAATAGATGACAATTATCATTTGCAGCCAGCTGCTCCTCAAACACACTAGAGAAAAGGGATTTGTTTCTGAAGTTCTTTCTCAGTTGTTCCTCCTTTTATATTTTTTTTACACAAACGTAATTCATATACTTTCTTTTTTTTTAGGCCAAAGGACAGACCAGTCTTATGGACTCCCAGGACTGGCCATCACAAGTTTCTGAATTTAGAAGGACTTTTGGCGGATGTCAGGGACATGCCCATGAGGATCCAGGTGGCTGGTCATGCCCTGGCTTCCGTCTGGACAAGTGAGCCTAAGTCTGCCCAGGACAGTAGCTGGATTATGGGTCTCTGCCCCAGAAACATTGAGACCCTTGCACTCATCCAGTCAAGCAGAAGAGTGCCCTGCAACTGAGACAGGGGAAATGAAGTGGCAATGTGTCAGAGAGAACAAAAAAGGAGTTATTTACTTGTCTTCATTATTAGTGAGTCTTCTGGTCTGGTTCATTGTAATACAACAGCCAGTAATAATATATATATATATATATGTGCTTCAACAGTTCTGTATTTAAACAAAAAGGGGAGATTTAGGCCCAGATCCCCAAAAGATGCAAAGCTTAACTGCAGGAAGTTCCTCTCCACAATTGCAGGTGACATGAGAGTATCGTGGCCTCACCTGGGACAAGAGCTGGGCATGGTGCAAACGGGCTGAGCGTGGTAAGCCGCAGCCGACAGGGCAATGCAAACCATGGCATGAGCCTGATGTGAGGCATGAGCCTGATGTGAGCCATGGACCAACACCTGGCAGGAAAGCATACCTGAAAACATCAGAGATGTGTAGCGGGATGTCATCATGGCCAGAGGGACTGGTGGCCAGTGCTGACACATGGCTATAATTACCCTCAGGGCTGGTGAAGAGGGTAGCACTGTCACACAGATGTCTGATACCGTGTAGCATCCAAGCTGGCACCGTCACACACTGGAGCCAAGCCACTGCCCAAAGCTAACCCATCACTAACGCATTGGAGAGATGAGAGGGGCAGGTTGCAGTTGATTGGGGTATCTGAGTGCGTGAAAAGCTGTTTCTGGCAGAGCCTATCCCTTGCTTGGCCTGCTAAATTAGACTGAGCTTTGCAGCATCACTTCATCTGGTGTTCCTTTTCCTCCCCTTGGCATTAGGTAAAGCACGTCATAAAGATTTGCAAACTTGGAATGTTCATTAGAAAAAGACCCAAGAATATTTTGTCTTTGTCCTACTAACAACCCTAACAGAAAAAGCTACTGAGAAGTTCTTATTACCATTTTAAACTTAAATCAGCATAAAGGAGCAGAAAGAAAGCTGAAATAGCTGCATATAAAATCTCATTTAGAAAAACAGGGCCGTGGTACAAGGAACACAGCTATCAGTCCCCCTCAGGGTAACAGGCAATGTTTTTCATGAAGTTCTGTTGACACAAACAGGACTGCTGTGAGTGAAATAAGGAGAGTGGTAATGAATCAAGCCTAATGTAGCATTATAAATTTCAGTGCTCTGTAAGAATTAGAGGTAGGTGTCAGACAGCAGGACTGTGACAAGTGTCTATACAGCTCTTGTTAAAGACGCCTTTGGCAGAGGACAGATAAAAGAGCACTGTAAAATACTGCATTTCCAACAGTGGATTAAACTCCATCGTTGCTTTTGGGCAGAAGAGTCTTGCCTCCTTTTGGTTGCAGTTGACGGTGGTCAGCTAACCCATGGATGCTTAATTGAACTTATTCCTTTGTCAAATGTATAGGAAATTGCACAGACAACCCAAATGGACTTCATTAGCAGAGTCTTAATGATTCCACTCTGTATTAGGGAGAAGAGAGGAAGGTACAAGGCATCATTTTCTCACAAATATACAAGATAATCATGCAGCAGAAAGCTGGGTTGATTCCTTCCCTTTAGTTTTTGATGCTCCCCTCCACCCCCTGCTCTTTTGCAAGTGAATATCTGAAACAATAGGTAGCAGAGCTACTGCTAAGGGAAAAACTTAAACATTTCAAGATATTTTTTAATCTCAGGCTCATACCTCTGAGACCATGGTCCTGTAATCACTAGTGCTTATCAATATGCTAACAGGTTATTCAGCAGTACAAATATGATCCAGAGCAGGCACAGACAGATGGCCTTATTTCTGTTGAATAACCTCCACAACCACCGGAGAATTTATTCCAGCTTTATGCAATCAGGAGTGCTGGCTGCAGAGGACAGCTGAAACCTCATCTCATGTAAAGCTTCTCAGTATAAAGTTAGCCCATCCAACTTTTCTGGAACAAATCTGAAACCGCAGGGTGAATTCACATCATGTCAACCCACTGCATCATTTTGGGTCCAGTATCAGGAGCCCTGCAGGCAGACTTACCATGCCATGCAACCACAGCCGTGGACCCAAAGTCCAAGCAAGTCCCTTCACCGTCCCAGAAAGGTTAATTCACTCATGCCTGAACTCTTTAGAGACGGTCTTGTCCGTTGACTCCAGGCTAATTATACCTACATCAACCAAGGCTTAGTCAAAATTTAAAGAAGTTTCTGATATATTAGCACTAAAACTATCAAGATTTCTGATGTACGTTATGCAGTATCAGTATTGCATGCAGCCCTGTCTGCATGTGACCAGCAATAACAGCAGGGACTTAACAGCCTGGACAGAAACGTGAGCCATGATATCCTTTGCATCCTCGCACTGTGGCCCCCAGGCTGGAAGTACTGAACTACATAGCTCAGGTTCAGGTCTTGCAAGTCTCTACCGTGGCTTCATTGCATGCTTGCTTGTGCATGTTGTTACGTGTGGCAGCATGCTGATGCAGGGCTGGTGGTAACAAGGGAACCCGCTGCAGTTACCTGAGCCTAAAACATAACTTTTAATGTTTAATTACAATGTTTTAGGTGAACACCATTCCTGCATCCAGTGGCCTTTCATGGACTTCTGCTTTTGGATTGGTAGCAGGTATCTGAACTTTTCTTGGCCTTTTCATCACTGGGTGATGCAAGTTTGCTTGAGGGATATATTCCATTATACTCGTACATATCTGGGGAGAAATTCAGTTAGCACAATACCTCAGAATCACATGTATTTCTCTATAACCCAAATTTGCTCATTTTAAGAGCAAAACAGAGGCATAAATGCTGCATAACACCCATGCCAGTGTGATTTTCATCACTCTCCTGCAGATGATCTAAGCTGCACGCAAGCATTTTGCAACGCTCTTTAACAACAAACACAAATCTGTTCTTCACATTTTGCCTTATTTTCCTCGTTGGCTCCTTTCAGTAGGCTTTCTCCTGGCTCCAGGGAGAGCAGAGATCAATAACACAAATCTAATATTAGAAACGTCTTCAAAAGTGCAGCATCCGTGGGCGTGCTCCTCTCATGCCACATCGCCCCCGAGCAGCAGGCAGCAGCACCCGGGGCACGGCGCTGGCCCACTCGCCGTCGTGCACGGGGGGACGTGAACACCCCAGCACTCACTCCCTGCTTGCAATAACTGTATCCCTTGCAAGTAATTTAGAAGAAGGAAAGGTGTATCGTAGCATTTACATGATTACTTTCAGTCGCTGGTATCTTAAGGGCAGATTAAAATTATTCTCAGAGTTGAGAATAATATTTCTATACTGTTGCAAGGCCTAAGGAGCTACAGCAGCTTGAAAATAAGCTAGATATTATCTTTTTCTCACATATTGTGCTCATCTGGAAGACAGTAAACAAGTCTGACAATAGGAGGCTGCAGTTTGCTACATGACCATGGAATTGTCTGGTTCTCATGGAGAGCATTTTGAGCAGTAACATTACCAGCACTCTCATCTTACGGTACATGGCCAGGTACGTTTAGGATTTTGGAGGTTTAATATCCAGCCTCACAAATCACTGAGAGAAGATTTCTGCTCCTGCCTACAAGCATCTCACTACAGCCAAGATCTAGAGAACTGCATTTTCAAGTAAGACCATTTGTTAATGAAATGTAAAAATGGCTAAACATTCATTTCTCTCACCTCTTGTTTCACAGCAGGAAAGACAGCATACAGTTCTGTGACAGCTATCTAATGCCATGACAAAATCAGTACCCAGATGTAGCAAGGTTATTTTTTAGTCTATCCAGTTTTCTATGAGACATTATCTTCCATCAACACCCTGCTTAACTTCTTAGCAACATAACGTTCTCTTTGCAACTTGTTCAGCTCTACTTCCAACGGTTAAATGTGATTTGATAAAAATAACTGTTTCAGAAACCACACAATAACATTTCAAATCGGGTAATCGGAGTTTGACTTAAGGCAAAATGGCTAATAAAATTATATCCAGTACTGTCTGGTAACCAAAAATAAATTGAGAAAAGAGTAATCTCCTAGGTGCTGGTCAGCACCAAGTATTGCTGCTTCCAGAGCAGGCTGGAAAGGATGGAGAACAAAAGTTGTCCCTTCTCATACACCAATTTAAACCCAGAATGCCAAGAATTATCCATAGAGACCATCTCAATACCTCCGATAGAGACAGTGGGGGCTGGGGGGGGATGTGTGTGGAAATCTGACCTCAAGTGCCACTTTCAATTTAAAATTGACATATAACTTACAAAAATAATGGGATATGACTTGTTTCTAAGAGTAATACCTCCAGTTAGTGAAAGGATACTGACTGAAAAGTCATTTTCTAAAAAAAAAGATGCTAGGACTGGCAGGGAGTCTGGAAGAAAGCAGTGTAATGACAGTAGCCAATTCAGTGTAGAAGAGGAGGCTAGCTCCTCCCTTCCCATCCCCTGTTTAATTTGAAGAAGACAGGAATGACAGACAAGTTCAAAGAACTAAGATGCAATTGGAACAATCTCAAGGAAGATTCAATGGCCAATAAACCTACTGTCCCATTATCAGCATCCAGCGTGAAACTGGAGAGGTAAAGATGAAAAAAAACCCCTATAATACATTTCAAGCTTACATAAGGTGAGAGGAAAAACCTCTGTGAGACTGAAATCTGCATCTGGCTCATGTCCACCCACACACACAAGGAATATTAATCTCAATTTACTGTATTTTTCCATCTGATACACAGAGGGTGGGGCAAATTCTGCCTTCTTTTCATAAATCAGGTATCACCCAGTAGCATAGGAAAAGCCTTGAAATATAGTGGAATGCATTTCATTTCCAAAATCTCTATTACAGTTGCAATAAAATTACAGCAATGAGAGGCAGAACTGCCTGTATGCAAATAAATGCCTAGCAAAATTGGAAGTTTTTAAAATGTATTTCTAAAATGCAGAGCAATAAACCCATTCTCACATTATCGTCACCACTCAGGCATTTAAAGATTTGCTAGACACATTCACCACACCTGCATCCTTTTCCTTTTTTTCCCCAGTACAATCTCATTAAATGAACAGCAGGATAACATTTCGGAGATGTATGCATAACAACACAGGGAAAGATGTTACTCCTGATTCTTGAGCTGCTATTCCCAGCATAAATATTGTTCATTTTTGGTTTCTCATCTGTATTTTTCAGAGGATGGATAGGAAGACAACACACACGGTGGATGTCTTTCAGCTCACATACCTAAAACTATAATGTAAGAAGGACACAATATAAAACATGCACCAGTACTGAAGCACAGTACAGAGAGAGGCTAAGGGAGTCTCCCAGTCCAGGCAACACCTTTGGAAAAGGCTCCAGAGTAAACCAGGAGCCTTTCCCAAAAGTCTAGCAGACTTGCCAAGAAGGACCAAATGATGAGGAGCAAGCCAGCGGAGGACACTGACATTGCTAATGCCCCTTGCCTGTGCTCCTGCTGTACAAAGGCTGTCCCCCAGCGAGGCTGAGGGACGTGGTGGATTTTGGCCCAGTCTTGAGTGTTGTCTTGGAGCTGGATGACCCCCAAAGTGCTCTCCAACCTATGCGACCCTTTGGGTCTAGGATGATGATCACTAACTGATATTTTGTTACTGTCTTGTCGGGTTTTGGAGATGACAGGGTGGGAAGGAGAGGCAGGGTAAGCTTTCTGCCCTGGAATGGTCTGTAGGGTAGTTGTAGGCAGAGAGGACCCCCCTAATCCTGCCAGTGTAACTGGGCAGTGCCCTCTTCACCTGAGGCCACAGTGCAGTTTTCACTGCACTGCACTGAACTATGGTTGTTCTGCCCATTAGGCCATACATTTCTGGCCAGTGCACCCGGGGACAGATAGCTTTGTCAGACATAATGACTTGCACTGATGTAAACATAACCTCAGCTGCAGAAGAGTGGCCATTTCCATTCCCTTTGCGCTGCTATTACTGTCTCAAAGAGCACTCTCTAGGAAAGGGATTCTCCCTCTGTCATGTTCTGGGCTGGGAGCCACGCCTGGGACCTGCAGCAGCACCGCGATCACCACGTTCCTGACATGCAGCACATTCTAATGGGATTTCAGAGGGCTTCACAGGGGACAAATAATGCTTTTATTTTACGAACAGCATGCAGAGGCATGGGAAAACAGCAGTCACATAGCAGATCCCAGTTCTCCTGATTTCTAATTTGCAGTTTATCCAACTCACTTTCTTCAGCAAGCTATTGCTCTTAGTCTGCGCTGTGCCAGAGCCACCAACCCTTGAGGTCCTGGATGCCCAGTAAAAAATAATCTGCAACCCAGAGATGCCCTCGAGATTTTAACCACACAAGCTGAGCTCCTGACTCACCTTCTGGGAAACCTGCCAGTAATTGATCTGCAACACTTCATCTTGCTGCAAGATTCACCATCAGCTTGGGATATTACTGAATTCCTAATGATATTAAAGAATTTATATTAGTAGCTCTGTATTTAAAAAAATGTTTCTTTAACTTTCAGAAAAATCACTTCTGCTAGGGAGAACATCATCATAACTGTAACAGAAAAGGAAATGAAGATGATGATTAGCCACTAGATAGCATCTGTACGTAGTTTCTATGGATGAGGAGGGGAACAGGGTCATTTTAATTCTAGAAGCAATTTGGTTGCTGAAGCTTGTCTTCATTTACATTTAAGTGGTTACTGCCTCCTGCTTATGCACTTATGTCCATTGTTTAACTTCAGGCTCCCAGATAGTCCATAGACAACCTTTATGCCTTTTTAATCAAAGACTTCTGGAACATTTCCCCTGTATTCTCTGTCCTATAACTTAAGCTTCAGTGTTGTATATCAGTTCAGGAGACCTATTTTCTGCTGACTGGAGTTTTTCAAGTCTTTCTGCCACATCTTTTTTTCAGCTTTTCAAGAAAACAGCCAGCTTTCTTTTTAAAGGGTTCTGAAATACTTCATGGGAGTTTGAAAAAGAGGGAGTTTCTCTCTTCTTTGCAGTACAAAAACATTAGAAATTTTCTTCAGTCTTCTATAAGGTGAAGGTCCCAAAACAAATATAAAGTTATTATCCTTAACAGCCTTACAAGCCCAACATCAATGCTTTCCGTGGAACAGCTTTCACTGGAACAGATTTATATAATACCTGGGCTTCAAAAAGGTATCTTGCAATTACGCCAAATCTTTTGTGAGAAACTCAGGAAGTTTTAGTGCATCGCTGAGCAGTTAACATCTGTGATTTCCTACTGAGTTCTGAGGTTTAAATCCATTAGCAGTAATTGGGACTGTTTACAATGGCCTTTCATGTGGAACAAGCATATGCTGGAATTTTGAACTAAATATTTAAGTCCCTGCACCAAGTGACAATACTGCAAATTTTTAAAAATATTTTGACCCTCTGCTGTGCTGTTAGCTTAGTTAGTGACTCATTGTTCTTAGCAGAAACTATTTCTAGTCCTTTAAACAAAACTGAAATCATAAGGTTTGGAGAAAAAAGTTATTTTCTTTTTATTTTTATGTTCTCCATTTCTCAACATCAAACTGTTTACGCTGCACTAAAATCACACGAACCTGAATTAATTAAATGTAACAAAACAGCTAATTTTGCATGGAGTGGTCTTGAAAATTTGCTCCTGCCTATTAAAGTAATAAACCTACCACAGCAAATTACACTCAGAAGTGCTATATGCAGTTTTTGTAAGGGATCCAAGCCACTGATAACAGTAGTTAGTTGTGCAGAATTATACTGCACAGTTTTAAATAAACCTGCTGATCTTTCAGTATGGAGAAGATATCAAATTCAGAAGTTAGCTGAGAGTTTGCTGTGGCAATTCCCTGGCCACCTGGAAGCCAATTCCCCAATGAATCCCTAGCTAGTGCACCACAAGGAGGGAAGGAGCAGTACGGTCCCAAATTTTCCATGGTTTGGAAGCTTTCCAAACCTTCAAATAAGAAGAAAAATGGGTGGATTTATTACAGTCTGCAAGTTCTCTGTGTGTTTAAGTGGATTTACCAGTGCTAGCACTTCTGAAAAATGGTTGAGACTGAAAGTAGGCGCCAACCCATTGCAGATGCCTCAGCACCTGCAGAGGAAGGGACAGGCTATCTATCCTTGTTTAGTAAATGGGAACAAGGAGCTACAGAGAAGTTGCGACACGGAGAAGCTGAGACACATGTCATTTGCACTAGTGATGCTGAGGAGCTCTTTCACCTTTACACTGAAGGGAAAGATAGACAGCGGTTGTTGATGTAAAAATGGCTATCGCCTTATGACTATCGAACTGAAGCAGAATGGATTAGTAAAAATGTTTATTTCCATACTGTTATGTTGCCAGAGAAATCTATAACAAACACAATCATTATTGGAGAAAGTCAGTTCAATGGAGAAATGCATTTAAAAAATTGAAACTTGAAGGGAGACACAATTATGTTTTGTTCAGGCCAATAGGCACTTTCACTCAAGAGGACAATTACTGAATAGCAAACAAGAAGATTCAAAGTCATCATTATTATATAATGAACCAAGACCGGAGCTGGTTTAGCAACTATAACCTAAGAACACCACCATCAGCCATTTGCCAGTGATTTTTTAAAGCTAAATAAATGGAGAAAAGCAGGGGAGTGTGGAAATGCACACAACTTCTTTGTGAATACACATCTGAATTTTCAGAGTGCTCTTTGACCTCATTGCTCCCTTTGCAAGTCTCCTTCCCTGTGGTCAGGACTAAACATGAGGGCTTGGAAAGGTGCCGATCCCCACAATGCCTTTGCAAAAGGGGCAGTGCTGGCCAGTGATAGGCTACACCAGGGCCACCAGACTTTTCTCCTGCTGTGCAAGTAGCGGAGGAACAACACGCAGACAACTCATTATGAGTGATAAAGCATGCGTCACTTTATTAGCCCAGACAGCATCTATTTATACAGTGGATTTTAATTATGCCTACTAGTCAACTATTGATTGGCTGAAGCTCTACAAGTTACTTTTGCATATCCCTCCTACTTGCAGTTAGCCAGCTGTGCTTCTTTCTCAGTCTCACGGCTCTCACGCACCCTTTAGTTAGTTGTTTACGATCCCTGTCAAGGTCTCAGTATCCTTGCCGTTCTGCTATCATCAGCATGAATTGCAGTTTTGGCCAGGGCCTGAGGCCTAGTCTTGCTTGCCTCAGAATCTGCTCTGCTCGTACTGTTGTTCCAATGAGCCATGACCTTTGTCATGCAGCCAATCCCCAACAATTCCCCCTTTTTCTTTTTGTATGAGCAGAGCTTGGTTCATCATTCGATCGAGATCCTTGCGAAGACATGAGAACAGGCATGAAATTAACATAATAACTATAAGCATCAGTAAAAACAGTTAGTCCAGTCACAGGTATCTCTGATCTGATAGGTTGTTCTTCCCAATCCTGTTTGCAAATAAACTGTAGCTTTTATCTTTTGATAAATGTGTTAACAATTGTCCAGTAAAGTCCTGTAAGGCCATTTGAAAAATAGTTGACTGATTTGTTAACCACTGTAGATATTCCTTCTTGATAGGTAAATAGATAACATCTGAGTCTAGTCCGGTAATGTCTGTAATTCTTTTACGCACTTTGACAAGCAGTTGTGCTATTGCTTCCACTCTGGAAATCAAAGAGTCCACTCGAGCATTGCCTTCTGCAATAAACCCAGGCAAATTAGTATGATTTCTTATATGTAAAACATAAAACAATGCAGTTCGGATTTGAATTTCTTGCCACAGAGCTCGCAGCAATTCAAAAACACACTGATTACATATATGCTCTATAACAGATCTATCCAATTGCTTTATAATGCCAGCTACATATGCTGAATCATTAATCAAATTAAAGGGAATGGGAAAATTCTGAAATATTTTTAATACAGCTTGTAAATCTACCACCTGAGGTGAACCCTTTTGTTGTACTACCATAGATTCCCACTTGCCATCAGAATACCAGACAAGGCCTGTCTTGCCTGTGTCCCCAGATCCATCCGTAAAAATGGTAATTCCATCCACAGGAGTGTCTGCGCATCACACTCCTGTGGCAATTGGAAGTTCCGCACTCAATTTTATAACAGGATGGGAGGGCAAGTGGTAAACAACCTGTCCCGAGAAATTCTCCATAGCTGTTTGCAAAACAAAGCTATTAGCCATACACCACTCAAAATATTGAGCTGCAAAAGGAACGGTTAGTGATGCAGGGATCTCTGGCCACAAGCTCCCGACATCGCATCCGTCCTTTGATGAATAATCTGTGCCAGTAGCTCTGTAATGAATCTGATCATTCTGAATTCCATTGACCAATTATTGCATACGGAATTTGCCTATCAAACAAAGTGATAATTTGTATTTCCTGATTCAAATCAATACGATGTACGAATTTGGAATGTAGCCTGCTTTCTATTTCTGTAATCAGTTGCTGTATCTCTGAAGTAGTGTGTCGTGGTGCTGTTAAAGTTGCGTCCCCTGTTAATAATTGGAATATAGGCTGCAATTGTGACGACGTAAGCCCCAAGTACGGCCGCAGCCATAACTTGAGCCTTATGTTCCACAGTACCCACTTTTGCACATGCCTTTATCATAGCATTCAAATCTGTTTTTCCAGGTAAAGCTTCAATGATGTTTTGACAATCAGCATTAGCATTATCCCTGTTTGCCACAGGTCCAAGGCTTGGCAGCCGCACAGGTTAACCCCGTGTGGAAACACCAGTCCTGCGCTCCCTGCAGTTTGGGCTGCGAGTTAACTGCATAGGCCTGGAACTGGTTGGGAAGATTCATTTGTGTCAGCATACGGTTCCACCGCCCTGCATTCTGCAGCTGGTTGTTATCAGCTGACCTTGAGCATTATACTGAGACCTGCACAGCTTCACAAAATGCCCTAGCTTCCCACAGCAATGACACATCAAAACAGAGTTATCTCTCCCACTCAGCTTCAACTTCTTACGGCAGTTTTTCTTAAAGTGACCTTCCTGCTCGCATGTGTAACAACAATGAACTACCTTAACTGCCGCCACAAAAGTTTTTGCTAAATATTCCATCTGAAATGTGGTGGTTCCTACTTTCTCACAAGCATCCATTGGCTCAGTTAAGGTGGCATTACTATTTGCCATCCCTGCAACAACTTTTCTGCAGTCCTCATCTGTGTTGTCTTTCACTAACTATAGTGGCAATGCTTCTTTTACAATTTTCCAATCTAACAGTTGCCAAATATTTCTCCCCTCAGGATCCGCACCCACAATCACCGGATATGCTTGTGGAATTATAACTCCTTCTAATAACTCATCTCGAATGACCCCTTTCCATTTCACTCCTCCCTCACCTCCCCCCCCTTCCCCTGTATACGCGGGCGGACGCTGACCCTCTCCCTCACCTCCCACATTACCAGATGGACGCAAACCTCCCCCCCCGCCCTGATCTAAAGGTGGAGTAGGGAGTTGTAAAGGAGGTTGAGGTGGCCCTAATACTTGTCCCAAACACAGAGGGGGGTTTTGGGGGAGACATAGTCACGTGTCCCGAGGCGTTGGCTGAACGACGCTGCTGCAATTCCGTCTTTAATTCTTCCAGTCGTCTACCAAGGTCTGTCATGTCAAGTTCGTGTCCATTTCGTGATGGTAACAGTCCTTTAAGTCCTTGTGACTCTGGTACTGCTGACTCCATAAATGGCGAATCCGGTAAAGGTGGGTACAAAGCATGTTTACCCTCCTTCTTGTCCTCCTGCTCAGCCTCATCCGTAGAGAGATCAATGAGAGGGAGGGGGTTTCGGAGGGGGTTTCTGCCAAGTCTCCTGTTCAGCGTCTGAATCAATTAGTTCAAATTGAGCTCGTGTTTTAGGGCGCACTACCGGTTCTGATGGATCTGTATCTATTTTTCTCGCTCCCCGCTCCTCAGCTTTTTTCGGAGCCGTCCGTACCCACGGTGATAAAGGAGCTGCCACCGGTACAGCCACCGGGGCCGTGGGAGGTTTTGGTCCCACAAGATATCACCGAATTTTCGCCATTCCTCTACTTCAAACACTGAGTCGGGTTGTTGAAAACAGCCTTTAACTTTCCCATAGGCAACTATTCCTGACAATTGTTTGATACAATCTACTCCCCGCTTTTCTAAAAAGCGCTGCAATAATTCTTGGGCTACCTCAAAATCCATATTGCCGGCGATCTCTCCGTGCTCCTTGGTTAAGGCACTCCATTGTAGGACAAATCGTTGATGCAGCCTTCCCGGCAGCCCTCACAGACAGCGAACCCTTTTTGGACGGTTCAGGCTCCGCTGGTCGACACGCTGCGCCAGTCAGCGTTGGGTCGATCTTGGCCCCTCGGTTGCTGCTACCGGTGCTTCTCTGTGTCCGCTACTCCTGCTCATTTCCTTCATGTCCCCGTTCGGGCGCCATTTGCGAGTAGCGGAGGAACAACACGCAGACAACTCATTATGAGTGATAAAGCATGCGTCACTTTATTAGCCCAGACAGCATCTATTTATACAGTGGATTTTAATTATGCCTACTAGTCAACTATTGATTGGCTGAAGCTCTACAAGTTACTTTTGCATATCCCTCCTACTTGCAGTTAGCCAGCTGTGCTTCTTTCTCAGTCTCACGGCTCTCACGCACCCTTTAGTTAGTTGTTTACGATCCCTGTCAAGGTCTCAGTATCCTTGCCGTTCTGCTATCATCAGCATGAATTGCAGTTTTGGCCAGGGCCTGAGGCCTAGTCTTGCTCGCCTCAGAATCTGCTCTGCTCGTACAGTTGTTCCAATGAGCCATGACCTTTGTCATGCAGCCAATCCCCAACGCTGTTGTTGCCACCCAAGACATTTTCACAGCTTCTTGTCACAGTCATGTTTATTCCTATAGCAAAGACGGGAGTCTGCATGTCATCCCAGCTTTGCTTGTTGCCTTTCCCCCCCACCCCGCACCTTCAGCCAAATGGCCACTTGAACTCAGCCCTTCCTCATCTGGATGTTATTTATCCTGTTTCTCCTCGCTCTCTTTGGCCCTCTGCACCCATTCGCCATCCCACCAGCACCATTGCCCCTGCACCTGGCTTTGGGCCTCTCTGCCCTCAGGATTTTACAGTCTGAGCAAACACAGCCACAAAGAGGTTGTCCTGTTGAGCATAGTGTCTTCAAGGCAAACAGTTCTCCTGGCATTAACTGGGAGGTAAGTGCCAACAATGTTACTCCAAGAGTAATTGTCTGTCCTCACAAAATCACAGAGTGTTTGAGGTTGGAAGGGACCTCTGGAGGTCATCTCATCCTAGAGCCAGTTGTCCAGGATCATGTCCAGACAGCTTCTGAATATCTCCAAGGATGGAGGCTCCACAGCCTCCCTGGACAACCTGTGCCAGAGCTTCGTCACCCTCACAGTAAAAGAAGTGTATCTCCTGATGTTCAGGCAGAGCTTCCTGTGTTTCAGTCTGTGCCCATCCCCTCTTGTCCTACCACTGGGCACCACTGAAAAGAGCCTCGCTCTGTCCTCTTTGCACCCTCCCTGCAGGTATTTATATGTATAGATAAGATTCCCCTGAGCCTTCTGTTCTGCAGGTTGGACAGTCCCGTCTCTCTCTGCCTTTCCTCATTGAAGAGATGCTCTGGTCCCTTCCCCATTTTTGTGGCCCTTCACTGGACTGTCTCCAGTATGTCCATGTCTCTCCTGTACTGGGAAGCCCAGAACCGGACACAGCACTGCAGATGTGTCTCACCAGTTCTGAGTAGAGAGGAAGAATCACCTCCCTCCACCTGCTGGCAACACTTCTCCTAATGCAGACCGGGACACCATTCGCCACCTTTGCAGCAAGGGCACATTGCTGACTCATGGTCAACTTGGTGTCCACCAGGACCCCTAGGTCCTTTTCTGCCAAGATGCTTTCCAGCTGGTCAGCCCCAGCCTGTCCTGATGAATGGGGTTGTACCTCCCTGGGGGCAGGACTTTGCACTCCCCTATGTTGAACTTCATGAGGTTCCTGTCAGTCCATTTCTCCAGCCTGTCCAGGTCCCTCCAAACAGCAGCACAACCCTCTGGTTTATCAGCCACTCTGCCCAGTTTTGTGTCATCTTCAACCCCCCTGACCTGCCTCACCTGCAGGGGAAGCCCACAACCACAGCCAAAGTTGGGGTCAAGCCTGGAGCCCCGCTCCCAGCTCTGCCATGGGGAGCAGTCACGTACCAGCAAACCCGTCACTCACTGCTGCTCAGGCTCTCTCCAAGCAGCACTCCTGGTGCAGAGATGGCTGGAGGAGACTGTCCTCCAGAAGGCTGTGTCCCTGACCCACCAGTGACCTGATAGCGGCTGTTTATTTCAGCCTGCGTAACTTGAACCATTTAAAACCTGCCTGCACTGCGCAGCATGTGGATGAAGGCTGTTTGTGTAATTATCTTTCCGTAACCTAATTCTGCAGAACGTGGTTCTCATCTACATCACATCTCCTTTTCACTGCTCTGACATTGCAAAAAGGGACGGGCAGTTAAATCCACTTTAAGAATCTTTGATCCAGTGAATACAGCAAAGCAAAGGAAAATGAGGCTCCCCGCCTTCCAGAAGTCTGACCGCTTGTATTTTCTTTAATTGTGGCAGCCGTTCCTTGTTCTTTCTTCACGTGTATTACCTTTGTGGGGTGTTTTTTTTCCATCCTAGCTGATCTCATATCACTCTCCATGAGCTTTCTGGATGTAAGGCAGGTGATGCAAGTTTAGAAATTCATCCTTCAAAAATTTGTCACAGTCCAATTCTTTCACTATGTTTTCAATTTCAAACCCAAAATATCTTGAATTTGAGGATCTGAGGAGTCTGTAATAATTATGGCGATTACAGACCAGGACAACTGATGCATTTTTTGTCCTGACATCTCATCCCATTCTGATTTAAGAAAAATGTTCAAAACGCCTTTAAATACATACTTTCATATTCAGGCTTCACTGTGTTTACATTAATATAGTGATATTGCGATACT